>NC_134687.1:160097626-160697626 GCF_050947455.1 Rhinoderma darwinii | reverse complement strand
AGAGAAATTCCATTATGGGAAATAGATATGCTTTAAATTTTCGGCATGTAAACAGAGAGCTTAGACAAAGTTCTGGTAAAAACCTGATTGGAGCTAAACCCAGCATTATGTAGATGTTCAGCTCTCGAGAACATTATGATTGATATCAAGAAAATAACTCATGTTGCTTTTGAAATTTCGCAGGCTAAGGGTATGTTCACACAGCAAACTAAAAACGGCTGTAAAATACGGAGCTGTTTTCAAGGGAAAACAGCCTCTGATTTTTAGCCGTTTTTTTTAAGCATCTAGCATTTTTTGATGCGTTTTTTACGGACGTTTTTGGAGCTGTTTTTCTATTGACCCAATGAAAAACGGCTTCAAAAACGTCTCAAGAAGTGGCATGCACTTCTTTTTCAGGGCGTGTTTTACGCGAAACGAAACGCCATTTTTCCCATTGAAATCAATGGCCAGTTGTTTGGAGGCGTTCTGCCTCAGTATTTTTAGCCGTTTTTCGGGGCATTTAAGGCCCGAAAAAACGTCTGAAAATAAGCCGTGTGAACATACCCTAAAGTTTCATGGTATTGACAAGTCAGAAATATGTGGTGAGGTATGTCAGTAAGTTTTGTTATATTATTCTGTTTTTTATCATCTATGGTGATGGTATTCTTATTGGTGTATGTGAATAGAGACATACATTGTTTACCGACATGCTTAGACACTGTGTCACTTGAGAGCAATGACTCATGTGGCAGCGTGTTTTGCGGATCTCTTTGAAGTGATAGGGTCCCCTAGTTTTGAGTCACTGTCAGGTAATAAAGCCTACAGAGATTGTTACCTGCTGGTGACTCAAACTCTGCGTGCCTGTTGCAGTAATGTACACAAAGCATATCTGTTTTGCAATGGCTGCAGGCACTTTGTTTCAGTGTTGGTTTTGTTTGTCTCCTCTCAAAACTCTAAATTCTCTTGGTTTCACTCAAATTCCTTGATCAACCCTAATGAGACAGTGCCTTCAAAGTGGTGTCAGCGGGTGACCTTTTAAGTAATACAGACATAGGGGCTCACTATATATACTATATGGACAAAAGTATTGTGACACCTACACATTACACCTACAAGAGCTTTTACGACATCTTATTATAAATCCATAGGCATTAATATGGATTTGGTCCCTCTTTTGCAGCTAAAACAGCTTCCACTCTTCTGGGAAGGATTTCTACAAGATTTTGGCATGTGTCTGTGGGAATTTTTGGTCATTCTTTCAGAAGAGCATCGGTGAGGTCAGAAACTGATGTTGGACGAGAGGCCCTGGCTCACAATCTCAATTCTAGTTCATCCCAAAGATGTTCGCTGGGGTTGAGGTGAGGGCTCTGTGTGGATCAGTCAAGTTCTTCTACATTAAAGAGGCTCTTTCACCACATTTTAAGTGGCCTATCTTGTTCATAATGTGATCGGCACTGTAATGTAGATTATAGCAATGTTTTTTATTTAGAAAAACGATCATTGTGAGTTATGACCTATTTTAGCTTTATGCTAATGAGTTTCTTAATGGACAACTGGGCGTTTTTTACTTTTTAACCAAGTGGGAGTTGTGGAGAGAAGTGTATGACGCTGACCAATCAGTGACCAATCAGCGTCATACACTTCTCTCCATTCATTTACACAGCACATAGTGTTCTTACTAGATCACTATGTGCAGCCACATAGACACACATTAACATTACTCAAGTGTCCTGACAGTGAATATACATTACCTCCAGCCAGGATGTGATATCTATTCAGCAGGGGCGTAACTAGGAAAGATTGGGCCCCATAGCAAACTTTTGACTGGGCTCCCCCCTCCCCTGGGTGTCACACAACCCCCCCCCCTTGTAGATAGTGCCTTTTTTACAGCCCCCCCTGTAGATAACGCCATACAGCCGCCCTGTAGATAACGCCATACAGAACCCCCCTGTAGGTAACACTATACAGCCCCCCTGTAGATAACGCCATACAGCCCCCACTGTAGGTAACACTATACAGCCCCCCTGTAAATAGCACCATACAGCCCCCCAGTAGGTAACGCCATACAGCCCCCCGTAGGTAACGCTATACAGCCCCCCTGTAGATAGCGCCATACAGCCCCCCCTGTAGGTAACGCCATACAGCCCCCCCTGTAGGTAACACTATACAGCCCCCCTGTAGATAGCGCCATACAGCCCCCCTGTAGGTAACGCCATACAGCCCCCCTGTAGGTAACGCTATACAGCCCCCTTGTAAATAGCACCATACAGCCCCCCTGTAGGTAACGCCATACAGCCCCCCCTGTAGGTAACGCCATACAGCCCCCCCTGTAGGTAACGCCATACAGCCCCCTGTAGGTAACGCTATACAGCCCCCCTGTAGGTAACGCCATACAGCCCCCCCTGTAGGTAACACCATACAGCCCCCCCTGTAGGTAACGCCATACAGCCCCCCCTGTAGGTAACGCTATACAGCCCCCCCTGTAGGTAACGCTATACAGCCCCCCCTGTAGGTAATGCTATACAGTCCCCCCTGTAGGTAACGCCATACAGAACATGTCTTTTGTAGGAACAACAGGGGTTGACCTGCTCTGCCGTAGTGTTAAGTGACATCGCCCTGTAGTAGCCATAACGGCAGCTAGCGGAGCCTCCGGCCATGGTGAGGGCCCGTGCCGGCGGGCGACACGGGCCCCCTCATGCCGCGGGCCCCGTATCAGCCGCTACGGCTGCTACAGGGGTAGTTACGCCCTAGCTATTCAGAATCCTGACACTTTGCTAACGTTTGTGTGAGATTTACAGCAAGGAAAGCATAATCTCACGGGATTACACTGTAAACTATTATTTAAAACGAGATTACACTTGCCTTGCTGTAAATCTGACACAAACGTTACCGAAGTGTCAGGATTGTGAATAGACATCGAGTCCTGGCTGGAGGTAATGTATATTCACTGTCAGGACACTTGAGTAACGTTAATGTGTGTGTATGTGGCTGCACATAGTGATCTAGTAAGATTACTAATTGCTGTGTAAATGAATGGGGAGGTGTATGATGCTGATTGGTCAGCGTCATACACTTCTCTCCACAACGCCCACTTGGTCAAAAAGTAAAACACGCCCAGTTGTCCATTAAGAAACTCATTAGTATAAAGCTAATGTAGGTCATAACTCAAAAATGATCGTTTTTCTAAATAAAAAAACACTGCTGTAATTTACATTACAGCGCCGATCACAATATGTACAAGATAGGGCACTTATAATGTGGTCAATTCATTCAATCATGCCTTTATGGACCTTGCTTTGCGCACTGGGGCACAGTCATGCTGGAATAGAAAAGGGCCTTACCCAAACTGCTCCCACAAAGTTAGAAGCGTGCAATTGTCCAAAATGTCTTGTATGTTGAAGCATTAAGATTTCCCTTGACTGGAACTAAGGGGCCTAGGCCGACTCCTGAAAAACAACCCCATAGCATTATCCCTCCTCCACCAAATTTTACAGTTGGCACAATGCAGTCAGGCAGGCAATGTTTTCCTGGCATTCACCAAAACCATACTCGTCTATCAGACTGCCACGTAGAGAAGGATGATGTGTCACTTCACAGAGCATAGTTCCACTGCTCCAGAGTCCAGTGGCGACGTGCTTTACACCACTCTATCCGACGCTTGGCATTGTGCTTGGTTATGTTAGGCTTGCATGCAGCTGCTCAGCCGTGGAAACCCATACCATGAAGCTCCCGGGGCACAGTTTTTGTGCTGATGTTGATGCCAGAGGACATTTAGACTTTTATGCACTATGTGTCTCAGCACTCGTTGACCCCCTTTTGTAACTTTACGTGGTCTGCCACTTCATAGCAGAGTAGCTGTGGTTCCTAAGCGCTTCCACTTTGCAATAATATCACTAAAAGTTGATCGTGGAGTATCTAGGAGGGAAGAAATGTCACAAACTGACTTGTTACAATGGTGGCATCCTATTAAAGTACTATAGGAATTTGTGAGCTCTTTAGAACGACCCATTCTTTTACAAATGTTTGCACTGGCAGACTGCATGACTAGGTGCTTGATCTTATACATCTGTGGCAATGGGACTGAATGGAACACCTTAATTTAAAGGGAAAGTGTCACGAATTTATTTTTTTTATATGTTATTGCTTTTAGTATGACATTAAAATACATTTTATTTATTAGTTTTTTTGCATTGTACTTTTTTCTTTTTTCTTTCTTTTACTTCTCTATGGGGCTGCCATTTTTTTTTCATCTCTGTATGTGTCGATTAACGACACATACAGAGATGGAATACGGCACATACATCCCCATAGAGAATGCGAACGGGAGCCGTTCCATTCACTATAGCATACGCCGTCTGTGTGGGAACGGCGCATGCGCCGCTCCCACACAGTCCAAAAGGAAGGTCTTCGGCAGAGCGACATCTGGCGCCATTTTCATGTGGACCGGAATCCGCGGCCGGACATCAAGATGACTACTTCCGGTCGCAGCTTCCGTCCATATGTTCAGAAGCAAGGACTAGGAGCGGAGGCAGCGGAGGAGGGAGCGGAGGCAGCGGCGGTGGCAGGAGCAGGTAAGTTATGTTTGTGTATGTGATGTGTGTGTATGTTATACTGTCTGATTACCACTGTATCTAATCCTCCTACACAGTGCATTCGCTCAAAAAATGGCGGCACACAGTGTAGGAGGTTTGAACATTCAACCCCCTCCTTTCTCCTGGCACTAGCCAGGAGAAAGGAGGGGGGATTGTTTGAGGACACTAGAGCGAGTGTGTCTTCTCCAATTTTGCAGCATAAAGCAATGAGGTTGCTTTACCACATGCCAATGCTGCAATTTGGGGAATTGCTCCCTCTAGTGACCAGCACATGGAAATTTTATAAATTAGAATCTAATTTATAATATTTCCTGACTTGTGTAAAAATTAAAAAAATTAGAACAATGTGTAATCATTTATATACTAACAGTTTAACTAAGAAAAATATATATATTTTTCGTGCTACACATTCCGTTTAATGATTGTGAGGTGTGTCCCAATACTTTTGTCCATAAAGTGTGCATAGTAAAAGTGAAGCTCCACCTATATTATAGAATTGTATTATCTTTATATCTGGTCTGCAAAGATACTGTCTGGGTGATTGTTCATGCAGCTTTATGTGTCTTCCCCAATTTTGTACAAAAGATGGCTGCACATAACTGTATATCCAAATACTGTAACCTCTTGTATAGGTACGTCTAATGCGCCAAGGGGTTAAAATATACTCTTGTTTTAAAGGGCTCTATTGCATCTTATAGGTATATTTCTGTGCATAAACACTCATTGTACAATCATATGTCAGTAGACAAAGCAAATGCTAAATGTCCCACTAACCACAGGCACCACATCAAGCTCACAGAACAAGAGGCGACACTCATTACCGAGTTCTGACTAGAACTGTTTATCCAGACCATCATGGGGTGGTTTACAACGTGCGGCACACAAGTCTGAGATCACCATGTTCAATGCCAGTTGTCAGTTGGAGTAGTGTAAAGCACACCACCACTAGAAACATATTCTCTGGAATGAGGAATAATTCAGCTTTGTCTGCTAGTCTAACAAATAGACTGTGGTAGAATACGTTCTGTCTATGTGTATCATAAATAGTTAAATGTATTGGAATTTTGTTAGGAGCAAAATTGGTCTTAGGCCCCATGCACACAAACGTGCTTTTGCGGCCACAATTCCCCCGAAAATCCACGGGAGAATTGCGGCCCCTTTCATTCCTATGGGGCCATGCACACGACCGTTGTTTCCACGGTCCGCGCATAGCCCAGGAGCCCGGACCGCAGAAAGAAAGGACATGTCTTATTACGACCATGTTCTGCGGTCCAGGCTCATAGAAAATAATGGACGCGGCCATGTGCACGGCCATCAATTTGCAGGCGGCTCGCAAGTGACACTCCGTGGCCGGCCGACCTGAAAATCATGGCCGTGTACATGTCTACGGTCATGAGTATGAGGCCTTAGGGTGGTTTCACACACAGTGTTTTCCTACATTTTTAGTGGCGTTTTTTGCAGCGTTTATTCGTGCAGTTTTTAGTGCGGCCAGATGTTACATTAAAGTCTATAGTAAAATATCAAATTCACTACACACAACTGCACTTAGGTTTGTGATGTTTTTGATGCAATTTTGTGATCAGTGGCGTTTTATTCTAAACGCAGCATGATTTGGGTATGGCGTATTTTTCAGGTGTTTTTCCCATAGGCTTCTCTATAGGACTTCAAAAATTACAGAAAAAAAGCATTTACAAAATAACACCAAACTAAAAACGGCACCAAAAACACCATTAAAAACGCCTTTTTAGATGCATTTTTTTATTTCTGGTGCAGTTTAATTTCCAGAAAAAATCTGGGTGTGAAGGAGGTCTTAAGGTGTTTTTTTTATTATTTGGTCTGGACACTTAGTTCTGTGAAGTATGCAAGGGCATATGGAATTGTGTGCTTCCAATTTTGTGGGAACAATTTTAGGAAGTCGCTTCAACAGGCTCTTCTTTCAGTAGGACATTGCTCCCCGGCATGTAGCAATGTTCATGTACTTGTAGATGAATGGATGCAAATCTTACAGCCATCTTCCAAATCGAATGCAATGGCTTCCCATAAGGGCATGCCCCCACGTGGCGGTTTTCCTCCGCAACTGTCCGCATCAATGCCGCACAGAATCTGCCTTGCAGATTCTGTTGCTGATCTGCCCAAAATGTGCAGTAAATTGATGCGGACTAGCCGTTGCGTATTGCGGTGAAAGTACTTCCCTTCTCTCTATCAGTGCAGGATAGAGAGAAGGGACAGCACTTTCCCTAGTGAAAGTAAAAGAATTTCATACTTACCGGTCGTTGTCTTGGTGACGCGTCCCTCTTTCGTCATCCAGCCCGACCTCTCTGGATGACGCGGCAGTCCATGTGACCGCTGCAGCCTGTGATTGGCTGCAGCCGTCACTTAGACTGAAACTTCATCCTGGGAAGCCGGACTGGAGAAAGAAGCAGGGAGTTCTCGGTAAGTATGAACTTCTATTTTTTTTACAGGTTGCTGTATATTGGGATCGGTAGTCACTGTCCAGGGTGCTGAAACAGTTACTGCCGATCGCTTAACTCTTTCAGCACCCTGGACAGTGACTATTTATTGACGTCGCCTAGCAACGCTCCCGTAATTACGGGTGCACACACAGTCACCCGTAATTACGGGAACCCCATTGACTTCCTCAGTCTGGCTGTAGAGCTGGAAATACATAGGTCCAGCCAGAATGAAGAAATGTCATGTTAAAAAAGCAATACGCATCCGCAGCACACATAACATGTGCATGACATCTGCGGACTTCATTGCGGAATTTAGAATCTCCATTGAAGTCAATGGAGAACTTCCGCAATGAGTCCGCAACCAGTCCGCCACTGGTCCGCAACATCGATTGTATGCTGCGGACACCAAATTCCGCACCGCAGCCTATGCTCCGCAGCGGAATTTTCAGCCTCGTCTAAACGAAGCCTACTAAAAAGAAGTGGGAGGCAATGGAGAAACGGGTCCGCTGCGGATTAACGCTGCGGAGTGTCCGCAGCGGAAATTCAGAGCAATTCCGCCACGTGGGGCTTTGCCCTAAGAGTGAAGGCGGCACAACTTCATAGTAATATACATTGTTTTAGAATGAGATTAACAAGCACATACGGATCTAATTTTCAGGTATCCACATCATTTTAAACATGATAACATCACATATGGGAATGTCACAGAAAATGCATAGACAGACAATTTTAAACGATTTTAAAGATTTTAAAAGGAAACATTTTTATTACATTGTTGCAGATGTCTTGCAATATATGTCCCTTTAACAATTATTGTTCAATAACAAAAATATTGGAACGCTGGTTGGATTAGGGACAAAGTGACCTTGGTAGTTCCAGGTTTACAAATAGGACATATGCCCCACAGTGTCCAACGCCCTTGTTTCTTTTGTTTTTCTTGTTCTTTTTTATAAAGTCTCTATATAAACAACGGGGCCATACTTGTTATATCTAGTATTTCCAGACATATACTCATAGAAGTCCAGAGAGCCAAGGTATAGCTGGACTTATAAGGCCTTATTCACACTGATTTTCACGCGCGTCTCACGGACCTATGTAAGTGAATGAGGCCGTTCAGACTGTCAGTGATTTTCATGCAGCGTATGTGCGCTGCGTATAACTCACGACATGTCCTATACTTGCCGTGTTTCGCGCAGCACACACCCATTGAAGTCAATGGGTGCGTGCAAATTGCGCTCGGAACACGGAAGCACGTCCGGGTGCCGCGCGTGATTCGCGCAACAGTAGTAAAAAGAATGAATGAAACCAGAAAAGCACCTCGTGTTTTTCTGTTTGTAAACATAAAAACAGAGTGTCATAATGATGCCGGCTGCGCGAAAATCACGCAGCCACGCACCATATGCTGATGTCACACTGAGCTTTTGCGCGCGCAAAACGCAGCTTTTTTTGCGCACACAAAATGGACACGCTTGTGTGAATAAGGCCTAAGTCTTTTTATAACATTGCTATCTAGTATTCCCAGGAAAGCATGAATTAAATGTGTTTCTTTACATACTACAATGACATGCAATGACTTTTGATACATACAGTATTGTCTAGTGTCAGGCTTTTCATATAAAACATTATTATTGTATTGTTTTATATGTTCATTGTGGTCAAGGACGGTCATTTATGAAGAGAGTTTTCAGTAAAATAATGACTTCAACGGTGCCACTCACTAAAATTCCAGAAACATATTGTACCTATCATAAAAGAAAAATCACAATTATTTCTTAGGCTGACATAGACATATATTAGACATAGCACTTAGTGTTTGCTTATTATTTTTTTTCATCCATTTGCATGGCTTCTGTAATTGTATTAGTTTGTCCTGCATGCTTTCTAAATGGGCCCGCTCTTTCTGCTGTAATGCTTGCCCTTACCTTGGCATTGCTGCCTGCTACCCATACATCCCAATGTTCTGTGCAAAGCATTCTGAGCCAATCGGATGTCTTCTCATTTACGGAGAACATTTACAGAGAATCTTCAGGCTGCTGGACGTTGAGAAAATGTTTTCTTGTATTCACCAACAACAGATTTATGCAAAAAAATTGTAAAAATAAAAATGGAAATTGAAGGAGTTGCGCAGGATACTATTTTTCTTAGTTCATTCTTTCATTCATATGACATCGGGATGTCATAATAGGGCATATGGACAGGTCTTAATGAGAAAAACAGAGCTTTTAAATTGACTGTCCCTTCTTCCCCTCCACTGGAGCCTGAGAGTCCATACATGCAGCGGTGCTCAGCTCTGTGAACGCAGTAGAGAGGGAGAGAATTTTTTTATTTTTAAAAAGCCTTCTTATTCTTAAAGAGGTTGCCTCATAAAGACAATCTATATCCATATGTCCATATGCCCAATTATGGTATATGGACGTAACTGAGGGCATCCCCCACTCGGGACCCCTCCGCTCTGAGCCAGAGTGGAGAGTGCTCTGTAAGCGGCCACTGCAGAGGAAATATCTGGCTGGCCATGATATCTTCTGGCAAAATCAGCTGAACAACTCGGCAACTTCAACCTTAATATTTCATTTTGATTTCCGTATTCTTGAAATACCTATTATGGAATATAATGTTATGACCGATTCTATGAGAAAAATTTCACCATGTCTAAACATTGTAACTTGTGTGAAGACCTTTAATGGGTTGTCCAGGATTACAAAAAAAAAGGGTCTTTTTTTTTCATCTACCAAAAACTGTTTTTTCTAATCCTGTAGAGCAAATCGAACCAGTTTCCAGTATTTAAAGATCAGTCTAAGTATGCTTAAATATGTCTACAATAAATAATCCTTTCCATTTATAATCCATATGGCTTGGTTAAGGCCCTATTACACTGGCCAATAATCGGGCAAACAAGCGTTCATATAAATGCTTGCTCCCGATCATTGCCCTGTGTGATCAGGACAACGATCATTCGACGTACGAGCAAACGCTAGTTTTTTGGCTGATCTGCTCTTTTATACAGAATTAAAAATTATCATTGTCGGCAGCACATCTCCCTGTGTAATCATGACGATCGCTCGTCCCTATACATAAGCAATCATTGCGTGTGAAATGAGCAAACGAGCGTCGATCAACGAGCTGTCTCGTTGATCGACGCTCGTTTACACGGCCCACATCGGGCCATGTAATAAGACCCTTCTGTGTATCGAAAAAATAAGACTTAGTCCCAAAAAGATACAGTTTAATGGGTTAGGGCTGCGTTCACATCTGTGTCAGGGCTCCGTTCATTCCGTCTGAGCTTTCTGTAGTCGACTATGGTATCGATTCCGTCAAAACGACGGAACCCTTAAACAATGGTGACAAACTGAAACCATTTGCACCGGATCCATCACCATTGAAATCAATGGTGAAGCAAATGGAAACCTATGGTTTCCGTTTGGCTGGGTTCACACGTGGCGGAATTTCACTTAAATTCCGCTGCGGACACTCCGCAGCGTTAATCCGCAGCAGAGCCGTTTGTCCATTGACTTACACTTTAATTTAGCAGTGTTCGTTTAGACGAGGCGTAAAATTCCGCTGCGGAGCATAGGCTGCGGAGCGGAATTTGGTGTCCGCAGCATGCTCTGTCTGTTGCGGAGCAGTGGCGGACTCATGGCGGAATTTCTCCATTGACTTCAATGGAGATTCTAATTTCCGCAATGAAGTCCGCAGCTGTCATGCACATGTTATGTGTGCTGCGGATGCGTCTTGCTTTTTTAACTTGACATTTCTTCATTCTGGCTGGACCTATGTATTTCTAGGTCTACAGCCAGACTGAGGAAGTCAATGGGGCTCCCGTAATGACGGGAGCGTTGCTAGGAGACGTCAGTAAATAGTCACTGTCCAGGGTGCTGAAAGAGTTAAGCGATCGGCAGTAACTGTTTCTGCACCCGGGACAGTGACTACCGATCCCAATATACATCTATCTGTAAAAAAAAATGAAGTTCATACTTACCGAGAACTCCCTGCTTCTGTCTCCAGTCCGGCCTCCCAGGATGACGTTTCAGTCTAAGTGACGGCTGCAGCCAATCACAGGCTAATAACAGGCTGCAGCGGTCACATGGACTGCCGCGTCATCCAGGGAGGTCGGGCTGGATGCCGAAGGAGGGACGCGTCACCAAGACAACGGGCGGTAAGTATGAATTTCTTTGACTTTCACAAGGGAAAGTGCTGTCCCTTCTCTCTATCCTGCACTGATAGGGAGAAGGGAAGTACTTTTACCGCAGTCCGCAGCAGCTAGTCCGCATCAATGTACTGCACATTTTGTGCAGATCCGCAGCAGAATCTGCAACGCAGATTCTGTGCGGCATTGATGCGGACAGTTGCGGAGGAAATCCGCCACGTGTGGTCATGCTCTTTGTTTCAGTCAGGGCTCCGTTCCTGGGTTCCCCTGACGGAAAGCTCAGATGGAACCCATGAACGGAGCCCTGACACAGATGTGAAGGAAGCCTTAGGGGTGAGGGTTAGTTACAATAAATTATAAACTTGGCCTCGGCTTCGCCCGGACACATGAAACTGTATGCCACAGAGTTGCGTACCCTACAATTCGCATTTTGTAAAAAAAAAAAAAAAATACATATTTCACAGGGTACACATTTTTTGCAAGATTTGCTGGTATTGAAAAGCAAAGTCGATACATCTGGTCCGTAGAAGTCTATGGATATGTTTAGCGTAGAAGTTGGTAGCATTTCTCAGCCAACTTGCACTGTGAACCTAACAGAAAGCTGGAAATTCATGCAGTAATTTTGAAGGCTTCCTGATATCACAGAATGAATGAGCTAAAAAAAAAAAAAAAAAAGTTTTCATATTCAGCAAAAAAAAACATGCTGGAAACATCAGTAAGATGATGATGATGATCACCAACAGCTTCTATTAGGCCATGTGTAAGCTGTATAATTACATGTTCTATAAGGCACAGTAAGGATGCGCCTATGTGAAGCTCTGCTTGAAGGGTGTTGGTACAGGTGGCCACAGATTGCGCCTGCTGGGCAAAGATGGCACACAGTGCTTGTTCTGCTTACTGCTGTCATAAGATAGTGGGTTATGCTTTGATTACTATTAAGGGGACACTAAATGACTGCTCTTGGGGGAACTGATAGACTACTACAAGTCTAAGGGGGAATACTGCTGTGATTGTTAGGGCCTGTTCACATCTGCGTTGGAAGCCCTGTAATGAGCCTCCGTCACAGATCTGGCAGAAAATACCGGAAACAATAGCACGGACACCATGATGGAAACCAGACAGCACCCATTAAAGTCAATGGGTTCTATTGGGAGTCGATGGTGTCTGTCATGAAACTGAAGCAGCACTTCCGGTATATTCATTGTTCTGCTCCTCCGACTGAGCAGAGCAATGGAGACACTGACGCAGGTGTGATCAGGCCCTTAGAGGGAAGAGGAGGCAACACTGCATGAATTGTCTCCCACTGCAAGTTTGTTTTGTTTTTTTAAGGCGCCAAGAATTCTGTGTCTATAGCCTCTTAATATGTAAACCCGGTACTGATTTCAACTGTAAAAAGCTGCCTGTCTTTAATGATCCAGTAAATCAGTCTATATGGTGGAATGGCTAGATCTCATCCATTCTGACATATATGTGATTTCAAATCAGATCTTTACTTTATTGCCTAACCCTAGAATTATGCAACAGAATCTGATCATCTAGAACAGCGTTCTCAAACTCGGCTGGTTAAATGGGCCGCACATAGAAAAAATGTGAAGTTGACGGGCCGCATTACTTTCAAACTTGATACAGTACAAAATGATTGTTAATTAATTAGCTATTTGAACTACTATAACAATACTACATGCTATAATAATACTACATTACTGTAATTATTCTACTATACTATAATATTACATTACTATAACAATACTACATTACTATAATAATACTACAACACTATAACAATACTACATTACTATAATACTACATTACTATAATAATACTGCATTACTATAATAATACTACATTACTATAACAATACTACATTACTATAATAATACTACAACACTATAACAATACTACATTACTATAATACTACATTACTATAATACTACATTACTATAATACTACATTACTATAATAACACTACATTACTATAATAATAATATATTACTATAACAATACCACATTACTATAATAATACTGCATTACTATAATACTACATTACTATAATAATACTACATTACTATAATAATACTGCATTACTATAATACTACATTACTATAATAATACTGCATTACTATAATACTACATTACTATAATAATACTACATTACTATAATAATACTGCATTACTATAATACTACATTACTATAATAATACTGCATTACTATAATACTACATTACTATAATAATACTGCATTACTATAATACTACATTACTATAATAATACTACATTACTATAACAATACTACATTACTATAATAATACTGCATTACTATAACAATATTACATTACAATAATAATACTGCATTACTATAATACTACATTACTATAATAATACTGCATTACTATAATACTACATTACTATAATAATACTACATTACTATAACAATACTACATTACTATAACAATACTACATTACTATAATAATACTGCATTACTATAATACTACATTACTATAATAATACTGCATTACTATAATACTACATTACTATAATAATACTACATTACTATAACAATATTACATTACTATAACAATACTACATTACTATAATAATACTGGATTACTATAATACTACATTACTATAATAATACTGCATTACTATAATACTACATTACTATAATAATACTACATTACTATAACAATACTACATTACTATAATAATACTGCATTACTATAATACTACATTACTATACTATAATACTACATTACTATAACAATACTACATTACTATAACAATACTACATTACTATAATAATACTACATTACTATAACAATACTACATTACTATACTATAATACTACATTACTATAACAATACTACATTACTATAACAATACTACATTACTATAATAATACTACATTACTATAACAATACTACATTACTATAATAATACTACATTACTATAACAATACTACATTACTATACTATAATACTACATTACTATAACAATACTACATTACTATAACAATACTACATTACTATAATAATACTACATTACTATAACAATACTACATTACTATAATAATACTACATTACTATAACAATACTGCATTACTATAATAATACTACATTACTATAACAATACCACATTACTATAATAATACTACATTACTATACTATAATACTACATTACTATACTATAATACTACATTACTATGATAATACTACGTTACTATAACAATACTGCATTACTATTTAACAATACTATATTGCTATAACAATACCACATTACTATAATAATACTACATTACTATAACAATACTGCATTACTATAATAATACTACATTACTATAACAATACCACATTACTATAATAATACTACATTACTATACTATAATACTACATTACTATAATACTACGTTACTATAATAATACTACATTACTATAACAATACTGCATTACTATAATACTACATTACTATAATAATACTACATTACTATAATAATACTGCTAGGTTTAAACTTACCGAAAATTTGCGAGTTTACTCCACGTGCTTATTTTAGCAATCCAGTTTTCAGTTTATGTGTCGCTAAATGCAGTCTGGCGGCTCAGTTGGCAGCGTATGGCAGACACAAGAATGTCAAGATTGAGCAGCCCCTTTTTAGATAGTGCCACAGTGCCCTCTGTGGATAATGCCACAGTGCCCTCTGTAGATAATTCCACAGTCCCCTCTGTAAATAGCGCCACAGTGCCCTTTGTGGATAGTGCTGCACCCCCCCCCCCCTATATAATGCCACAGTTCCCTCTGTTGATAATGCCACAGTGCCCTCTGTAGATAATGCCACAATGCCCTCTGTAGATAGTGCCACACACACGCACATGTAGATAGTGCCCCATACCCCTTTGTAGATAGTACCACACACCCCTTTGTAGATGCTCTGGCCTGGGGATTGCTCTGCTGGAGGAGCTCCTGAAATCACTGTCCATATATGGACAGTGACATCAGGGGATGCTCCTGGTCCAGGTTCCCCGGCCAGAGCATTGCCGATGCTCTGGCTGGGGATTCCTCTGCTGGAGGAGTCCCTGACGTCACTGTCCATATGTGGACAGTGACTTCAGGGGCTCCTCTAGAAGAGGAATCCCCAGGCAGAGTGTTGGCAACGCTATGGCTGGGGATTCCACTCCTAAAATGAGCTCCAATGGAGCTATCTACAGGGAGGGGGTGTAGCGCTGTCAACAGGGTAGGGTGTGTGGGGCGCTATCTAAAGGGGGGTAGTACTGTCTACAGGGGGCTATGTGGCCATTGCTCACGTACCGCTAACGATCCACCAGCGCGAGAAAGGGACTGAGCTCCTTCATGACGTGAGGAACTGCGCTCCTTCAGTGAGTCACACAGTAAGTTGCCCTCTTTTTCTGCAGGTCTGTGGATTATTTTTAATTCTATTGTCACTCAGCTTTTATTAGTCATTTTAAAAGAGATTTTTTTCAATTTTCTATATTTTTGTTTTTGGTAGCATCAATTATTTGTAGGTTGGCTGTAATATACTGTATAAGGCCTCATGCAAATGACAATAATTTTTATCCGCAATTACGAATCTGTAATTGCGGATAAAATACTGACCCATTAATTTCTATCTGCCACGGACACCTTTCCGTATATTTACGGGAGTGTGTCCGGGCTGTAGAAGTGACCCGCAAAAAATAGGACATGTCCTATTTTTTGCATTTACAGTCCGTGCTCCTATACTTATTACTGTGACCACGGTCCGCGAATGCGGATGACACTCCGTGGCCTATCCGTTCAGTATTTACTGACCATAAATACTGCACGGTCATGTGCATGAGGCCTTAGAGAATGGAAATAGCTAAAAAAGTATGTACACTTTAATTGCATCTATTTTATTTTTAGAATATCATCAGGAAATTTTCAAACACTTTCTGGACATTTATTGTCAGCTTTAGTACTCTACCAAATGAATAGTTACTAGATCAAAAAGAGGAGTTGGTGTTTTGATGGGATTCTATAATCCCTTTGAGTTTTGTTTTTATGGTGTTAACACTGTCTACGCCAATAGTTTACAAGATTCATTATAGACTTATTGTAGAGTTAAAAATCTACCAGTCATGTGAATGCATCACCTGCATATACCAGACAGGCTGACACCATGGCTGTGAATTTTTGGGTCAATTCCACCTCAGAATGATTAAAACGTGTGACCTGCCTGACTTTGTTTGGTGTGCAGGTACTAATGCCAATGAAATTGCAGCCTTTCTAGGCTTTTCGTGCACAACAGTTGTACGAGTACCATCAAAAGGGTGTAATAAACTAAACATTATCAAGGAATTGTAGTCCTGTGGGCAAAATTAGCATCTTTAGAAGAGAGCCACAGGAGATCGTCGGGTATCATGCAGACTGTCCAGCAGATCAAAATCCAGTTAATACCATCTGGATATATCAATAATTTCCCAAATGTCATCACAATGCATAGTGTGTTGGTCCTTAGCATGGCTGAACAGTAGCAGCAGGCCACCATATCTTCTTTCAGGAGCCTGACTCCAAAGGACATAACCAAAAACAGGACAGTGGAAATCTGAAAAGCAGAATCCTGGTTCCTCCTACATCACATTGTTGGAAAGATTAGAAGTTTTTCAGAATTTGGCTTAAAGGGAAGGTGTCATGATTTATTTTATTTTTTTTATTATATTGCTTTTAATAAAATATAAACAAAAATTTTATTTATTAGTGTTGTCACTTAATACTTTTTACTGTATTCAAACTTTTACTTCTCTATGGGGGCTGCCATTTTTTTTTCATCTCTGTATGTGTCGATTAACGACACATACAGAGATGCTATACGGCACATACAACCCCATAGAGAATGCGAACGGGATCCATTCCATTCCCAAAAGCGTACGCCATCTGTGTGGGAACAGCACATGCGAAGCTCGTTCGTCCGGCGCCATTTTCGTGTGGACCGGAAGCCACTGCCGGACAGTAAGATGACGATTTCTGGCTGCGGCTTCTGGCCATATGTTCAACGACGCAAAGGCGCAAGGAATAGGAGCGTAGACCAGCAGAGGCGGCGGTGGCGGCAGGAGCAGGTAATTTATGTTCGTGTATGATGTGTGTATTATGTTCGTGTGATACTGTCTGTTGAGCCCTGTATCTAATCCTCCTAGCACAGTGCAGTCGCTCAGAAAATGGCGGCACACAGTGTAGGAGGTTTTAAGACATTCAAACCCCTCCTTCTCCTGGCTCTAGCCAGAAGAAGGGAGGGGGGATTGTGTGAGGACACTAGAGGAGAGTGTGTCCACCCCAAATTTGCAGCATAAATCAATGAGGTTGCTTTACCACAGTGACCATGCTGCAATTTTGGGAACTGCTCCCTCTAGTGGCCAGCACATGGAAATGTTTTAATTAGAATCTAATTTATAATATTTCCTGACTTGTGAATAAAAAAAATGAAAACAATGTGTAATCACTCAAATACTAATTGTTTAACTGTAAAAAAAAAAAAATAATTCTAGCGACACATTCCCTTTAAGAAGTATGACCCATAGAAGCATCCTTAGTAGTGTGTTGTCATTTAAAGATGTGGTGGCAGCTGTGTAATGGTTGGAGGATTATTCTTCTGCCACTTATTTACTAAACTATCTAAGAATCTTGTCACATATCTAGGGGAAATTCCCAGGTTGCTACCCCAGGTGTAGCAACGGCTGACGTAACCAAAGAAACGTCACCAGGATACGAAAGCAAGCGGAACCCCGGGCAGAGAAGTGCAAGGCTGGATAAGCGGAGTGCCGGCGGCTGTAAATGATAAATCTAATGTCAGAGTCTGACAAATACCAAAATTCGGAGTTATACCGGTTAGTTACAATATCAGTTTTTAGCAGAACAATGTTAGCAGGGTGTTGTCATTATAATTCACTGTATTTAAACGATATATATTGTGCTCCCACAAATATGAAAAGTTGTAAATTCACTGAAGTGATAAATAAGTAAAATGTATAATTTTTATTTCATAGCTATCTAAAAACAGGGGTACAATCACCACTGTGAAATGCCCAACCGTGTATTTAAAAACGTATTAAACAAGATACTCCAGGTCCTAATTCGTTTGCGAACCCTCTATGACTGGGTATATATACAAAGATATCAAAATATGGAATCAGCGTTTAAACATTGGTGTAACAGTGGTTATGGCCCTAATGCACACCGGAGCCTGCGTTAACCGCACCCAGATCTCACGATGTATGGATACACAACAATGCCACTGCCCCCTACGAAAGATTCCCTCACTACACCCGACCCTACGCGTTTCAATACTTATCATCAGGGGATGCCAGCGATATTTCTTCAGCAGCAGATATTCTACTGCACAACACGGAAGCATGCTCGCCGCTGACATCTATGCGTGCATGCTTCCGTGTTGTGCAGTAGAATATCTGCTGCTGAAGAAATATCGCTGGCATCCTGGCCAGACTGACAGACCCCTGATGATAAGTATTGAAACGCGTAGGGTCGGGTGTAGTGAGGGAATCTTGCGTAGGGGGCAGTGGCATTGTTGTGTATCCATACATCGTGAGATCTGGGTGCGGTTAACGCAGGCTCCGGTGTGCATTAGGGCCATAACCACTGTTACACCAATGTTTAAACGCTGATTCCATATTTTGATATCTTTGTATATATACCCAGTCATAGAGGGTTCGCAAACGAATTAGGACTTGGAGTATCTTGTTTAATACGTTTTTAAATACACGGTTGGGCTTTTCACAGTGGTGATTGTACCCCTGTTTTTAGATAGCTATGAAATAAAAATTATACATTTTACTCATTTATCACTTCAGTGAATTTACAGGGTGTTGTCATTATCTAGTTATTTTAGGGACATAATAGAGTCTCATAATAGAGTCTTTACTTGTTTTAACCTTATTGGGTATCAATGTAATAGCAGCTCTTCACTTAATCTGAATGTAAATGTACAATACCACTGTGGCAGCATTTCATCTTATGCCCATTACACTGGTGCCTCCACCATCCCCCTATTACATCTCACTAGTTTTATGCTGCCCTAAACTACATTTTTTTTAAGAACACATTGAACACAATACAACCTTAACATCTGAACACAGCCTAAGGGACATATTAGTGGTTTACTATAACTTTTAATATTTTGCTGTCGGTATCCCTGGCTTTGCGCACACAATGGTTCTTCATCTCCCTCTTATAGCTTTCAGCTGTCGTGGTTCTAAACATCCCAGTGTGTCTTTCTTTGACTTGCTGGGACACACACATTTACGCGAAATAATGTGGCATATAACCGTTTATTCCTATTATCCAGCACTCTACTCCTGCTCCTCCTCAAGCGCTGAATTCTGGGAATGACACGTGGAAGGATGAACCAATCAAAGAGAAGTGGCGGAAGACGAAAACATCTTCAGTAGTGGCGGTTGCATATGGCGATCGGAAATATAATTCTGAATGCCATTCATAAGGTTTGGGCACATTTTGATTGCATTCTGGTGCCCTGATAATGTGTTGTGGTAGCTGCTGGCATGGTCCACTATTCAATTACATTTGTGAAACAATAAAAACAGAAGGCGGCTCTCAGCATTATTATTTTTTTGTCCAGTGTTTCTACTAGCCCTAATCTTGTCCTGCTATTGGGGGCATACAGATTGCACCCAATCCCTGCATTAAGACTGAGTTTGCTTGCCCTCATCCCCCTTAGAGGATCAGATACCATGGGAGTGCTGCTATATATTCTACAAGCATTTCTACAACATAGTGATTTGGGCATCTGTATGACGACAAGTGCCTGAAGTTGGTTAATGTACGATCACAACTGCTTTTCCCAATTGTATACAAAAGCGCGAAAAAGTCTGCTCTCATGTTTATATGCTTCTCCACTTGAAGATCCAATAACTGTGCCCAAGTTAAGCTAGGCTGGTATCCCATAGCAAAATCCAAGAGAAAACTGGTACCGGCATGTGTAAAATCCAGTTTTGCTGTAGCCACAAAAAACACTATTCACACAGGGTAAAATCAATGATTTTGTTACAATCTAGCGAGATAAGTGATTTTACTCTGTGTGAACAGTGTTTTACGTGGATACAATAAAACTTCACGTTCAAGCTTCTGTTAGTCTTTTACACTTGGCGGCCTTTAAATCGTCACATTCGTTCATACAACAAACTTACTACAGCCGGACAATTTGTTAAACGCAATAATCTACTGGCGGTTGTAATCTGAAGCTGTTACAAATGGCAGATTTTCATCTAGTTCAATGTCCTATAAGAGCAACCACAGGAGTATTTCATTTGTTCATACAACCATCGTTGTCTGTACAAGGTCATATATATGTTTGCACTATCGGAAGACATACTGGTGGTCCATCAGACAACCGGTTTCCATGCCATGTCTATGGACAGCATAGCTCCTGGGTGGAAGTAGAGCACAACCACTTCACCAGAAATACTTCAGGATCTGGTAGGCCTGGAAAAGTGTCAATTTTGTTATTGGTGCAACTGTAGTCATAGTGACCCCTGTTTTAATGACTGTTCTGCTTGGTATGAAATGACATAAGAATGATATCCTGTGTCTTAAATATTACTAGATATAGATGACACTGTAACTATAAATTATTTCTTACAAAAAGTCCTAACTAACTTTATTAACAAAATTAGGATTTTTTTCTTAATTTTTTATTTTGCTTTCTCCAATCTACGCATAAATAATTCTAAAGGAAACATAAAGTTCCATTTATATACAAGTACTTGTATTAGTATTGCTATTTGTAATCATGCTTGCTGTTTCTGACAAACTTTATTGTAAAAAGTAAGTGGAATCACTCTAAGGGCATGTTCAGACGTGGCGGAAGTTTTCCGCTGCAAATGTTGGTGCAGATTTGGGGCAATTACGCAACGAATCTGCACCAACATTTGCATATTTGACAGGTAATTCAGATGTTGCAGAAAACACAGTGGACTTGCCACAGATTTCAGTTTTTGCATTGCGCTTCTTCTCCGCAACGTCATGAACATGCTGCGGAGGGAAAATTCTGCACCGCAGCCTGATTTCCGCACAGTTATTTTCTGCAACGTCTGACCTAACTTTCCTAAAAATGTATAGAAAGAAATGTAAAAAACGGCTGCTGCAGAATTCCACTGCGGACTGTCCGCAGTGGAATTCAACAGCAATTCCGCCTCGTCTGAATGTGCCCTAAAGATGTTATAACAAAATGAAGGGTTCACACATAAGAGCCCGGCAATAACAGTGTGAGGATATTTAAAATGGGGTTTCTGCTGTATTTATGGGAACCATTACTATTTAAGGGCATGACCACACATGGCGGAATTCCTCCGCAACTGTCCGCATCGATGCCGCACAGAATCTGCGTTGCAGATTCTGCAGCGGATCTGCACAAAATGTGCAGTACATTGATGCGGACTAGCTGCTGCAGACTGCGGGAAAAGTGCTTCCCTTCTCCCTATCAGTGCAGGATAGAGAGAAGGGACAGCACTTTCCCTAGTGAAAGTAAACGATTTTCATACTTACCGGCCGTTGTCTTGGTGACGCGTCCCTCTTTCGGCATCCAGCCCGACCTCCCTGGATGACGCGCCAGTCCATGTGACCGCTGCAGCCTGTGCTTGGCCTGTGATTGGCTGCAGCCGTCACTTACACTGAAACGTCATCCTGGGAGGCCGGACTGGAGACAGACGAAGGGAGTTCTCGGTAAGTATGAACTTATATGTTTTTTTACAGATACATGTATATTGGGATCGGTAGTCACTGTCCCGGGTGCAGAAACAGTTACTGCCGATCGCTTAACTCTTTCAGCACCCTGGACAGTGACTATTTACAGACGTCTCCTAGCAACGCTCCCGTCATTACGGGAGCCCCATTGACTTCCTCAGTCTGGCTGTAGACCTAGAAATACCTAGGTCCAGCCAGAATGAAGAAATGTCAAGTTAAAAAAGCAAGACGCATCCGCAGCACACATGACATGTGCATGACAGCTGCGGACTTCATTGCGGAACTTAGAATCTCCATTGAAGTCAATGGAGAAATTCCGCCATGAGTCCGCCACTGCTCCGCAACAGACAGAGCATGCTGCGGACACCAAATTCCGCTCCGCAGCCTATGCTCCGCAGCGGAATTGTACGCATCGTGTAAACGAACACTGCTAAATTAAAGTGAAAGTCAATGGAGAAACGGCTCCGCTGCGGATTAACGCTGCGGAGTGTCCGCAGCGGAATTTAAGTGGAATTCCGCCATGTGTGAACCCGCCCTAAAGGAGCAGTTCACAAAAATTTTCTTAGAATTGTTTTCAGAGAAAACGGCATCTCCATTGCTGCATGTAAATATTTTTCTGTAGTCAGTGAGAGAAATGCTTGTCTTGGACAAGGATCGAATTGTTGCTGACTGACATTTTACAATGTGTAGCTATATATTAATGCCAATACAGTGTCACATTGCAGTTTAATGCAAAATGTTTTGTATTTTTCTTAGGAAATTATCCCTGGTTTACTTGCTTTTTAATTTAGATTAAAAAAATATTTTTGTTGCAATGGCATAATCAATACAGATACTGATTATTCGTGATGAAAAATATTATTAACATTATTGTTTCTGTATATGTATTAATAAGTGAAAAAATATTAAAAATGTTTTTACCAGGTGGACATTTCCTGCTATCCTTAATCAGATTAGGCCTTGTTAAAACATTCAATCACAGATTAGTTGTTTATTGATGTCCCATTAACATAAAAAGCAAAAAAAAAACAACATAAAATCTCTATTTTTTATTATATGACATTATTATATCTCTTTGATCATGATGGTCACTGTTATATATAATAATCATTAAAATAAATAACAAATAAAATCAATTCTTCACATTGATTATCTGTAGATTTTACTGGGCCTACAACATAATCGTTAGCATTTAATTCAGCCTTATATACAAGATCAAAAGATCTGATTTGTTCTTAAGGGAATGATGTGATATTGCTACTGTTCTCAATAATTTATCTTTTATTGTAATCCTCCAAAGAAATGAATAATAATCAGTATATTGGGGCAACTAGTGCCCATAATAAATTGTTCAATATAATAGAATCTCCCCTTTTATGAAACAGTACATCAATACTAAATGTTGCAATGCATACTGTTTCAACACACAATAAAAAAATAAAAATACAAAACAATCTAGAAATAAAATATTGAAATGTGTGTTGTGATAGATGTAGATGTGTATATAAATGTCAACGATTTTAGCATAACTGGTAGTGTTACAATTATATTATTTTTATTTCTCCTCTCATTTATTACCCACACATTCAATTTCTTACAGATCTGGCTCAAGCGCAGATGTGATTTAAAAGGAAACGGGTTTAAAAAAAAGTATTTTGATGTCTGTTTCCCTCCAGCTTTTTCCTTTCCTGCTCTCATAATAATCAGCATCCTTTCCTACTCCCCCTTATCACTGTAATCTTCTCCTCCCCCAAATATTCCTGCAGGTTTGTGTTGTCTACAGTTAAAGCTCATGTACCGGACATAAATCATTATATTCTTTTTGTATGTTAGAAAATAAAAAATTATAGATGAGGGAAAAAATGGGAGTGGGATAACATTGCTGCCCACATGAAAGACTTAGGAGATAGGGGAGGTTACAGCACATAGCATCTCTTGTAATGAGTCCTCTGCTCAGTATAGAATAAACACCCTGAAGTCTTAAAATCTACAACTTCCTCTGTACAGCAAAAAACACAAACCTGAAATCCATTAGTCCATAGAGATCATTTGGCCATAGACGTAATGATTTTTCACACAATTTGACCAAAAATAATATGGAAAATGCATTATTACAGTTTATTCATGAGTATATACAGCAACATCATCTTCTATAGCACAATGTGATATAAAAGAGGTAAAATTGTCAATGCAAAAACCTGTTTAAAACATAAAAGTAACAAGATAGAATAGGAGAGAGCCCTGCTCATATGAGCTTACAATCTAAGGGAGATAGGTTGAGAGGACATCTTTATTTGTTGTCTCTTTATTTGTTGCCTCCTTCACACAGGGTTTTTGTCTGCCATTTTAAACTGCATGAAAAAACGTACATAAAAACGGCAAAAAAATTTAAATGTGACATGCTTTTTTACATTGGTTTTTGGTGGCGTATTTAATTTGAGTCATTTTGTACATCAATTTTTAAGTCTATAATAAAAAAAAACTGAAAAAATGCCATACTCAAAGCACTGAATGCAGAAAGCGCTACTCAAATACCACCAACCAAAACAACATGTATGTAACTTTTCAATATTACACTATAGAGACTTTAAAGTAACATCTGGCCGCAGTGTTTCGACCTTAAAAGTCTTAGGAACAACAACAACGAATACACAATGAAAAACGCAGCAAAAGTCTCTGTGAATCCAGTAAAGTCTGAAGCGCCATTAATGATACTTCACTCTGAGTCACATACTGGTCATGGACCTTCTGTACATGGTGAAGTGCGTACAAATCTATTGACTTTGTTACGTTTATTTGATTTGTTTATGGGGCACACAGTTGTTTTGAAATTATCCTCGGAAACGATTAGATCATTCTTAATATAATGGTTATGGCAGTGTAGAGGAAGAATTGCCAGATGAGATCTCCCCTAACCAAATCTCCATTTCCTGAAATTTAGGATTAAATGTTTACAACCACTTCAAAATAATCTCAGCCTTTATTCATAATGTTTTTGTTTTTTTAAATGAGTAATATAAACAATTTATTATATGAAAATAAATATTATAACTGAGGCTTCAACATGTATTTCTTCGATCAGGTTACACATTAATGCATGGACAGTATGCATGGAAGTTCTGCATTATTTAAATCATATTAGGATTATGCATTACATCAAATACAAATAAAAAGGTTGCTGCCGCAACCATTCTATTTATCTATCTATCTATCTATCTATCTATCTATCTATCTATCTATCTATCTATCTATCTATCTATCTATCTATCTATCTATCTCATATCTATCTATCTATCTATCTATCTATCTATCTATCTATCTATCTATCTATCTATCTATCTATCTATCTATCTATCTATCTATCTATCTATCTATCATCTATCTATCTCATATCTATCTATCTCTATCATCTATCTATCTATCTATCTAATATATATATATATATATATATACACATACATATTGATTATCTATTTATCATCTATCTATTATCTATCTATCTAAAATATATTCTGTTATCTATCTATATAAAATAAATATAATAGTTATATATCCTATCTATCTATCTATCTATCTATCTATCTATCTATCTATCTCATATCTATCTATCTATCTATCTATCTATCTATCTATCTATCTATCTATCTATCTCATATCTATCTATCTCATATCTATCTATCTATCTATCTATCTATCTATCTATCTATCTATCTATCTATCTATCTATCTATCTATCTATCTATCTCATATCTATCTATCTATCTATCTATCTATCTATCTATCTATCTATCTATCTATCTATCTATCTATCTATCTATCATCTATCTATCTATCTATCTATCTATCTATCTATCTATCTATCTATCTATCTATCTATCTATCTATCTATCATCTATCTATCTATCTATCTATCTATCTATCTATCTATCTCATATCCATCTATCTATCTATCTATCTCATATCTATCTATCTATCTATCTATCTATCTATCTATCTATCTATCTATCTATCTATCTATCTCTCTCTCTCTCTCTCTATCTATCTATCTATCTATCTATCTATCTATCTATCTATCTATCTCATATCTATCTATCTATCTATCTATCTATCTATCTATCTATCTATCTATCTATCTATCTATCTATCTATCTATCCATCATATATTATGTTATCTATCTATGGAAAATAAATCTAGTAGTTATATATCCTATTAACTCTCTCTCTCTCTCTCTCTCTCTCTCTATCATCTATCTATCTATCTATCTATCTATCTATCTATCTATCTATCTATCTATCTATCTATCTATCTATCTATCTATCTATCTATCTATCTGTCTGTCTGTCTGTCTGTCTGTCTATCCTATTATCTACCTGTATATTAACTATCTATCTAATATATATCCATCTTTATAGCCCCACACACTTATTGGTAATAATGTGAAGAAGTACATATGTTTGATATCCATTGTAAAGTGCCGATGATTGTTGTATTTTTGAGGATAATGAAGGTTTAGCATAGTCAGCTTTCTCCCTGTCTAACCATTGTACTGTGCCTCTCTTGCCCTATCTCCCCGCCTGCAGTGGAGTCTAGGCAGGGAAAAGGTGATCTGAACATTAGTATGCAAATCCAAGCAATTAGCATGAGGGGTGGAAATAGGATTTACGCAGGCAAAATGTGTGATTCTGTGTTAATGTGTCACCAACTTCCAAATAAGTGGCTGCCCCCTATCTTGTCACTTACCCTGCATGATAATACCACGGAGGATTAGGTTGGCAAAATCGTGAACACACGATGTGATCGACCCAGGATTGTTGCAACTAAACAGAGCTGCATGAGATTGAAATTGGATCAGATTGGGGACAACAACGATTTGTAGTTGGCGTGAAGTGCACTTTTCTATGTTGTAGCTGAAAGGGTGCCAGTGAGGGCCTGAGAGGGTGCCAGTGAGGGCCTGAGAGGGTGCCAGTGAGGGCATGAGAGGGTGCCATTGAGGGCGTGAGAGGGTGCCAGTGAGGGCATGAGAGGGTGCCAGTGAGGGCATGAGAGGGTGCCAGTGAGGGCCTGAGAGGGTGCCAGTGAGGGCATGGGTGAAGTGCAGTGGCTGCCAGCATGAATTTGCAAGGAATGTGCTCACCTCTAGATCTGAGATGGCCTTCGCCTTATAGGAGTCCACAGATTTAGCAGCAAGCTTCTCTCTGCCTCTCTTCTATATCCTTCATCATTCAAATGGGATCTGTATTTTGTTATTTCTGTTTGATCTCAGCCTCCGAGTATTAGAGAGCTCCCCTGCCGCATGCCCCCGAGATGTTCCAATACTAGACAGACATATAATGATGTATACTTATACAATGTTACAAATCTTTATATATTGTCGATGAATATAGTATATATACTAAATAGAAACAAGTAGGCTGCACATATCATTTCTGATGATGATGATGATGATACCAGTTGGTAGTAGCTGAGGGTCCTGCATGGTCCCAGCTCTTGTACACCTGCCCCACTTATAAGATCTTTCTCCTGTGTTTCCCTTAATTGCAGTTATTAGGAGTATTTCATTTTGGACTGTGTTGTTCTCTTGTCCCCCTCCCTCCTGTGATCTTGTCCCCTCCTGCCCCTTCATTTGCTGAGCTGGTGTGTGTCTGTTTCCCTCCTCTATCAGCGAGCTGTCAATCACTGCGGCGGCTTCTCTTTCATCTCTATCCACCGCCTCCTCCTCCCCTACAGCAGACAGAGAGGGAGCGGGTGAGGGGGGAGGGGGGCACGGGAGGAGGGGGATGTTAAAGTTACATTACACAAACACACAAGGAGAACACAATCCCACCCAGTGCTAGAGCAGGACGTGTACCAGGGACTCCTGGAGAAGAGCAGGACAACGTGATGGAGTAACCTGGGGATTGTAGGGTGACAGCTATTGGAAGTCTATTCTGTCAGGGTCCATGCACTGCTGTCTGACCTCCAGAGCGAGAGATCGCTCCTGCAAGTTACTTCTCAGACATCCTCCTGGTCTACTCAGCCCTGACTCACTGCGATCTTACTCACAGTCACAACAAACTTTTGTCTGCTCTCAGCCGCCTTCCATGTGACGTTCACAAAGGCAGAAGAAAGTTTGGATAGTGACACCAGAAGCCTTGTTCTCAGGATTGCAGAGCACAGGTGAAGCCTGGAGAACCAGGGAGTAAGGAGAAACTTCTCAGGAGTTCACGTCTTGTCTACAGCAGGTCCTCTCTGCAGCTGGGATACAGGATCTGCTGGGTCTCTAGGTTTGGGGAGATTTGGCATTTTCTTGTGTAATTTCTGGTCCTCTGTGCAGAATAGTGGTGTCTTCTGTCACAGCCATGCCTCAGCTCTCTGGAGCAGGGGGAGGCAATGGAGGTGGTGGAGACCCTGAGCTATGTGCCACTGATGAGATGATCCCATTCAAGGATGAAGGGGATCCCCAGAAGGAGAAGAGCTATGCTGAGATCAGCCACTCGGAGGAGGAAGGGGACTTGGCAGATATCAAGTCTTCTCTGGTGAATGAGACTGAGATCACCCCTAGCAGCAACAGCCATGAGGTAACTACAAGTCATAGACCTAGAAGACACCTGAGTGTAAGAGGGGGCACATGGGGAGGGGTGCTCATGTTTACATGGAGTAGGGTTAGCGCATATTTTCCTGGAAAATTCAAAGTCCACAAGTGTGTCAAACTACATGAGCCTGGTAATAATAGTAAAATGGTCAAGCTACAGACCAGGACAATAAGACCTACACTGTGCGTATGGACTTTATATATTACGTTATGTCAGTTTCATATACTGTCGTATAGTTGGTCGATAAATGTGCATGCATTGTATGTATAGTGACTGGATACACTATTTATTTTTAGGAAACATTATGGTCATACAATGGTTTGGTAATGGTTAAGATAAGCATACACTTTACAACGTTATGTCCAGAATCAAGTAGATGAGAATTGTCTTCATAAACATTCTTCAGTAGTAACAATATAATTGTGGTAGGACAATGAAGGCTATCCAGGGCTTTACTCCACCAACTACCCAGAAATAGGGTTTATTGACATAGATGTCAGTGCAGAAATCGGAGCATTTCCCATACATGTACATTTTTCCTTATCTTTGAGGACTGTTATTTCTCATCTATACCTAGATTTCTGTCATGACTTTTGTGGGGCAAAGGAATGGAATACTCCCCATCGAGATGACAATGACAGAGATTTTTTTAAATCTGCATGTGTATGGCCAGCTTTCCCTTAAAGCCAAGCTGTCTTCATAAGGAGTGTAGTCACTAGTCCAAAATCCATTCGGAGTAGAGCAGGGCTTGCAGTAAATCCTTAGAAGTTTCTCATTCATTGATCATCCACAATCCAGGGCATAAGTAACTCTGGAAACCTCATTTACAGGTCTCAGTTTTTTGTTTTTTTCCATTTCAATGACCTTCTCTGAACTAGATGCTTCTTTGGCCTTAGCGTGTGCCACTTCCATTGCCCATATGATGGTACGAGGAAGTTTCATTTTATAATGGCCTTTAAAAATGAATTAACCATCTATATAATATCCCTATATGCAAATTTAGATCTGACTAGATAGCTCATGAGAAATAATTATTGTTGGATGTTAAACTATAGCAGTTTGTTTTCTATAGAACGTATAACATTGTCAATATTGCAGTTTGCCCTGCAAAGTGTTGTGACATGATTGTTACATTTTTGTGATTATTGTTGCCTATCGATGTATACTTTTACATACATACATACATACATACATACATACATACATACATACATGTAATTTCAAAAGATTGCAGAGTGCCGCCAGTGGAATCTAATAGTAAAAAATATGTAGCAGCAGATTTTTGTTTAATAGGTAAAAAGAAAACAGGCAGCGACAGCTTACCACATCTGTCCAAATGACTAGTAGCTGACCACAGGTAACTGTCTCCAATGTGGTTGGCAGACAGGGGAAGGGGTTAATTGGATCTTGAGTAGGACTGTTGGAAATCTAAATATTCCTAAAATACTATAATACTTTTAATCATCATTATCAATTAGATAATTTTACATATAACTATGGTATTCATGCAGTTCTTGAGTCATATTATTTAATCTGTCCATTTTGTATCAAAAAGCGTAAAAATTTGTCTTTTAGCTTTTTTGACATTTTTATTTTAGTAATATTATTAGACTGATAAAAAAAACAAGCCAAGTAGCAGCCTACTTATAGCTTACCCAACCTTCCATCTCATCTTCAGCTGACTGGCCAAAAGGAGGCCATACTTACATATCTGTTTCTTTGTTTTTTATCTATCTGACCAGAGAGTTCCTTTTCAGAACCTTGTATATTTAATGCATTCAGGATCAACTTGATTTTTCATAAAAAACATCATCATCAATATTGTAGATTGAAATAGTGCATGTCCTTCCAACAGTTAAGACTATTTCATTAAAGAAAGTGATATGTAATTCTCAGTAGTTCGATAATAATCAGTAATAAACATGTGTGAGCCATACCACCACCACTACCACCAACACCACCACTACCACCACCACTACCACCACTACCACCACCACCACCATCACCACCACCACCACGTATAGTCATCGTATTGTACATTCGATATATCATGAGGAAACATGAATCTGTGTGCTGGTCCCTATATATAGACAATGGCATTGGACAATGCTATACTGGACAAGATTGTCCATACAGTTTACCAACTCTCCAGACCTAATACTTGTTCAGAGCAAGTCCTGCTTGTAGCCATGTTTTTTTCCAATGCTGTTATAGGATTTTCCAATGAGAATTAGGAAATGAAAGCGGCGGTAGGGTGACACAGCCTTGTGATCGCTGCATTGCATATTCAGGACACTTGTTATTTAAACGAAATGTTTCCCAGCAACTGAAATGGCAACACACAGATGACTGGAGTCTCTCTTATCTTTTCATGTTCTGTGTCTGCTTTCCTTAGTCTGTATGTAAACTTTTCCTAACCTATCTAATCTAAGATTAACCACTGCAATTCTATAGCCCTGCCCCAGCCCTTTGAAATTTGTTTAATTTGACCCATTCCTGGGAACTCCCCTAGAAGATCAGTCAGTATATATATATATATATATATATATATATATATATATGTATATATATATTTATATATATATATACATATACATATGTATATATATATATATATATATATATATATATATATAACATGCTAATTAGAGCAAGCGGTGATTGAATAAACAGCTTTCACTTTTTAAGCGTGACAGAATAGCCCCTCCCTCTTAATGGAACCTTGATAGCACAAAAAGACAACACCAGTCAAGCACCATAAGGGAATGTCCAGACAGGAAAAAGTTCACAGGAGTCTCGTGGCCTCCTGTGAAGTTTCAATGAGCCAAACATATGTCATGAACTCTATTTTTAATTAGTCTTTCATTGTGTTGCTGGCACCATATCTTCTCTAACATAGATTAATTGGCCTATCATTAACTAATTCAATCCCTACAGAAAAATTCACTTTACATGCAAATAAACAACGACCTATTTAAATTTGTTTTGTTCTAGATACCAAGGACCTTTTTATAACGGGTGCACTAGATAGTAAAATACGCAGCTATACTGATAGTGTCATGGAAATCACATGCAAGTGGCTTATCATGCTTTTAATAAAGAACAAATCCAGCTATTTACGATCATATATATTGTTTTATTATTTTTATATAATGTATCTGTGCAAGTGCTATTCAACCGACAGTGGGAAAGTCTCTGTTTTTCCAAAAGACTTTAAAATAGGGACTGAATTGAAGGGTTGGATGACATTGTAAACAGATTAAGACTAGTGATGGACCCCTTTAATAGACTATGTAGGGTCTAGTGATAAAGTCTACAGGTCTTAAAAAATTGTCATTGAAATCATAATACATCCTGTAAATGTATTGTTTCATAAATACGCTTGTAATGGCTGATCTTGTAGTTATATTGGTAGATCCTTTATACCACTTTTATATAGGTATGAATTCTTGAATTTACATATTTTAGCGTATATGCAGCGACTTGTTTTAATGGCTTTTTCTCATGTGAATTTTAACCACTTTGGTGCTAGATACATAATGTAGGTCTCCTGGTGGAGTTGAATGTTGTTGCTGAAAGAAGGCTCTTATGCTCACAATTGGGCTGTCACCACACAAGTTTCCCCACAACCAGCTGTGTCCAACACAACCATAGCAGACTGCAGGTGAAGCTGCATTCAGTGAAGGGTATATTGACATATATTGCACTCAGAAATAAGTGCGCCCTCTCAGAGATGTTGCCACTTTTTTCTTTCACCTAGTGTCTAATATTACACAATTTACTATGCATCCAATGACTTTATAGTAAGAAGATAATCTATAATAGAGGAAAAACTACTTAAACCATTCACACATTATTCTCATGAGATTATTTGTTCAAATATTAAAACTGATTGATTGTAAGCAACTATCATATAGATATAGAGCCCGTAGAAAACCAGTATCCAATTATTAAACATTTATTGCATCAGTATATGCAATCAATGCAATATTTCTTTTATTTATTATTATTTTATTATTAGAATTGAGATTTTCACATTGCAGAAATGATAGAACATAAGTCTTATGACAGACATGCAGGAAACTTGTGATGATGATACCTGCCAAGGGATCCAACATGATCACAGAACATACGTGCTGTAAAATATCAGAAGTCTGATGTTCCTTAAGAATAAGAATAACAAAAAATAATAATAATAATACCACTATTCTAGAAAAATCATCTGATTGCTTCTTGTACATACTGTACGTTCATGTAATGCAGCCAATCCAGACTAGGGGCTCATTTCAAATGGGCTGCTTTCAGAAACCTTAATGTAAGCTTTGTATTTTATTGTTATTTCCTCAGTGCCGTAATTGTAATTATATATTTGTGCTTGTTTTTTGGTTTTATTTAGACCTTGAATAATAAATATAATAAGTATAAAATCTAAAAATAATATTTAATACAACACATATTCTCTCCAACTAATACATTGTTTCAGTGTCTTTATTTGATATATATATACATACACGTGTGTGTGTGTGTGTGTGTGTGTGTGTGTGTGTGTGTGTGTGTGTGTGTGTGTGTGTGTATGTATTGGGTGGATACAACAGTAGCATGTAATAGATATGAGTAGAACAATTATACCCAAAGAAACATATTCCCATTGGTTAGAAACAAGTTGTTTTCTTACCATAAATGCAAAGGGTAATAAAAACACATCGTATTGGCTGAGTTATCTGTGCATCCATGCCGTCTTTTATGAAAACTCCCTTATTTATAGCGATCTGCGAAGATTCTTTTTTGTAATTATGTCTTCAGAAAAGCTATCCCTTGTTTGTTGTAATGCTGGCATTAAATTGGCTGACCTTGTCATTCGTCCCAATGGAAAGTATTAGGATCCGTTTTCTTGTGGTTTTAGACATGGATGTCTAGTATAAATTTTGTCATTTATGTTAAATTACTTGATGATCTCTTAGGCCTCATTCACACGACAGTGAAAAACGGCCATGTGATGGCCGTCCTTTTAACGGCTTTCACATGGCCGTTTTCAGAATAATGATATTCTATGGGTGCATTCACACGGCCGTTTTTTTAACGGCCAGTGAATAATGGCCGTCAAAAAATAGGACATGTCCTATTTTTGGCCGTTTTAACGGCCTGACGGCCCCCATAGAAGTCAATGGATCAGTTTTTAACGGCTGTCAATACATGTAACAACCGTTAAAAACGGATCTGTTACATGGGGACTGGCAAGGGAACTACTAGTTCCCTTGCTGGCTATCGTTGGCATACTCACGTTTGCGGCGCTTCTTCACGTGTGGTCACTCGTCTTCATGGGTTTGAAGGCGCCTCGATGACGTCATCGCCCCGTCGCGCTGCCTTGCCAGATCCCGTGCAGACGAGTGACCACAAGTGAAGAAGAGGAGAGACGGCGCTGCTCTCGTGAGTATGTGGCACAATCTACAGGGAGGCTGGTGTGGCATCGACAGAGAGGCTGGTGTGGCATCTACAGGCAGGCTGGTGTGGCATCTACAGGGAGGCTGGTGTGGCATCTGCAGGGAGGCTGGTGTGGCATCTACAGGGAGGCTGGTGTGGCATCTACAGGGAGGCTGGTGTGGCATCTACAGGGAGGCTGGTGTGGCATCTACAGGGAGGCTGGTGTGGCATCATGTACAGGCAGGCTGGTGTGGCATCATGTACAGGGAGGCTGGTGTGGCATCATGTACAGGGAGGCTGGTGTGGCATCATGTACAGGGAGGCTGGTGTGGCATCATCTACAGGGAGGCAGGTGTGGCATCATCTACAGGGAGGCAGGTGTGGCATGATCTGCAGGGAGGCTGGTGTGGCATGATCTGCAGCGAGGCTGGTGTGGCATCATCTACAGGGAGGCAGGTGTGGCATCATATACAGGGAGGCGTGTGGCATCATCTACAGGGAGGCGTGTGGCATATACAAGAAGGCTGTGTGGCATCATATACAGGGAGGTGTGTGGCATCATATACAGGGAGGTGTGTGGCATCATATACAGGGAGGTGTGTGGCATCATATACAGGGAGGCTGTAAATAGTGTCTAGGTGAACATGTGACCTTCCTTTGGGTGTTTTCAGGGGGCTGGGACAAAAAAAGCCTGACCAATGAAATTCATCAGTTTTTTTAACGGCCATGAAAAACTGATGCAAAATGGATGTCAAACGGCCATTAAAAACGGACAGATGGACTTGAAACTCATGAAAATTTGGAGACACACTGATGCAAAATGGCCATGAAAAACTGACAGTTGATCAGTTTTAAATGGACATTTTTTTTCACTGTCGTGTGAATAAGGCCTTAGGCTTTTTTTTCATACAGGCCAACAGAGGTTAAAAAGACCCTGTCACCATATTATAAATGCCCTATCTCCTACATAATCTGATCGGCGCTGTAATGTAGATAACAACAGTGGTTTTTATTTAGAAAAACTATCATTTTTGAGCAAGTTATGAGTAATTTTAGGTTTATGCTAATTAGTTTCTTAATGACCAACTGGGCGTGTTTTTACTTTTTACCAACTGGGTGTTGTGAAGAGGAGTGTATGAGGCTGACCAATCAGTGACCAATCAACGTCATACACTATGTTCCAGCCCATTGTTACAGCGTGATTGTGCAGTGGAAGAAGCTGGGCTCGAACAATGAGAAGTGTACGACCCTGATTGGTCACTGATCGGTCAGCGTCATCCACTTCTCTTTACAACGCCGAATTGGTAAAAAGTAGAAACACGCCCAGATTGATGCAGCTTGAATCATCTGAAGATCAGGCATTGGGTTAAAATGTGTAACGGGAAAAAGAAACCTAGTGTGAATCGTGCCTTACTGCAGTAAGGCCATAACCAAACACAGAGTCACCTGCAATCTCAATTATCTGGAAAATTCCCAATGTAATGTGATCTCTGTTTTGGACCTTGCATTGTCAGGGGAATGTTTAAGTAGTTTATGAGATATTGCAGTATATTTTGGAAGCTTTAGATTAGTTAATTCACAATGATTTGTGGTCTTATCTTTGTACTCTACTTATTATTCAATTAGCTCATTGCTTTCTTTACCTACTATGTAGTGAATGTTTATTCGCTTTAAACACATTGCAATTATTGTGGGTAAACTGTTTTCTAGTAGCCTGAAATGTGGTTGGGATAAATGCTCACTGTGACGTTTAATCTTTCCTGTCCCCACAGACCCTGGTTGATCGAAAGATATAAATTAGTTGCTCCTAAAATGATAGTGACCTGTCATTGGAAAGCTTTGGTTGTGTGTGACAGCTTTAATTTCCTTGGCAGAATAACATTTTGACATTAGTAAATATATCATAAGTCAACTCTTTGGATTCTGTTGGTTACTACATATGCTAAAGGGGTCTTCCTGATATAACGCTCTATGACCCATTGATAAGATAGGTCATAAAATGTTGATCCTGGGAATAGGCTGGTTTTAGTCCCATTGACATGAGAGCAGGCCGCGCTTGCGTGTTCTCTCTTTGCTGAAATAAATTGGGATTACAAAAACCATCGAGTAAAGGACCAAAAAACATTATGGTGGGGAAACCCCTTTAATATTTGGCCAACTGAAACAACTGGGTGTTCAGGCTGGATCCACATATTCCCCTGTATCAATAAACACAATATATAAATGGGCAAATTATTGTAAAATGGAAATTATTTGACTTGTTACATTTTTTTTTTATCTGGTCATCCAAAATTGTAGCTAGGCTTTCCTTCACTAGGTGCGAGGAATAGAATCAAAGCGAAACTGTCAGCTCTCCTGACAATTACAGAGCATCTTTTCATAGAACCCTGTTCTGTACTGCTCCTCTGTTATTCCTCCTACAACTGTATGAATAAATTGACAGCTGGGTATTGAGGGGGTGACCCTACACAGTTTGACACTGTCCAGTGCTCACAGTTTTAGCCTGTGTAGGGACACGCCCCCTTGACAAGGGGAATGGTAACACCCAGTTATTAATTTATTCATACATTTCTAAGAGGAATAGAAAAGGAACCGCACAACGCATAGTTCTAAAAAAAAAAAATGCTCCAAATTTGGGTTTTTATGGGCAATACAAGTATTCACTAAAACAGACATGTCAAGAGGATTGACAGGTGTTTAAGTTTACCTGCGTCTATCTGGACAATTGGGGCTCCATAGAAGGGAATTGAGAGAGCCTGGAGGCGGTGGCCAGGTTGTAGGACCCCTGTTCTTCAGAAAGGTACAGCTATCAGACATTTATAACATGCCACAAATGTCTGAGATGGCAAAACCCCTTAAAATACACTGCACCAGGCAGTGTGATTTGTTGGTGCCCCCATAGCACCCAGCACCTCGGACACATGCTTGCATCTATTCAATTTGATGGAATAGCACAGTTTCATTTTGCAACAATTGGAAAATGTTTTCTTTCAAATTGTTCACTTTTGTTTCTTTGTTGCAAGGACCATCTTGTCTTGTCCGACTTCCCTTTTAACCAGAGAATGGACATAGTATTTCTATATATAGGAAATAGTAGAAGCATTGGCCAGACACCTTTAGCTCCGATTGGGACTGGTAAAAATCCACTCAGTCCGATCCCTGTTTTTCCCAACCGGAAACATTGGCACATGTGGGGAATCCCCCCCATAAACCGATGATATTGTGGGATCCACTGACAAAAATGTCATGACTGTAGTTATATTAAAATGGTTTTCCAGCCATTAAAAATTGATGGCCTATCCTCAGGATAGACGATCAATAGCTGATGGGTCAGGTCCGACTCCCGAGACCCCCGCTGATTAGCTGTTTTGAATGGGGTGCAGCGCTCGTACTTCTCCCCTTCATTTCTACTTGCATCGTCAACACACATGTAGCGGCGATTCACAGGTATTGCAGCCTTTTTTTCCGATTCACTTCAATGGGAGAAGAAGGCTGCAATACCTGTGAATTGCCGCTACATGTGTCGACGATTCACAGTGAACAAGTAGAAATAAAGGCAAAGCAGCCGACCCATCAGCTATTGAAAGGACATCAATTTTTACTGGCTGGAAAACCCCTTTAAAGTTGACTTTATACTATAAATGTTTGTGGGCCTGCGTATTTCATCAGGATAAACCAAAAATTTAATGTGTATGAGGGCATCCTGATTGTCCCTTGACATCAGACGTCGGGGAAAATGAGTTTGAGGTATGTTGCATTCTCGGCCAAGTTGAATGTGCATATTTATAGCGAGGTCATTGGAGATATTAACTGTTGGCTGTATGAATGTTAAGCCGAAAGATATCTAATGTGAATGTCCAGCTTAAAGCATACCTGAGATTTCAGGTGAATTTTCAGTATAAACTGTCATGTGTGTACATAAGGAATAACACTATTTGACTTGTATTCTGCATTTTTAGCAGTTTTTATCTCTGCAGGCTATATCTCTAATTCTCCGTTGTCTCTGAGCTAGTGGAGGGAGCCAAACTGCTATCATGTCTCCCATTCACAGCAAACAAAGGGAAGAGAACATCCTGCTCTCCTCTATCTATCTATCTATCTATCTATCTATCTATCTATCTATCTATCATCTATCTATCTATCACATATATAGAAGCAGCAGCAACATGGAGGACATTACACAGCAGTAATGAGCAGTGTAGCTGTGAATCCAGCACTGTGGCGAGACATAATACTTACTAGCAGCAGCATCTGTGTGTCTCTTTGTCTCTCTTTCTCTATTACTCAGCTTCTGCTCCCTCCTCCCCCCTCCATAGTCATCTATTGGCAGTTGTAACCTGATCCCTCAGTGAGCTGATAGTACACCTTGCATTGATGAGACAAGATGAGAGTGAGTGAACAGTTAAAAGAGGGGCGAAAAGGAGCCTGATAAATGGAGAAATAGTTTTTTTTCTAATAAGATATATTAAAAAGTTTCTTCTATTCGCTTGTACTGTTGATTTTTTTAAAAGTTTATTGAAACGACAGTGACTATTTAACACTTTTTGAGATAAACCTGTGTCTCCATTTTTCACTTAAAAGGGATGTCCATTTTTGCCAAATCTTAATCTATCATGATTTATCATCTAATCATAGGTTCCCCCTGCCTTGAGCCCCCATAGTCAGCTGTTTTCAAACGGCAAAACTTACTGTGTATGAGTATTTTTCTAACACATTGTCACGTCACTATATCCTTTGCTTACAGAAGCTGGTCTTTCAGTATTGCAGTTTGGGGAACCAATCAGGAGATCATGTCCTACCTGTTCATCTGACAGAAATATACAACCCTTTGATAAGGTCACATAGATACATTGATTACTAGACAAGGTGTTAAGTATGGTCATATGGGAATAGCCACTTGGTTTAGAATCAGGTTCTTGCAGATAATTATGTATGAAATGACCCAGTTCCTTTCAATACAGATATTCTTCCCATTCTAAAATACCACACATATATGATATCCAGTCATGCTTTTGCTTGACTATAACAATACACACTAGGTATCTGGTGGCGAATCCCATTGATCAAAATGCGACCTGCCAACATAGTTATCTGTATGGTGTCCAGGGTTGCCCACCTAATATTTTCTAGACAACTTATTTAACCCCTTAATGACCAGCCTATTTTAGACCTTAATGACCAAGCCATTTTTTAAGTTTTTCCATCGTCGTATTCCAAGAGCTATAACCTTTTTATTTTTGCATCGACATAGCTGTATAAGGTCTTGTTTTTTGCGGGACAAGTTGTATTTTTTAATAGCACCATTTTGGGGGACATATTATTTATTGATTAACTTTTATTAACTTTTATTTGGGGGGAAATAGAAAAAAACCTGAAATTTCGCCACCCTTTTTCGCGTCTTAAATCTATGCCGTTTACCGTGTGATATAAATAACACAATAACTTTATTCAGCGGGTTGTTACGATTGCAACGATACCAAATTTGTATAGTTTTTGTATGTTTTACTACTTTTACACAGTAAAAACGCTTTTTTTTCAAAATTATTTGTCTCCATATTTGAAGAGCCGTAACATTTGTATTTTTTCGCCGGTTGTATGAGGGCTTTTTTTTGCGGGAAGACTTGTAGTTTTTATTGGTACCATTTTGGAGTAGATACGACTTTTTGATCACTTTTTATCAAATTTTTTTACGGCGTTCACCGTGAGGGTTAAATAATGTAATAGATTTATAGTCGGGGTCGTTACGGATGCGGCGATACCAAATATGTGTAACGTTTTAACTTTATTTTGTTTTTTTTAATAGTAAAGCATTTTGTAAGGGGAAAAGCTGGGTTTTTAATTTTTTTCACATTTTTTTTAATTAACTTTATTCAACTTTTTTTTCACTTTTTTACTAGTCCCACTAGGGGACTATAATATGCGATTCTGCGATCGCTATTATAATACACTGCAATACTTTTGTATTGCAGTGTATTACTGCCTGTCCGTTTAAAACGGACAGGCATCTGCTAGGTCATGCCTGCGGCATGATCTAGCAGGCATTCACTCCAGGCAGACCTGGGGGCCTTTATTAGGCCCCCGGCTGCCATTGGAGACACAGACACTCGGCGATCTTATCGCCGGGTGTCGGTGGGATGAGAGGGAGCTCCCTCCCTCTCTCCAAAACCACTCAGATGCGGTGCACGCTATTGTACACCGCATCTGAGGGGTTAAACGGGTGAGATCGATACTAATATCGATCTCACCCGGCAGAGCAGGGACGCCTCTGGCAGCTGAGAGCAGGGAGATTTGACAGCTCCCTGCTCTGTTTACTTATTCCGAAGCCGCGACGTAAAAAGTCTATGGCATCGGAATAAGGCCCGTTAGTGACCGACGTAAAAAGACTATGGGCCGGTCACTAACGGACTAAAGATCACAGGCAGCCAACATTGTTTACGGATAAACTGGAAAATTATAATGAATGATAAAGATGATAAGTAATAAATGTCTATAGGTCAGTTACTAATATGAACATATAAACTGGTGGTATTGTGAAATGTAAAATATTAGTAACTACAATCATACTAAAGACTCTTTTACTCAGGCCAATGATCGAGTGAGTGATTGTCAATACCAACGCTCGTTCCCTATCAATCATTGCCCAGTGTAAACAGGGTAAAGACCAGCCGATAAACAAGCAAACGCTTGTTCATCGGCTGATCGTATTTTTTATGTGGCCAGAAAAATGGTCGCTATTCGGCAGCACATCTCCCTGTGTGAACAATGAGATGTGCTTCTGACATGTTGCAAATGCATGAGGACAAACAATCGTTGTAACGATCATTCGTCCCCATACTAAACAATCGTTGCTGTTTGTGAATAAAGCAAACGAGCACCGATCAACGAGCTAATCGGCGCTCATTAAAGGTGGTTAAACACGGGCGATAGCTACCTGTGTAAAATCACCTTGACCTGTACAATACCTCAAAACAATCACAGGGTTCATAAAAAAAAATTTTACAGACAATTTTTTCTGACTGTCCAGGAATTTACGGACGATTAGCAACCCTTGTGGTGTCCACACATTGTATGAATTCAAATCTTTTATCTGTTTTCAACTGGAATCTCAGAACGTTTTAACATATCTCCAAACAATCAGTCTGCAACTGTAATTTTAGGGCTCATTCAGACGAGAGTCCATGTGATCATCAAACGGACTCATGTATTTCACTGGGGCCGTTAACACGATCGTTGTTTCAATGGAGTGTGTAAAAGGTCAGTGAAAAAATAGGACATGTCCTATTTTCTTGCGTTTTCACGCATCCCTCCATAGACTCTAGTGACAACACGTCCCGCATGGGTGCACCTCGGACACGTAAAACGGCAGTTTTTCACGTCCGAGGTTGGCATGTTTGTGTGAATGTAGCCTTACAAGTGTAGGTTAGGAAATTAAGAAGTGACCAGATTAAATTGGGCACCCGATTGCTATGGGTACACCACAGGACCTTCAGCATGTAAACTAGTTTAGGCAAAAAGTGAAGGACATGCCTGTAGTAACCATTCAGATCACTACTTTAATTTCTAAACTGACAAAAATGATGGCTGAAATCTGATTGGCTGCTACGAGATTTGTCATCACAAGTGTTCATTCATTAAACCCGATATCACTTTTTCAAAATTTTCCCTAATGGGCATTTCTCAGTCAGTACCTAGTGTACCTTTAAGTCATTGAGCACACGCAGCCTTTTTTTCCGATAGTACATTTTTACGTTTCTCTTCATTTAGCCGTTACTCACTGCAAAAAGCACATTCTGTAATAATATTTAGTTAAAGGCCGCAGTTAAAAAACAAAAACACATCCGTACAAAGAATATATATTTTTTTTAAATTGGGACTTCCAACACTCAGGAAGTAGATTAATGAACAGATGCAAACTGGGTAATTGCTGTCAGATGGTAGTCCCTTTAGTTTTGTAAACACATTATCTGTTACCTTGTTCCAACATAGGAAGGAAGTGCAGTGTTAATAGGACAGTTTCATACCGGCAATTATCGGCAACTAGCATTATATTAACGCTCGTCTGCCCGATAATCGTCCTCTGTAAAACCCCCCTTAACCCATGTCATTTTAAATGCGGTTATATTCACTAATCTGTTCATTTCTTCTAAGCCTGAAGTATGACAAAAAAAATCATCTTTTTTGGACCCTTCTTTGGACTAAGTAGATAGCGTGCATGTAAAGTCAAATGCTACTGAAGTTAAAAAAATATTATACATAACAAAACGAATGTTATATGCCTATGTAAATATAAAAATGGGAATATTCAAATATATAATAATGGTGTATTGACCCCAAAAAAGGGTGCATTTTTACTGTATGAATATAGGCTTACAGTCAATTTCTTCTAGATAATAACTTGGTGTATACATTTTTCAGCTTTCGAGAAGAAGACTGGACCCTTACCATGATAAGTCCAGAGATCACCTAGATGATGGTAAGTTCAAAAAATTCATCTTTATGTTACTAGAAGCAACCTAATATACTGAACATTTTAAGGGCTTACTAGGGGTCTTTTCACACTGGCAGATAATCTGCCAGTAAAGCCCGGTGATCGTTGATATAGCTAGTTAATCAGCACTCATTTAGCTCCGTTTACATGGCGCAATCAGTGGTATTATATGTGCCCGAAAAATCATTTGTGCGATCATTCAGGGACATACAGTTCCATTATTGTTGGCAGCACTTCCTTACTTTACACGGGGTGATGTGCTGCTGACAACCGATGGTTTAATGCCCGCATGATAGATTCAATCAGCCGACAAACAAGAATCAGGAACGAGCGTTCGATAGGGCGCTTATTTGCCCAAGCATTGGGTCTTAAGCCTAAAGTCTAATTTACATTTGCTGTGTAAATCAATCTATTGTTCCCTGTGAGCAGCCATTTTAGACTGGAAGTAGCTAGTAGTACTGCTCTTCAATGAGATTATTAACAGGAAGTCTGAAAAAATTTCTTGCCCCATGATTAGTAGGCTATCTCACATACAATGAAGGAAATAAGTATTTGATCCCTTGCTGATTTTGTAAGTTTGCCCACTGTCAAAGACATGAACAGTCTAGAATTTTTAGGCTAGGTTAATTTTACCAGTGAGAGATAGATTATATTAAAAAAAACACAGAAAATCACATTGTCAAAATTATATATATTTATTTGCATTGTGCACAGAGAAATAAGTATTTGATCCCCTACCAACCATTAAGAGTTCAGCCTCCTCCAGACCAGTTACACGCTCCAAATCAACTTGGTGCCTGCATTAAAGACAGCTGTCTTACATGGTCACCTGTATAAGAGACTCCTGTCCACAGACTCAATTAATCAGTCTGACTCTAACCTCTACAACATGGGCAAGACCAAAGAGCTTTCTAAGGATGTCAGGGACAAGATCATAGACCTGCACAAGGCTGGAATGGGCTACAAAACCATAAGTAAGACGCTGGGTGAGAAGGAGACAACTGTTGGTGCAATATTAAGAAAATGGAAGACATACAAAATGACTGTCAATCAACATCGATCTGGGGCTCCATGCAAAATCTCACCTCGTGGGGTATCCTTGATCCTGAGGAAGGTGAGAGCTCAGCCGAAAACTACACGGGGGGAACTTGTTAATGATCTCAAGGCAGCTCAAACCACAGTCACCAAGAAAACCATTGGTAACACATTACGCCGTAATGGATTAAAATCCTGCAGTGCCCGCAAGGTCCCCCTGCTCAAGAAGGCACATGTACAGGCCCGTCTGAAGTTTGCAAATGAACATCTGGATGATTCTGAGAGTGATTGGGAGAAGGTGCTGTGGTCAGATGAGACTAAAATTGAGCTCTTTGGCATTAACTCAACTCGCCGTGTTTGGAGGAAGAGAAATGCTGCCTATGACCCAAAGAACACCGTCCCCACTGTCAAGCATGGAGGTGGAAACATGTTTTGGGGGTGTTTCTCTGCTAAGGGCACAGGACTACTTCACCGCATCAATGGGAGAATGGATGGAGCCATGTACCGTCAAATCCTGAGTGACAACCTCCTTCCCTCCACCAGGACATTAAAAATGGCTCGTGGCTGGGTCTTCCAGCACGACAATGACCCGAAACATACAGCCAAGGCAATAAAAGAGTGGCTCAAAAAGAAGCACATTAAGGTCATGGAGTGGCCTAGCCAGTCTCCAGACCTTAATCCCATCGAAAACTTATGGAGGGAGCTGAAGATCCGAGTTGCCAAGCGACAGCCTCGAAATCTTAATGATTTACAGATGATCTGCAAAAGAGGAGTGGGCCAAAATTCCATCTAACATGTGTGCAAACCTCATCATCAACTACAAAAAACGTCTGACTGCTGTGCTTGCCAACAAGGGTTTTGCCACCAAGTATTAAGTCTTGTTTGCGAAAGGGATCAAATACTTATTTCTCTGTGCACAATGCAAATATATATATATATATATATATAATTTTGACTATGTGATTTTCTGTTTTTTTTTTTTTATATAATCTATCTCTCACTGGTAAAATTAACCTAGCCTAAAAATTCTAGACTGTTCATGTCTTTGACAGTGTGCAAACTTACAAAATCAGCAAGGGATCAAATACTTATTTCCTTCACTGTATCTCTAGTTCTGAAAACTACCAGAAACAGCAACATGTGAATGATACTAGGAACTGTTAGAGAGAGAAATATGAAGGCCTTATAATGCATCCTCCTGTGTTCATTGCCTTGGTCCGCTGAGTAATGCACTTTGCATGAACTGCAAGAAACAGTGGGTGAATAGAACTTACTATTGCTCTAAGCCTATTTATCCCAAATGTAACTGCTACGTTTGAAGTTTTTTAAACCATGTAAATGTCATAGATGAGGGTCCTATACTTGGAAAGAACAGCTCCCAGTGTCAACATGGCATGTATTATATGGTAATCCATTCGATTGGACAGGCGCCATGTAATACGGCATGGAGATTACCCAGGGGAGAACAGCTGATTGCTGGGGTTATAGGAGCTGGACTCCGTTGTGATCATTTGATCGGATGGCTTCAGTCAGGGTTAGTTCTTTAAGGGCCAAGCTAGACATCCTACAAGATATTGCCATTTCTGACAGTGTGAAAAAGCATTGACTTGGCCGTGCCAAGCCTGTGGCCACGTTCCTCAGAGAATAGATGGGGGTCCTAGTTCATTGACACCACCAATGTTATCTTCTAACATGCCCTATTTCTTTAGATCAATTAAGGTTGAACTCCCCTTTATGTAGGTCCTGTGACATTTTTGAGGATACCTAGATGGGCCTACATCCATTTTGAAGTAAATAATTTAGACAGCTGTGCTTCAGAATAAAATATCAACTGAAAAAATGCCTAAACCTCTTCCAGTAAAAACTATAACTTTTAGTATAAAAAGCATTACTTGAGGTAAAACCGGAGGACCCTGATTGAACACGCTTATATATTTTTTACCACATTTTTCCTCATCAGACAGTCTGTTATAGTTTGTATACAAAGGCAAGTGGCCAGACAGAATAAAGTATGAAGCAGTGTTTTACTGAAAAGGATACTTTACTAACTCTGGGAAGCGCTCTATGGCTTTCTAGCTCCTCTTAAACTACAAGTGTCAGGACACTATTAACACAAACTACTAAACAACTCACATTACATTCCAAATCAATAGATTTAAATAAAAAAAGTCCTTCACATCTAAATGGCTGAATGATTACATCAGTGAGAGTTATGTATCTGAGAATATACTTCTAAGTTTCATAAAATCCCCATCCCACTTCCTCAAGGCTTTATTTAGTGTATTTATTTATTTATTTCTTAATTTTATGTCCTCTGGCGTCTGTATATTGTGCCAACATATTCCACAGCGCTCACTCACTCACATCAGTCCCTGTCCCCGATAAGACTCACCATCTAAATTCCCTATCTATAACACACATACACAATGGCCAATTAACATAGTATATTGGGCCTAATTTATCAAAACTGACTAGCATAAAATTTGGCCTTGTTGCTCATACCAACCAATCAGAGATGAGCTTTCATTTCTTAAACGTAAGAAAAAAAACTGCACTGTAATTGGTTGCTGTGGGCAATAAGGCCACGTTTTATATAAGTCATTTTTCATAAATGAGGCCCAATGTTTTTAAAAATCCTCTTCACACATTTCTTAGTTCACACGTCAAGTGACAACCAATATGACTGCCATTATACTTTTTATAAAGGGTTGTCACCAGTGTTCAGAATAGCAAATCTGCCGACTTATGCAGTGATATAAAAGTGATGGATGTATCATTGCATAACTAGGGAGATTTATTTTCTAGAATTACAGGAAAGTTGGGTGATAACCCTTCTAGGAGCTTTAACTAGACAGAGATAACTAAGAAATGGCTGGGAAAAAAACCAACTGATAACCAATTTCAGTAATAACAGTAAATACTATTAGATATTAAACTGGAGCAAAACACATCAAAGCTGTTAGGTATATATATATATATATATATATATATATATACATGTATATATATGCGTGTGCGTGTGTGTGTGTGCGTGTGTGTGCGTGCGTGCGTGCGTGCGTGCGTGTGTGTAAAATATGCTGACAATTTTTTATTTTAACAGCAATTCATGCGTGAGGTAAAATGTTTATTAGTATGGCTCTGGACCTAAACAAATAATGAATCCTCAAGACATTGCCTATTTTCTCTTCAGAACTAGCAAACTCTGTGTCGTGATTTATTTCATTATACAATGGAGCCCTGCTGTGGGTTAAACTATGTTGGGGGGAACCTTATGTTACATTTGTATCACCGTCTGAGTTTAATTGCTGTCAATTGGCCTGAATAGAAGCAATTGTTCATGTGACAAGTATTCATAAGGAAAGCCAGGGTAACATAAGATAATAGTGAGATGCCAGCCTGTCCCGTGTAGTGGTCACATTACACAACACTTAGCACAAAGGCCACTGTTTTCATAAATAAATAGTTGCCTACAATGAACAACTGTCATAATAATACTCTATGAATGGAAAGACGATTGTGGTTTTACTAACAGCTGACACATTCAAAATACAGCAGGCGTACACGGTCAAATATCGCCTCTCACCAAAGAAAAATAAGCAAAGTAATATCATAAACTTTTCCAAGTGCTCACATGACTCTGGAAATTCTTAAAGACGCAACCCAAAATTTTAAAATAATAAGCCTTACATTTTCTCTCTTGTCAATAGGACAAATGATAAATTCTTTCTCTATTGCTGGACTATTTTCTTGTAATATATAGATTTAATTTAATGTATTTGTCATTTTTAAAAACACAGGTTTTTTTTGTATTGGCATTTGAACAGTGTTTTTTTTTTTTTTACCTTAAAGAGGCTCTGTCACCACATTATAAGTGGCCTATATTGTACATGATGTGATCGGCGCTGTAATGTAGATTACAGCAGTGTTTTTTTATTTAGAAAAACAATCATTTTTGACAGAGTTATGACCTATATTAACTTTATGCTAATGAGTTTCTCAATGGACAGCTGGGCGTGTTTTACTTTTTGACCAAGTGGGCGTTGTGGAGAGAAGTGTATGACGCTGACCAATCAGTGACCAATCAGCGTCATACACTTCTCTCCATTCATTTATACAGCACATAGCGATATAGTTATGTGCAGACACATACACAAACACTAACATTACTGCAGTGTCCTGATAATGAATATACAGTACCTCCAGCCAGGACGTGATGTGTATTCAGAATCCTGACCACTTCTCTGCACTTCTCTGTGATTTACAGCATAGCGGGCGTAGTCTCGCGAGATTACGCTGTAAACTGTCATTTACAGCGAGATCTCGCTGTGCTGTGCTGTAAATCACAGAGAAGTGGTCAGGATTCTGAATACACATCACGTCCAGGCTGGTAGTGATGTATATTCATTATCAGGACACTGCAGTAATGTTAGTGTTTGTGTATGTGGCTGCACATAGCGATATAGCTATATCATTATGTGCTGTATAAATGAATGGAGAGAAGTGTATGACGCTGATTGGTCACTGATTGGTCAGCGTCATACACTTCTCTCCACAACGCCCACTTGGTCAAAAAGTAAAACACGGCCAGTTGTCCATTGAGAAACTCATTAGCATAAAGTTAATATAGGTCATAACTCCGTCAAAAATGATTGTTTTTCTAAATAAAAAACACTGCTGTAATGTACATTACAGCGCCGATCACATCATGTACAATATAGGCCACTTATAATGTGGTGACAGAGCCTCTTTAACTTCTCTATACTTTACTTTCCTAATAGTAAAGTGAACGATTCATCATAAGGACTCAGATAGGGACAGGTGTTTATTTTTGCGATAACAGATTATCAACACCTTGCAAACCGTGCAATATGAAATGGGTTGTCTTTATGGGTTGTCCTAACCGGAGGCATAACTTGAAGCCCCTGGGCCCCAAAGAAAAATCTGTTTAAGGGTCCCCACCTACATGTGCTATTTATAATTCTGGTATCTTCTTATGTGACAAAGGGGCCTTCCCCTCAGGTACCAGGGTCTGATTGCGACTGCTACTTCTTCACCCCCTATAAATATGCCCTTGCCCATTTTGCAGGCTGTATGTTGATAGCATACACAACCCCATAAAGGTTGACTCATATATTCTTATAATGGTGAAGAGAAATATAATAATAATAATAATTATAATAATAATAATAAGAAGAACTTAAAGAGGCTCTGTCACCAGATTATAAGTGCCCTATCTCCTACATAATCTGATCGGCGCTGTAATATAGATAACATCAGTGGTTTTTATTTTGAAAAACAATCATTTTTGTGGAAGTTATGAGCAATTTTATATTTATGCTAATTAGTTTCTTAAAGACCAACTGGGCGTGTTAAAGAAGTGTATGACGCTGACCAATCAGTGACCAATCAGCTTCATACACTTCTCATTGTTTCAGCCCAGCTTCTTTCACTGCACAATCACACTGTGCTGTGGATCATGCTGGGCTGGAACAATGAGAAGTGTATGAAGCTGATTGGTCACTGATTGGTCAGGGTCATACACTTCTTTACAATGCCCACTTGGTCAAAAGTAAAAACACGCCCAGTTGGTCTTTAAGAAACTATTTAGCATAAATCTAAAATTGCTCATAACTTCCACAAAAATGATCGTTTTTCAAAATAAAAACCACTGCTGTTATCTACATTACAGCGCCGATCCGACTATGTAGGAGATAGGGCACTTATAATCTGGTGACAGAGCCTCTTTAATAACTAAAGACTTACAGGCTGGCAGCAGAGCAGGGCTAGCGAGATGCAGATTGTGGAGGTTTCTGGTCACCGGACCAGCAGCAGGTTAGCTTTTAGTTCCGGACTCAGCGACGGCGGGCTACAGCTGGGGCAGCTGATCGGGAGGCGGTAGTGCGGCACGTAGTGTCTGGACTACTCTTTAGCCTTTACCCTCACCTTGACTCAGGACTCATGTACAGAGAATGCTGAGGCTAGAGGAGGAGGAAGACTATGTATTCAGTAGGCTTATTGTAGACAGAGAGACATGTGGTGCAGGGGGGCCTCAATTCGGGGTCCGGTTGACCGATGCAATCCCTATAGCTATGCTATTTCTTTCCCCACTGTTCTCTGTGGGTTATCTTGTTTTACACTCAATTCAATGCAGTATATCTATGGCAGCCTAGGAATGAAAAGCTATAAAAATCAGCATTTGTTTTTTTTTTCTTAACAACAAAAGCATAATGTTTCAATACAGTGTTCTGAGAGAAATCTCCACATGAAATTTTATAGCAATGACAATAGATCTGCTGTAATAACATTAAATCATGCATCCAGTTAAATGGACGTAGTTTATAAAATACTGATGAAGCCTAATATTTTCCATCTTCTTCTGTTTCTGAGTATGTTCATCCCATCCCCACAACAACAAAATAGTAGTGAAAAAAAAGGAAAAAGTTAACTGTAAATTTAAAGGGTATTCCCATCTTGGGGATTTCTGATATATCCACAGGATATGCCATAAATGTCCGATAGATGCGGGTCCTAGCTCTGGAACCTGCATCTCTAGAACAGGGCCCCTGACCCCTGTCCTACCTTCGTTCACTGTGCTACACTGTTACCGTAACTCCCATTCACTATTATAGGAGTTACAGGTAGCTCGACTGTTTCAGCATGCTGGACTGTTTCCGTACTCCCGGCCACCTCGTAACTTTCTGGACGGGGACCAGTGATAGCGGGAGTAGGTAGGACGCGGTCAGGGTGCCCTGTTCTAGAGATAGATGCATCCATCGGGTATTTATTGCATATCCTGTGGCTATACCATAAATGTCCGTGATGGGAACACCCCTTTAAGTCTTTGTGTGCCGCACAGAAGGAGATGTGTAACTTAGCACATCTATAAAAGTGGTCACACAAATTAGATAGCCAAACTGACCAACTCTCCCATAAAAATGCACACTTGGATCAGCAAAGCATGCATTTTTATTTCAATATCGTGTTCGGGAATTAGCTTCTTCTCAATGCTTTTGGCAGCGCTTATCTCCCAGGGAAAGAAAGGGTTGGACATGTTGAAATCCAACATTGACTGTCCTTTCCCCTGATGGCCAACATCAGTGGACTTCCACAAACAAAATAGAGACGAGGCAGCACTTCCAAAATACAAAGGGATTTATTCACCCACCAGTGCAACGTTTGAGTCCAGTCGGACCTTTCTCAAGCAATGTCCGACTGGACTGAAGCGACGTACTAGTGGGTGAATAAATCCCTTTGTATTTTGGAAGTGCTGCCTCGTCTCTATTTTGTTTGTGGATATTTGCTGTGGGACTTTGGATTGGGTCCCTCTGAGGCTTGCACCCAGCATTTTTACATCTTTCTCCGGTGCTGTGACAACCACATTTTTGTCAACATCCGTCCGTCTAACCCCATAGACATTAGAATATTAGCTTATCCTGACAAAGTTGGCGGGTTCCCAATGCCAACATTAATAAAATGTGTATAGCCAGCTTTAAAGGTTGAAGGTCACTATGGATAAATTATAGCACTACTAACAAGTGCCACACTGTAACTTTGGCAGTATTAATCCTCACTTTTATGTCAAGCAATTCAGCGTAGGTAAATTAAGTATAGCCATGGAAAAAGCATTGGTATAGAGTTCCCCTTTCTTTTGGACAAGAGCTATTTGATTAAAAAAATTCTTAAAGAGGCTCTGGCACCAGATATAAGTGACCTATCTCCTACATAATCCTATCGGCACTGTAATGTATATAACAACAGTGGTTTTTATTTTAAAAAACGATCATTTTTGACCAAGTTATAAACAATTTTCGATTTATGCTAATTCGTTTCTTAATAGACAACTGGGCGTGTTTTTACTTTTGACCAACTGGATATTGTGAAGAGAAGTGTATGACGCTGACCAATCAGTGACCAATCAGCGTCATACACTTCTCATTGTTCCAGCCCAGTGTGATTGTTACAGTGTGATTGTGCAGTGAAAGAAGCTGGGCTGGAACAATGAGAAGTGTATGACACTGATTGGTCACTGATTGGTCAGCGTCATACACTTCTCTTCACAACGAACAGCTGGTAAAAAGTAAAAACGCTCAGCGGTCTATTAAGAAACAAATTAGCATAAATCTAAAATTGTTTATAACTTGGTAAAAAATTATCGTTTTTCAAAATAAAAACCACTGTTGTTTTCTACATTACAGCGCCGATCAGATTATGTAGGAGATAGGGCACTTATAATGTGGTGACAGAGCCTCTTTAAGACCTTTCAGGATGTCATGTTTTATAGGGCACAGCATTAGGATCCCACCATCTTAATAGTAAACAATACAGAGGATATTTCACCATTCCCTATGTCACTGTTGTGTATTACTATAACAATATTTTACAGTCGCTGTAAATAACTTTTTTCTTGGTGTATTCCCTGGTGTCAAATTTTAAATAGCTTTTTCATAAGACAATTTTTCTTGTTTTTTTGTGGTGGTGAATAGTTGGAAAACATCCGGATAGTTTATACAGCAAAGGCCCTTCGTATCCTGGATACCCAAGCTACATCATGATGCCAAATATGAATAATGACCCATACATGTCAAATGGATCTTTGTCTCCACCCATTCCTAGAACAGTAAGTGCTCTGTGTGTTACTCGAGTTTGTTTCTTCTCAGACTCCGTCCAGGTCAGATTTCTGTGTAATGTTTATGGGCCTTCAAATTCTACTTGGCAGCACAAAGCATAAAATGTGTTCTTTCTGTGTGAACTGTGCTGTTATTGTCTCCAGTAGTTTCTGATGGATTGGAGTATCTTCTCACATCATTTGTTGATACAACTTCCAGTTACCAATGTCTATGCGCTAAGTAGTTTACTGTAAAATGTCTGTTTACTTGGGATCTGGTTTTGTTTTTGTACCCCAGTATGGAACAGAAACGTTTATACTTTAATGGAGAGTCAGTCGAGTGGAAAGTGTTATATGAAATGATAGTTGTTCTTATAGAGAGTAGCAATAGCTACAAAACTCATCTATGTATGATTCCAATAATTACAATTTAAGGGGCACAAATGCAACTTTTTTTTATCATTATTTAAACTTCTAGGCAATTTTTAAAACATACATACAATACCAATACATTGGTAACTCAAAAAGATAGGCTTTTGACCCATTATCTTTTGCACAACTGTCTGTGGTTACAGTTCCACCTAAGCTAAGTAAGGCTTCGTTCACATCTGCGTCGGGCTTCCGTTCATGGGTTCCATTAGTCCTTTCCGTCAGGGGAACCCCATGAACTGAAACCAAACGGAAACCATAGCTTTCTGTTTGCATTATTATTGATTTCAATGGTAATGCTTCCGTTGCAAATGGTTTCTGTTTGTCTCTGTTCTGTAAGGTTTAGTGTTTTCTTTGCAGAATCAATAGCATAGTCGACTGCTCTATTGTTTCCGCCAAAAAAAAACGCAATCCTTACGGAATGGAGACAAACGGAAACCATTTGCAACGCAAGCATTACCATTGAAATCAATAATAATGCAAACGGAAGCTATGGCTTCTGTTCATGGGTCCGCTAATCCAAAGGTCTAAAGGAACCCATGAACGGAAGCCCGACGCAGTTGTGAACGAAGCCTAAGGAGTCAAGAAACTGTAAATGTAGTAGTGTGAATACAATTATACAACTTAGGTTATGAAAGCTATTTTATATTTTATAACAAGCATCCATGATGATAATTGTTGAGTCTGTGATTATAAAAGGGTCATTCCTATGCTATGGAAATCTCTTTCATTGGACATGGCTAATGGTGGCCATAAACATAGGATAATATTTGGACAATTATTAGTCCTTGTAGATTTGGACAAACATGAATAGTATTTCAATGAAGTGGAGGAAGGTAAGCAACTGCCAAAAACAACTGGAGCCCCTTATCTGTAGCAGATATTATATTGTCAGCAGTTCCTATATCCCATCCTGAAATTGCCAACAGGATCCACTGACAAATAATAAGAGCATTTCTAATACAAGGCAATGCAAGTTTTGTGTAGTTATATCTTTATGTAATGTTATGTGGCAATAGATTCAATTCAGCTGGACATAGAACTGTCAATGGGATAAATCACCCTTACAAGTCTGTTGGATGAACAAACATGGTTGACATAGTAGTCTGTTTTGGTGTGGGGAGATTCTGCATGTATTTAATATTTAACTTGGACAATCTGTTTGAAATTTTCAACTGGTGTTTGGCTATAGTCTATCATTTATGGTACAATTCGCTGATCATTAACTGGTTGTCAAAAAAATGGTATTTATTTATTTCTTCTGTATATGACAATAATTTACTGTGCGTTAGGGATGTTACGATACCAGAATTTAGACTTCGATACCAATACTTTGTGTAGTATCGCGATTTCGATACAAAAACAATACTTTGCCAACAGTAATAACAAAAATAAAGTTCTTCCATTTTCTGATGTGTGGCGCGAGGTGTGATGAATTTTGAATGTGCCTCACATTAATAGCGATTAACCCCATCATGTTTCTCAGTCATAATGGGTTAATGTGTAAGGTACATGATGGGGTTAATTACTATTAATGTGAGGCTCATGGAGGTTAAATTCATCACACCTCGTGCCTCAATAAGGGAAAGAAAGCAGTTTTTATTTTATTTTTTTACAGTGTACACATCATAAATGCCGCAAAAAAAATTGTTGTGCCGTTTATTACGGCCGCGCCAATACTGAATATGTGTATTTTATGTATTGAGACTTATTTTAATGTTTATTGTAAAAAAGGTGTATGTGTATTTTTTTTAATTTAACATTACTTACTTTATTTTTAAACTTTAATGTACTGGCAGATATCTATATGCCAGTACATTAGCCTGTGTAATGATAGTACACAGGCAGTTGTTAGGACATACCTAAGTATGCCCTAACAACAGGAAATATGGTCAGACAGCCCTGGGGTCCTTCAATGGACCCTGGGCTGTCTGGCCATATATGGTATGTCCCTCAATCGCATCACAGGGATTCCCTGAGATGCGATCCAAGGGGCATCCCCCCTTCTCATTTTCCCCTGAATGCTGCAGTCAGCTTTGATCGCAGCATTCAGGATAATAACGGCGGAGATAAGAGGTTTCTCTGATCTCCGCTGCGGGGCTGCGGCTGTGTAATACAGCCATGGCCCCATTCCTGACATTAAGTGCGCGCGTAGTCAGCATGAGGTGATGCGGCCGACGCTGCACTAATGAGCAGCGGTTCAGGCACTGAGGACAGAACATGGGGGTGTTTTGTAGTGCGCCCGTCATGTTCGCTTTTCAGTTCCGCTGCTCATTAATGCAGCGCTGGCCACATAACATCATCCTAACGGCGCGCACTTGTCAGGACTCAGGAGCGGGGCAATTGCTGTATCACACAGCCCCAGCCCCGCTCTATTACATTCATGTGTTACTATACTGAGCTGTGCGGCCGCACAGCTTAGTATTCGAAATACATGAAATAACGGTATCGAACCGTTTGGGAATGCACAGTATCGAAACCGTATCGAAGCTTAGAAGCATCGTGCATCCCTACTGTGCGTGGTAGTACATTTTTGTGGTGGTATCAGCCAAAAGAACAGTTGAACAACTGATCAGTCATCCATCTGTGGACTTGTTAAAATCTCACGTCTATGGCCCGCTTTAGAGGTTTGCCGCTGTATTGGCTACTAGATATATGTTAAGCCCAGTATTAAAAACAAAAACATAAAAGAGGACAAACTATGCAGATCAGAGCATTATTATGTGAAAGAAGGTGACCTTTTTAACACCAACACATAAGGCGTTTGTGTTAACACCTCCAAATGCCAATGCTTTGACCAATTGTTTGTCATGCAACAAAAGTGTCATATCATCTAAGTGGTATGTTTAAATACAAAAGCTCCCGACCTCTTCAGACGTGCTAAGGCAGAGCCTTTGTTCTCTGCTTTTCGGCCCTTTAAATGTTCCAGCTGTTTTATGGAAAGTGAACAGTCCACGTGTTCCCGGCTGATTCAGGGCATAAATGGGTCCCTGCTACTTTCATCAGTGTGAAAGTGAAGGCGGCTTCATGGGCAGCCTCTGCTAACAAAACATGTTACTGTCCACAGATGCGGATCTGGAGACTTTTAAGTCTATATTATGTTACACGACACATAAACTGAGCTCTGACTGAAGAAATTAATACCAGCTCCACATAACACATTGCCTTCATATGAGGAGTAAAATCTGGTTCAAATAAGAAGACATCATGTTAGAATTCTTTGTTTCTCAAAAAAGCTTAGGCCTACATAGATTTAATTTAAAGCATTCACACATTTTGCCACATAGAGCCTGTGTAATTTGGCTGGCTCATGTTGAAAGATACTTAATAGAATATTTTTTCTCTAGATGTAGTAAACAGAATTTGTGGCTTGGCAGATGGCAAGAACCAGATTCCTTTACAACGTATATTTATGGCCTTTTTAAAAAAAAAAAAAAAAAAAAGCCTAAAGCGCTGTTCAAAACGTCTTCTTAAGGTGTAAAGTGTTCATTTCCTGTTCACAAACATTTTTCTGTGCCTCCTACATAATGGGGTTAACGCAATAAGCACCTGTATGGCTGTCACTTGGTAATATAAATGCTGTCAAAATTCAGTCTTGGGGCTGAAGGGGGAATATTGTATATATGACTGCACTGTGTATAAAGGTATAAGCTACAAGCATAGCGGTTATTCTATGTAGCTTGTCACAGTTACATACATGGACCTGAATAAACATTGATCCTATATCAACGAAATTGGAAATGAGTTCTGCCTCATAGCACTCAACAAAAAAAGGAACAACATTATTATTGTTCTATTCGGTACATAAGGTTTGGTGATGTCCAAAGCTGGTATTACACGGCCCAACTTGGGCCTTGTAAATGAGAGCTGATCAACCAGACAGATCGTTGATCGGCGCTCGTTTGTTGCTTTCACAAGGAGCTATGTATGGGGACGAGCGCTCCTTATTCCGATCCCTCAGCTCCATACATTATTATCATGTCGGCAGCGCGTCTCTCTGTTTACACAGGGAGATGTGCTGCCGACAATGATAATATTTTGGATACTTAAAACGATACGATCAGCTGATAAACGAGCGTTGGCTCGTTCATCTGCGGATCGCTTCTCTGTTTACACAAGGCAATGATCGGCAACGAGCGTTCTTTGAACACTCGTTTGCCCGATAATTGGCCAGTATAAAAGGGCCTTAACAACTGTCCCCATTTGTTAATGAATTCCATTTATAAAGGCAGCTGCACTGATGCCTCCAATAACCAGGACCATCAAAGATCCAGCCAGCTGATGATGAAATTGGATATTGTTCCGGTTACTTGACTTTGGGACTGACGCACAAGCCATATTGGCAAGCAATGCAACACTAACATGCCTGCTGCATTCTTGTTTATGCAAAAACTTCAACAAGCGGCTTTGATAAATGTTTATTTTCTTAAAGTATCTTGTTCTACCCCATATGTATTACAGAGTATGTGTAGGTCTTCTTTGCTGTTGCTACTAAATTTTAAAGAGGATCTCCACCCAAATATACGGTATATTTCATAAAATCTGATTAGCACTGTAGGCTGGGAATAGAGAATGGGCCTAGCAACCTGTACTCTCTATACACTTAGATCCCCACCTTAAAGGGGTCATCCATGTTCTGAATTTTTTTTGGTAATTACTGCAAGTTAGATAAATAAGCAAAAGAAGCAGTACTTACCTATCCTTTCCCCTGGCAATTGAGCACTCCTGGTAAAAGTTTACATGCACGTAGCATGTGACCGATGCTGCCAATCAGAGGACTCAGCAGTCATGTGTTGTATTTCTGTCATTATGCTAGAAATACTATTTGTCAGAGCTCCTCTGATTGGCTGCAGAGGTTACATGCTAGGTGTATATAAAAATCACAGGAGCGTCAGCCCTGGATCGCCAAGGGAAAGGATAGGTAAGTACTGCTTCTTTTGCTTATTTATCTAATTTTCAGCCATTATTAAAAAATGTGCCAAACCCACATAGCCCCTTAAAGAGGTTGTTTCCTTTAGACCAGGGGTCTCAAACTCGGCCGGGTAAATGGGCCGCACATAGAAAAAATGTGAAGTTGACGGGCCGCATTACTTTCAAATTTGATAAAATACAAAATTATTGTTAATCAATTTGTTATTTGAACTACTATATCACTATATTACTATAATAATACTACATTACTATAGCAATACTATATTACTATACTACTATAACAATACTACATTACTATAATAATACTACAAAACTATAACAATACTACATTACTATAATAATACTACATTACTATAACAATACTACATTACTATAATACTAAATTACTATAATACTACATTACTATACTATAATAATACTACATTACTATAATACTACATTACTATAACAATACTACATTACTATAATACTAAATTACTATAATACTACATTACTATACTATAATAATACTACATTACTATAATACTACATTACTATAACAATACTACATTACTATAATAATACTGCATTACTATAACAATACTACATTACTATAATACTAAATTACTATAATACTACATTACTATAACAATACTACATTACTATAATACTAAATTACTATAATACTACATTACTAAAACAATACTACATTACTATAACAATATTACATTACTATAACAATACAACATTACTATAATACTACATTACTATAATAATACTACATTACTATAACAATACAACATTACTATAATAATACTACATTACTATAACAATACTACATTACTATAATAATACTACATTATTATAACAATACTGCGTTACTATAATAATACTACATTACTATAACAATACTGCATTACTATAACAATACTACATTACTATAACACTACATAACTATAATAATACTACATTACTATAATACTACATTACTATAATAATACTACACTACTATAACACTACATTACTATAATACTACATTACTAAAACAATACTACATTACTATAATAATACTACATTACTATAACAATACTACATTACTATAATACTAAATTACTATAATACTACACTATAATACTACATTACTAAAACAATACTACATTACTAGAACAATACTACATTACTATAATACTACATTACTATAATAATACTACATTACTATAACAATACAACATTACTATAATAATATTACATTACTTTAACAATACTGCATTACTATAATACTACATTACTATAACAATACTGCATTACTTTAATGCGAGCCATGTAATGCTTCATTTCTGCCGCTGCGTCACTGCAGGGAAAATAAGGATTCGCTGGTGGCTTTCCACGGTGATGACAGCCGGTCATGGGGTGCCCAGCTCGTTGACAGAGAACCTGTATTGCTCTAAAGGGTTGTCCAAATAGAACAACGACTTTAAGGCCGAATTGGTGCTGAACTGAAGTTACAAAATGTAACAAGGAGGTGTACCCAAACCGCACTTTTATCTATCTATCTCTAGTATATCTTTCATATTTCATCATTTTGTACAATACATATTTAGGTTAAAAAAAAACTCTTTAATAGGCCACATTTTTTGTAGGTTCCACTTCAGTTTCCATAGACCATGAGTCTAGCCTGATTGTCATAGTTAAATATTTGTATATTTTAAGAGCCTAGTACCGGAAAAGCAAGTCCTGAATCACTGCAATAGTACTGAGTAGCCATTCTTTTCTTGACATATTTGTTGGTATGTTGGTAGTCAAGCTCTGTCTCAAGTGGTAAAATGTCAAAGCAGAAAAAAAACTTTTTTTTTTTTTTTTGGTTGACCCATACTTGACAGTTGACACCGTGTATCATTGTGACAGTTTAACCACAGTTGTAGTAGACCTCTTTTGCAACATAGTATCTGCTGTACTTCCTGTATCTAAAGGTGCTAGTATCATAAATCACTTGGGGATATATTGCGCATGTGTATGTACTTTACAGAATACTCCACAGAGCGTTTATGTACTTCTATATTCTATACAACATCCTATTGAACAAGAATATAAAGATATAACCCTATTGCCTGAGGTTGCAATTATTTTTATTTCAGATCAAGATTTCTTACAGAATAGTTCATCTTTTTAGCATTATAACTAATATGGGTGGCATGATGGCTATAGCCAGTAGAACTGGTGTCATGGGTTCAAATCTGACCAGGACAATATCTTCATGGAGTTTGTGTTGTTTCCTCTTTACTCTTGTGTCTACCCACACTCCAAGACATAATCATAGCATTATGGGCTTCTACTGAAATTCCTATATGTGCGTGCTTGAGTAAGGGAAATTAGATTATGAAAACAATGACTGATAAAATTCCATAACAAATACTTTATGCAAGCACCCAAATGAATTTGGGTAGCTACTTAGCAGAGGGCACTAGGCACTGCCACGTGACCATTCTGGTCTGTAAGACAAAAGTCACCCTCCTCCAGCACTTCTATATTTTGCAGAAAAAGATGGTTGACAGTCCCCTACTCCGGAGGAGGGAGTAATCATTTTTTTTGTTACAGGGCGGTGTAGAAAATGGTAAAGTGGGCAACCAGCCGAAGGGACAATTTCCCTGACGTTTTTCTCAAAAAAGCTTCTCTTAAATATTAATGTATGTTTGCTGAAAGGAAGCTACTGCCAAGAACTATATTGCATTCCCATGGCCTTGAGCAATCATTAAAACACTGTTACTTTATTCTTTAATTGGTTCTTTGGGACTAGGTAAATAAGGTTTATTTAACAGAGCCCAGAACCTGCAGCAAGTCCATGGATAAGGAGAGCATACGTATTTGTCATCTATAGACACTCTGTATTTAAGCAAACATTGCTCGCACCCAATAGCCATTGTGCCCTGTCTTTAAGATGAGTAGAGATCACTGTTAAAGTAGAAAACTTCTATTTAAAACACATGACTTAAATTACATTTAAAAGAAAATAAAGCAAAAACAAGTAATACATGTCTATTAAAGGGAATGTGTCGCTAGAAATTATTTTATTTTTTTCAGTTGAACAGTTAGTATATAAATGATTACACATTGTTTTAATTTTTTCACAAGTCAGGAAATATTATAAATTAGTTTCTAATTTATAACATTTCCATGTGCTGGTCACTAGAGCGAGCAATTCCCCAAATTGCAGCATTGGCAATGTAGTAAAGCAACCTCATTGCTTTATGCTGCAAATTTGGAGTAGACACACTCGCTCTAGTGTCCTCACACAATCCCCCCTCCTTTATCCTGTCTATTGGCCGGAGAAAGGAGAGCGTTGAATGTTCAAACCTTCTACACTGTGTGCCGCCATTTTCTGAGCGAATGCACAGTGTAGGAGGATTAGATACAGTGGTAATCAGACAGTATAACACTAATATACACACACATTACATACACAAACATAACTTACCTGCTCCTGCCGCCTCCGCTCCTAGTCCTTGCGCTTTATATAGACGCTTACTTGGGTTTGGTTGCTCTTTTTGTCCTTTTGGGTTTGCTCCGTGGTTCTGGGTCCTCTGCGGCTGCGGGGGCTTCCGTGGGTCCTTTGCTGGTTTCTGCGGTACCTTTTGTATTCTGCATCATTGATAAGACAGTTAGTCTAAAGTTCATATTGGATTTTCAATTTATATTTATGCAATGTCATTCATTATGTAACTTTTACAGTAACTGCAAATTTGTGCTTTTAATTAGGTATTTTTACATCAATTTGTTAGCGTCTATTATCCTAGCATTCAATTTCTAGTATTTAATATAATTTGTATCTCATATTGTGTTGTTTGCATCCAATTGTATGCCTAATACTCCCCCTTAGTTTGTGTTCAAAGCCTCCGCTAGGGACTCATTCGGATGCTTGAATTGCCGCATTCAAATAACATAACATCCAAATGGATGCTATAGATATTATTAATTTTCCTTTTTCCTTTTTCTTCTTTATATGATCATTCAAATGGATGGTTACTATTATTATAGACATCATAATGGATGTCCTCTGACACCTAGCTGAGCTTCTCCTGTTTTTTGGATGAACGGCAGCTTAGCATCTAAATGGATGTTATATTTATTATTTTTATTTCTTTCCATTGTGTTTACCATCCAATTGGATGTTTAGTATTGTAAACATCGTAATGGTTGTGTAGAAATATGTTTGCACATCCAGATGAATGTTTGGGTTTGGACTCGCGTCTACTCGCCGGTCAACATACAAGTGAAGGTGTTTGAAGGTTTTTAAATGTTACGATTTGATATTTTATGACTTTTCTTTTCCTTTTTTAAGTAATGATGCTAGTTATTATGTACATATGTGTGTTTCTGTGTATTCTTATGTATAATTTCCTCTAGTGATTACGTCATTGGTGCACTCTGACCCTGATCACATTGGCGGTTTTTTTTTCCGCGTGGTGCATTTAAAGCACTGCTGTTTAGACTGCAATTCATATGGCCTGAGGAAGATGCCGGTGCGGCATTGAAACGCGTAGCCTTGATTAATAAACATCATCATTTACAGCAACTGTATCATTATTGAGTAGCAGCGCCGTACCTATTCCCGTTTTTCACGAATTGTACATTACCTCATTACGGTGGCCAACAGGCCTGACCGGCTGGGATTTCGGCAGCAGCACTCACCTATTCACCTGTTCCACGTGTTTGATCTATCTTTCTGTGGTAAGCGTCCACTTGTCATTTACTGACTGCTATTTCTGGGCTTACTCACACTATGTGGCGCCGTGTTTTTTCCTTGCATTTTTTTTTCCTTGCATTTCTTTTTCTTTTTTTTCTTGAACATATGGCCGGAAGCCGCGACCGGAAGACGTAATCTTACTGTCCAGCCGCGGCTTCCGGTCCACGTGAAAATGGCGCCGAATGTCGCTCTACCAAAGATCTTCCTTTTGCGCCGTTCCCACACAGACGGCATACGCTATAGTGAATGGAACGGCTCCCGTTCGCATTCTCTATGGGAATGTATGTGCCGTATTCCATCTCTGTATGTGTCATTAATCGAATTGAATTACTGAAATAAATTAAGTTTTTTATGATATTCTAATTCATTGAGAAGGATTAGTACACACACACACAAACCCAGTAGTGACACACACACACACACACACACACACACACACACGTGTTAAAAAAAAATAGTAGTCCAACATCATTAACTCGATAAATCAATATTTTTGGTAGAATTGATATTTCTACATCGCAAATAATTTTCTTGTAAGTGTAGTAGAAAAAAAACAGACCTAATAATTAGTACATGCATTCTGAGTAATTGAATCATTAATTGAAAGGGACTTGTACAAAATAATAGCAGTGAGGAGTTAGGGCTTGTCCACACGTAAAAATTTCTGCAGCAATTCCGTTGAAAGTAGCAGACTTTCTGCTGCGGCAAAAACGCATTTTGCACTGCAGAAAATGGTGCGTATTTTGCTGTGTTTTTCACACTGGTAGACGCAGCAATTCAGTCCACTTTCTGCAGCAGGAATTGACATGCTGCTGTCTGCAAAATACGCACCGCAGGTCAATTTCTGCTCCGAATTTTTACGCAGCCTATGGATGAGATTTGTTAAATCTCACCCACTTTGCTGCTACTGTATTCTGCTGCGTATTTTCCGCCCGCAATTCCGGACGGAAAACACGCAGCGATTCTGCTACGTGTGGACAAGCACTAAAATTACTGAAGTCATTCATTCTGTGGGAAAAAACTAGTGTCAATTTATTTAACCCCTTCAGGACCAACCTAATTTTGGCCTTCAGGACCAGACCCATTTTATCAAATCTGACATGTGTCACTTTATGTGGTAATAACTTCGGAATGCTTTTACCTATCCAAGCGATTCTGAGATTGTTTTCTCGTGACACATTGTACTTTATGTTAGTGAAAAAATATGGTCGATAAATTCATTGCTTATTTGTGAAAAACACCAAAATTTAGAGAATATTTGAAGAAATTATGATTTTTCGAATTTTAAATGTATCTGCTTGTAAAACAGATAGTAATACCACATTGAAAATTGACATTTTCCACAGATATGCTATTTAAGTGCCCAATGTGTTGTGCTCAGATTGTGCCACTTTAGACACACACCCCATAAATTGTTAAGCGAGTTCTCCAGAGTAGAGTAATACCCCAAATGTGGTCATAAACTGCTGTTTGGGCACACTGCCAGGTCCAGATGGAGCACCATTTGGCTTTTGGAGCGCAGATTTTGCTTGGTAGTAGTTTTGTTTAGTGTTTTACTGGTGTTTCAGTTTATAATGTGGGGGCATATGGAATCTGTGCGGTGTACATCAGGGTATATGTAAGCTGGGCGGAGTACATCAGGGTATATGTAAGCTGGGCGGAGTACATCAGGGTATATGTAAGCTGGGCGGAGTACATCAGGGTATATGTAAGCTGGGCGGAGTACATCAGGGTATATGTAAGCTGGGCGGAGTACATCAGGGTATATGTAAGCTGGGCGGAGTACATCAGGGTATATGTAAGCTGTGCAGAGTACATCAGGGTATATGTAAGCTGGGCGGAGTACATCAGGGTATATGGAATCTGTGCGGTGTACATGAGGGTATATGTAAGCTGTGAGGAGTACATCAGGGTATATGTGAGCTGTGAGGAGTATATCAGGGTATATGTAAGCTGGGCGGAGTACATCAGGGCATATGTAATATGTGCAGAGTACATCAGGGTATATGTAAGCTGTGAGGAGTACATCAGGGTATATGTAAGCTGGGCGGAGTACATCAGGGTATATGTAAGCTGGGCGGAGTACATCAGGGTATATGTAAGCTGGGCGGAGTACATCAGGGTATATGTAAGCTGGGCGGAGTACATCAGGGTATATGGAATCTGTGTGGTGTACATGAGGGTATATGTAAGCTGTGAGGAGTACATCAGGGTATATGTAAGCTGTGAGGAGTATATCAGGGTATATGTAAGCTGGGCGGAGTACATCAGGGCATATGTAATATGTGCAGAGTACAACAGGGTATATGTAAGCTGTGAGGAGTACATCAGGGTATATGTAAGCTGGGCGGAGTACATCAGGGTATATGTAAGCTGGGCGGAGTACATCAGGGTATATGTAAGCTGGGCGGAGTACATCAGGGTATATGTAAGCTGTGAGGAGTATATCAGGGTATATGTAAGCTGGGCAGAGTACATCAGGGTATATGTAAGCTGGGCGGAGTACATCAGGGTATATGTAAACTGTGAGGAGTATATCAGGGTATATATAATCTGGGCGGAGTACATCGGTATATGTTAGTTGAGCGGAGTACATCAGGGTATATGTAAGCTGGGCAGAGTACATCAGGGTATATGTAAACTGTGCGGAGTACATCGGTATATGTTAGTTGAGCGGAGTACATCAGGGTATATGTAAGCTGGGCAGAGTACATCAGGGTATATGTATGCTGGGCGGAGTACATCAGGGTATATGTAAGCTGGGTGGAGTACATCAGGGTATATGTAAAATGGGCGGAGTGCATCAGGGTATATGTAAGCTGGGCGGAGTACATCAGGGTACATGTAATCTGTGAGGAGTATATCAGGGTATATGTATGCCGGGCGGAGTACATTGGGGTATATGTAAGCTGGACGGAGTACATCAGGGTATATGTAAGCTTGGCGGAGTGCATCAGGGTATATGTAAGCTGGGCGGAGTGCATCAGGGTATATGTAAGCTGGGCGGAGTGCATCAGGGTATATGTAAGCTGGGCGGAGAACATCAAGTCATAATAGGATGATGTAATAATGGGGTAAATGAATAATAAAATGATTCATGGATAGTGACGTACACTTTGAACTCCAGTATTACCTAATCTTGACTTTTCACTAGCCCCATATGTAACACAGATCCCAAAATTTCATAGTTTCTGCTGCATTTACAGGGTCTACCAGTAGGGGCTAGCAAATGCTGACGTGGGGTTTTAGATGAAGAACTGCTGCACATATAAATTAGTCTGGAACGTCATTTTGCATTATTGCGTTCCGAGAGTCATAGCTTTTTATTTTTCCATTGACGAGCTATGTGAGTGCTTGATTTTCATGGAACGAGCTGTAAAATATTAGTATCATTTTGGGGTACATGCGTTTTTTTCAAATCAATTTATATTCAATATTATTGGGGAGGTGAGCATACCAAAAAAAAAATTCTCTAACTTTTTTTTAATGGATTTTTAACGGCTTTCTCTGTGCAGTATAAACAACATGTTTACTTTATTCTGCGGTTCGATACGATTATGGCAATACCAAATTTATATAGTTTTTATATGTTTTACTACTTTTACACAGTGAAAACACCCTTTTTTCTAAATAAAATAATGTTTTAGTGTCACCATATCCTGAGAGCCATAACTTTTTTTATTTTTTTGTCGACGGAGCCGTGTGAGGGCTTGTTTTTTGCGTGACAAACTGTAGTTTTTATTGGTACCATTTAGGGGTACTTGCGACTTTTTGATCACTTTTTATTCAATTTTACTGGAAACAACGTGACCAAAAAAGGAAATTCTGCCATTGTTTTTTTTTTTGTTTTTTTTTTACGGTGTTCACCGTGCGGGATAAATAATATGAAATTTTTATAGGTCAGGCCAATACGAACGCAGCGATACCTATTATGTATGTTTTTTTTATTTTTTCATTATTTTGTAATTATAAAAGATTTGATCAGGGAAACGGCGATTATTGTTTTTATTACGTAAAACTTTTATTTATTTAAAACTTTTTTACACTTACTAGGGGACTTGAAGATCTGATCTTCCGATCCCCAGAACAATACACTGCACTACTGATGTAGTGCAGTGTATTGTAACTGTCATTTTACAACTGACAGTTAAACCTATTACGTCCTGCCTTGGGCAGGACCTAATAGGCTTCCGTACATGGCAACCAGGAAGCCATTGCAAGGGTTCCTGATTGCCATAGCAACCATCGGCACCCCGCAAGTTTTCGCAGGGGGCCAACGGGGTACAGAGGGAGCCCCCTCCCTCTGTATCAATCACTTAAATGCCGCTGTCGCTATTGACAGCGGCATTTAAGGGGTTAAACGGCGGCGATCGGTGATAACTGTGATCGCCGCCGTTTCAGTTGGATGTCGGCTGTACATTACAGCCGACACCCGCTGAAGATGAAGCGTGCACAGCTCCTTCATCCTCATGGCATTACTGTACGCCCATTTGCGGGAACGCACCACTAAAAAGGACGTACAGTAACGCCCATTTGTGGGAAAGGGTTAAATGTTGCTGTTTAGGCTATGTACTAAGTTTTCTACAAATAAGCATTGTACTATTAATCTATCGGTATTATATTGCTGAATACAATGTTGCATTACTTGTACTAGTTTAGCATCTAGAATTTAACATATTTCATTAGTGAACCTTGTGTTTGTAAAGTTTCTATTAGCACTTCAATACAAAATATTTATCTCTGATAATCACATCGATGAAGACTTTTCTGGGTCCGTATTTGCTTTGCCAGCCAACCAGTTGTTCTACTGCTCAGAGTAGACTTATTTTATCTTTGACCCGATAGCGTATTTTTTTTTATAAAGTTCTGAATAAGGCCAGAAAAATACTGTCTGGTAAATACTATAGGAGGTTATGTTGGCATCAATAAATTGAATTTGTCTGATGATGGAAAAGCCCTTTTAATATGGACTTAGTCAATAATAGCAGTGAGAGGAGAACAGTCAGGATGTTATAGTAGCTGTTCACATGCTGGGACAGAGCTTGTTCTCTGTTATCACTCCCCTAGCATCATACAGCGGCACATGGAGACTATGCTATTAATGTTAAAAATCGGTGATCCCCAACCACAGGCCCGCGGACCAATACCGGGCTGTAGATCATTTGGTACCGGGCCGCAATATCTGGTATCCTCCCCAGTGGCTGCAGGGAATTCCTGGCGAAAAATCGCACCAAATTGTGGTGCAGTTTTTCGCAAGGAATGTCTGTCGAGCATTCAGCCGGCCTGCTAGCAGGCTGGCCTCCTGGGATGACGTTTTATCCCAGTGGACCTCTGACATCATCCAAGCCGGCCTCCTGGGATGACGTTTTATCCCAGTGGACCTCTGACATCATCCAAGCCGGCCTCCTGGGATGACGTTTTATCCCAGTGGACCTCTGACATCATCCAAGCCGGCCTCCTGGGATGATGTTGTATCCTATGAGACCGCAGCTACAGCCTGTGATTGGCCGCAGCGGTAACATGGGATGAATCGGCATCCCAGGAGGCCAGCCTGGAGGAAGACACAGACTTCTCAGTAAGTATAAGATTTTTTTTCTTCCGAGTTGTGTTTTTTGAGGCAGAATCGCTGTGATTCCGCTGCAATAAATGCAACAACTGCTATTTGTTGTGGGTTTTATATCCCCATTGAATTCAATGGGGAAAACCCGTAACAAATAAGCAGCGTTTACGCAAATACAATTGACATGCTGCAGAATAAAACTCTGCACCGCAGGTCAATTTCTGAGCGTTTTTCCGCTCACTATGTATGCAGAGTGTAATGAGATTTGTTTTATCTCATCCACTTTGCCGCTACTGTATTATGATGCAAATTTTCCGCAACTAATTCAGTTGCGGAGATTCCGCAGTATTTACGCAATGTGTGAACTGACCCTTAAACACCAGGTCAATCAACCAGCATTGACAGGTCATAGGAGCCACTGTAGATCTTTCCCTCACTGGATGTGTGCTGATAGATAATCAATGAATATTGCTTGTCTATGTATGCAGCATGAATATTCTCTTTAGAGTTTTATACCATTGAAAATATAATTGAGCTCCAATGACAGGTACCCGCGCTTGAGATGCAAAAAGATTGGAGACCTCTAGTTTACATTATGAAACTTGACAGAATGGAATTATATATCCACAAAACAACTGAACAAAATTGTGATTATTTATTTCTTGTTGTAACTGAATAAGAGTACATTTTCAATGTCTGGGATGAGCTGACCTAAAAAGAAATGGTCACTGGGACTGTTTACATACTTCCCAACCATCCTGTTTTTTTGCTGGATTGTCCCATGAATAGGTTGCAAATTCACATAAAAGCGGGCGTTCCCGTGTGCTGTTTTGTTTGCTTTCCCGGGGCAGAACGTGGTCAGGGCTAGAAAGTGTCCTGTGCATAGGGATGCAAACGTTAGAAGGTATGTATTTCTAAAAAGATTAGTGCATATAAAGAGGGATAGATAGCTAGATAGATCGATCGATCGATAGATAGATGGATGGATGGATGGATGGATGGATGGATGGATGGATGGATGGATGGATGGATGGATGGATAGATAGATAGATAGATAGATAGATAGATAGATAGATAGATAGATAGATAGATAGATAGATAGATAGGAGATAGATAGATAGATAGATAGATAGATAGATAGATAGATAGATAGATAGATAGATAGATAGATAGATAGATAGATAGATAGATAGATAGATAGATAGATAGATAGATGATAGAGATAGATAGATAGAGATAGATAGATAGATAGATAGATAGATAGATAGATAGATAGATAGATAGATAGATAGATAGATAGATAGATAGATAGATAGATGATAGAGATAGATAGATAGAGATAGATAGATAGTGTAAAGAGCCGAAACATTGCACAGGGGCTAATAAAAAGCCGTTTTTCTATCACAAATTGGAGTGCTGTCTCTTATTGGACGAATAGATAGATAGATAGATAGATAGATAGATAGATAAATAGAGGTGAGTACAATTGCCTTAAAGCACTTGGGTCCAGTATTACCAAGGGCAATCTGCATGTGCCCACCCCCCCCCCCCCCCCATTGTTTTCGTGGGATTCCTCCAGGTACTCTGGTTTCCTCTCACATTGTAGAAATATACTGACTGGTTCATTGGCCCTAGTGTGTATGTGTGTTTGCGATAATAAATTTGTGGGCTCTACTGGGGTCAGAGACTTATGATAGTAATGACAATATCAAGAAAGTTCTCCAGAATATGTTGGCGCGATGTAAGCAACAAGAAAAGAAAGAAAGAAAGAAAAAGAGAAATAAAGAAAGCTATGTCAATGCAGTGTACTACATTTCTTATATGATAATATGTGAAAATAATGACAGAAAAAGAGTTAGCGTTTTCCACATTGGCACATATTTAAGGACCATTAACACTGGTCAGCTGAGAGGCTTGTAACGCTTTTCCAAAGCACTGATCGATTGTCGTGGTTTCAAAACTGGTTGCGTGTAAATAGACCTTCACAAAGATCGTGTGGGAGATTAAGCAAAAGTGGAGCAGTTACCCATAGCAACTAGTCATATTGCAGCTTTTATTAAAAAAAGGCTTCTGAAAAATTTGAGTTGGAATCTCATTGGTCACCATGAGCAACAGCAGGACCTTTGCACCGGTTTTAATACATCTCCCCAAACGTATCTAAGAAACGGTACACAGTGGGGCTTCCTGTGTAGCGTGCACATGCCCGAGAGATGTGTACGTCTATAGGGGAATATAGTCCCACTATTCAACAACACCATTCAGAAGTAACAGGGAGCTGAGGTCACACTATGTATACCTCCAATGGCATACAGTAGTATATACGTTGCCAAAGGACTCCCATGATAAAAAAATAAAAAAAATGACGATCTTACGGTTTACGATATTTTTAATTCACTGGATGCCTCTGTATTGCATAGCATAGTCGAGTATGCTATCCAATACAATATGCTGACCCATACCTCTCCGCAGAGTATTGCCAACACCTACAGTGAACGTACAGGAAAAACATTATGTGAACAGAGCCTTATTGTTTCCCTACCATGTATTCTGTTTAGTTTGTGTCTATTGCCTGTGGATACTGAATATCTGGAGGATGTTTTTTGTATTTTTACTGTTTTTCTCAAAACATCCTCTTCGTCACATTGACATTCTTTCTTACTTTCTTGAGAAAAGGGTGCCATAGCGATCACATTACTGCATCATATTACCATTTGTATGTGGAACCAGACAGTTTGCATACAGATTGTTTTGTTGGCCCGGGGGCATGCAGAGAGGGGTATTTTGGTGTGGCCGGACTCTTTTCATGCAGTAGAGTCAAATAGCTGGGTATGTGTATCCAAAACATGTGAACAGCTTTAGAATGGAAAGCATTTGTGACTTAGAATCTCAATGTTAGAATGAAAGAGCCGAGAAAAGCATTATCTTCAGCTTTTTTTTTTTGTCAATTTCGAGAAAACAGCTATGGGTGATGTCAGATCCAGCACCGAAAACATTGAGAGTCCTGGCAGAATGTAATACAGCTGCAGTCCAACATGATGCTGAAATGGGGTTGTGAGAGCATAAAGGCTTTCCGTATTCCCAGGGCGCACAACTGCTTGCGGCCTTGGCTTTGATCTCTTCAAAGGCTGCTGCCTCCTCCTAGATGGGGGAGACTTGGCTGCCGTTCACTTGCATTGAAAAAAGGCAGAGGTCTCTATTCAGGCAGAAATCAATCACTGTGCAGGAACAATTAAGTGTAATTCAACCATCATGGAACCAGGATGAGATTATGGGTTTGTTACCTGAGTGACTGCGTGGAGATGGGGAGCAGGGGCCTGCTGACACGCCACATTCTGATGACAATAATAGGCACATGAGTGATGTGGCGGGCGGGGGGAGACACAATGACAAATCATGGTCATGCTGTCCAGCCGAGCAGAAAATGAGGTCACAATTGAGAGATAATACTTGCATATGTAACCGTATTTTAGCAAGCTGAGCAACTTAAGGAAATGAATACAATGGAAGCCCAATTCAGTAACATGTAAAAGTGACTGCTATATGAGATAAACATGAGTGTGCTTTTATATATATATATATATATATATATATATATATATATATATATATATATAGACATATATATATATAGCAAAAGAGAAAGCAGCAGCACTCACACAGAAATTATTGACCAGGTGCCCAGCAAAACGTCCGATCCTCGGACGGAATGTAAGGTATAGAAAAAGAAAATTTGCAGCACTCCAATATGAAAAAAATGGTGGTTTATTCACTCCAAATACAGCAGCAACGTTTCAATCCTACAATAGGATCTTTATCAAGCTTGATAAAGATCCTATTGTAGGATTGAAACGTTGCTGCTGTATTTGGAGTGAATAAACCACCATTTTTTCATATTGGAGTGCTGCAAATTTTCTTTTTATATATATATAGTTGTTTAGAATATTAATCTATTAAATAGCTTGGAATGCTGTAAATGATTGTCATCAATGATAATATATCATTAATAATATTATTAATAAATTATTGGTACCTGTAACGTGGCAGCCATTTTTTGGGTACATTGAATATTCGTCAATGTAAAGCTTATAAATTTGATTTGTGCATCATGTCACTTTGGATCTTAGAAGTATCTATCTATCTATCTATCTCTATCTATCTATCTATCTATCTATCTATCTATCTATCTATCTATCTATCTATCTATCTATCTATCTCATATCTATCATCTATCTATCTATCTATCTATCTATCTATCTATCTATCTATCTATCTATCTATCTATCTATCTATCTATCTATCTATCTATCTATCTATCTATCTATCTATCTCATATCTATCTATCTATCTATCTATCTATCTATCTATCTATCTATCTATCTATCTATCTATCTATCTATCTATCTATCTATCTCATATCTATCTATCTCATATCTATCTATCTATCTATCATCTATCACATATCTATCTATCTATCTATCTATCTATCTATCTATCTATCTATCTATCTATCTATCTATCTATCTATCTATCTATCTATCTATCTATCTAGCTCCTTGCAAGTGACAAATAAAATGTTCTTTTTTCGAAGGATTATTTTTTATTGCAATCAAAATTTATTAGGAGAAATGCTACAAAATGTTTCCTCCTGTTTCTCAAAGGTAGAGATATTTAAAATTTCATGTGCTCTCTGACTGAGATGTGATTTCCTTTGCATATAATAAAAATCCACTCATTTTTAGTACTTTTTGGCGCTTCACATTCATTGTCTAAGAATAAGAAAAAACCCTATCCCCTTGATGTATGTTATATTAATGACACATGTCCTGTCACTGAAATCCCGGTCATGCCTGTCATAAGATAATATGCAGCGACTGCGTATCTTGTTCTCGGAACCATAAAAATTACAAGTAGGAAATCCTTGCTAACCAATTGTAGCAAAAAGTGCCAATTTACCCCTTTATCCCTCTAGGGAATGGCCAATTAGGAAAACAGGCTTTAGAAGCTTATTAGGTTGGCAGTGTCTAGTAATACTCGGAACAGCTTTGTTGTGGCATGTTTGTCTCCAATAAGTAGGTGTGCAGGCCAAAGCACAAACAAGTTTAATAAAGGTGGTCATTAAGCTGGAGCCATGAATAATGTTACGCACCATCGTCACATAGAGCAATGACATATGACAGCTATACGTAGGACTTGGTTCTGCGGGATTTTACAGCTGGCCTTACTTAATGAGAAAAATAATTGACTTTCCACCAGTTTTTTGGGTTTCTTTAGTATTTGTCTTTGAAATTGTCTAGAAGTTCTATCCTAGTATGGTCAAAATGTATTACTGTGTGTCTGTGGAATACATAAAAGGAGATGTTTGATGAAGACTGAAGAAAAAATATCATTTTATTCTAGCAGTCCCCTTGGCCATGTCTTGCGGAATCAAGACTTCTACAGAGAGGTCAAAGAGCAATAAATAAATAAAAATAAAATGGCAACAGCTATAGTATGAAGATGCATCGATGAGGAGTTTCGAACACAGGGCTGCGTTTACCTTTTAAGATGTTCAGGCAGAGACATCAGAGGCGTGAGAGCTGCTTTGAGTTACAGATCTTCAAACAATATAAGTCAAAACAAAAAATCAATTCCTCCGGTCCCTGGGAGCAGTTATCTAGAGATAAAAGAGAAAAATAAAGTTATGCTAAAGCAGAGAGGGGAAAGGAACCGATATGCCAAGGGTACACGGAGCATGAGCATTGCTGTAGTGGACCTCATATGAGCCAACATCAATGAATTTTTATCTCATCAAAAAGTTCAGGCTTGCCAACTCGCTTCAGTAAGGCTACAATCTGCTCCGGGGCTGCCCGAAGCTTTGGCTTCAGTAAACTTCTCTTTTCTTCCCCCTATCCCTTTTTCACACTTCTCAAATATAATCACATAGGAGTTGTATTATATACTACTGAAGGCATAAAACGTTACTGCAGTCAGATTTTTTTAAGACAGAATCACAACTGGCCATTAATGTATTTTAATACACTGGATTTTGTTCTATGTGTACTGAAATTATGTTTTTTCGATATCCTTAGTAAAATTTTATTGATCTGCACAAATTGGACTCAAATTTCTATCAATGTGCATGGATTTCCATAGCAAGATGGCATTCTCTTCCGAGGACCGTTTGCAAGATCCAGAGTCTTTAGGACAATAAAGGGCAAGGGCATACAAGCCATAGAGACAGACAATGTAGCTGCTGTGGGGTTCATTAAGGAAGGGGCCTAAACCCATGCAAATATTGTTTATTTATCTAGATAAGGGGCGGACATACCATGTGCGCCACCTGGGCAGCTGGACAGGGGTCCAGTACTTAAAGGGACCCACCAGCTTCTGCTGTCTATTAGATTGCATGTAAGAAACAAACCTGGTATATTTTAATATTTTGACAGTCTTTAACAAAAATTATTATTGCATAGTTTGTTGCTGGATATTCAGCGCTAGCCTTACACTAGTTTGTTGCATTTTACCGTATACAATCATTTTCACACTGTTGCTGCTCACGCAACTTTTAAGACCTAAGTGTCCAGTGGCAGCTGTAAGATGCTTTTTGTGCGATTGGAGATTTTTTTTTTTTCATGTAACAAAAGTATCTCTACAGCAGAAATGCCTGACCTTTCCCAGGCCTTTGATCATACTGGCAAGCTGCGAGATAATGAACAATGTGTGAAAAAAAAAAAGAAGGAAATTTGGAAAAGCTTCATGTCTTCACACTAAGCGACTGATTTCCACATTCAAATGTGTCACATTAAACAATAACTCAGCCATCGTTTGTAGCATAATCTGTGATATGTCAATGTACTTTCTTATGAGGTTACTGATTAGACCAGGACAAGAGTATTAGGGTTGGTGCACACGTAGCGGAAATATCTGCTGTAAATACATAGTGGATACGCAGCAAATTCTGCATGTGTAATATGCAGATTTTGCTGCAGAATTTTCTACAGATTTCACACCTCTCATTGAAAGGGGTAAAATTTGAGGTGAAAAAGCAGAACAAAAAATGTACTTGCTACAGATGTAGAAAACCCAAACCGCAGGTCAATTTTCGTGCAGAAAAATTCTACAGCACTTAGATGAGATTTGTTCACATCTCATCTGTATGGCTTGTACCTTATTCTGCTTCAGATTTTCTGTCCGCAAATCTGGACGGAAAATCTGCAGCATTTCCGGTACGTGTGTACTGACCCTTAGACCATAAAATTCTATGGGGAAAACATAAACCAAAAGAAATAATACATGTGACAGATTTATGTCTGGATATCGATTTTTGATGGTACTGAATAATGTAGCTGGCAACACTATTTGGTACCACAGAAAGGTATATTCATATATATGGTACTTTTTGGTACAGTCAATAAGTAGATGGATATAAATGTATGCAATATATTTGCTTGATATACATTGGGACCTTTATTTCTTCATAAAGGTATATATATACAGTTGCATAGCTCATGGACTACAATGCAAAATCTGTAACAGGTCCCCCAAACATCACACATCTTTAATGCTAGTATCAGCATTGTGAGAAAATAGACATGGACCGCACATCCACAATATATACTTTGATCTGAGCCGCTAGGCATAATTTATAAACATGAATATGAGGTCTTTTGTTAACATTTTGATCAAAATCAGCTGGGTCAAATGTGTGGAGTGCTGGTGCCAAGTAAAACAAAAAAATTGAGGAGGATAGACTATATAATAGGCTTTTGGGTCTTTGGGTTGCTCCCTCTGCAGGAGCGGTGCTGCGGTGGCGGTGGTCGTCATGCGGTGCTGCAACCAATAGAGTAGGGACCAACTTTGAAAGAGGTCGCTGTGAAGTGGCAAGTGGGCTTATACAGTTTGATCAAAATGTTAACCAAGGACCTCATGTTCATGTTTATAAATTATGCCTAGCGGCTCAGATCAATGTATATATTGTGGATTGTGCGGTCCATGTCTAGTTTCTCACAATGCTGATATTATATAGTCTATCCTCCTCAATTTTTTTTGGGCACCAGCACTCCACACATTTGACCAAGCTGATTTTAATTCAGGAATGTCCTCATAAGTGTTTCTGCTCTTGCTTGTGCTCTTAGTTGGCCACTGGGAGCGCATGGTAAGGTGAGCACATTCCATCTGTTCACATGTTGTGGTGCTGTGGGGTGGCCTCTGTTGCTGTAGTGCTGCACTTGTGGGGGGACGTGGCCCAGAGCCAAGGAGGCTTGGCACAGCCTGATAACATGGGTGCTTTTGGGCCTCTGGCTTGCGCCCTCTGCGGGAGCGGTGCTGCGGTGGCGGAGGCCACGATGCGGTGCTGCAACCAATAGAGTAGGGACCCACTTTGAAAGAGGTCGCCGTGAAGTGGCAAGTGGGCTTATACAGTTTGATCAAAATGTTAACAAAGAACCTCATGTTCATGTTGATAAATTATGCCTAGCGGCTCAGATCAACGTATATATTGTGGATGTGCGGTCCATGTCTAGTTTCTCACAATGCTGATTTAATAATTCTAGTCTCTTTATATGGGGCTGAGGAACCTTTGGGTCCCCTCAGATTCTAGGGTCTGGGTGCAACCCCACCCCCATAGTTGGTGGTTTTTAGATTTTTGACATTTTGGTACTGGATTTAAGAGGCACTAATGGAGATCTGTAGACAGCTTGTGAATAACTCAAAGTATTTCTAAAGTGTGGAAAAAACATTGCAATGGTCTTCATGCACCATAACACGTGTTTTATATACCAATATGTAAAGTAAAACTTTTATATATAACTTATATATAAACTAACCCTACAATTCCCTACAAGTGCTTTCCATAAAAAACATTGTCATGGATATAAATCAACTGGCAGTTTCAGTATGAAAGCAACTAAAGAAGTGAGGATTATAGAGGAGAAAGAATGTCCTTGTCTCCCAGCTAAAAGTGGGTATTTTACATTGTGTGTCAAAGGTGAGGAGTCCAGGGCGCTCCCATGGATAAAGAACAATGTCCAGTATTTGTAGCTGTGGTCAGTAACCACGGCTTCTTTTCCCATAAGCATGTCACTGCTGAATTGGCTCCTTTTGTCTGTCCTTCAAGTGAAGAGTAGGTTTGACCTCTTTCTCCAGTAGTTGGACATGCTAAATATAGAGCCATTCATTCCTTTGATGAAATGGAAGCCTCTACATCCTGTGAGGTCATCTATAAAAATAAATAGGACCCTCTGTTACCGTGCTTCAAACAGTACAAACATCTACCACCGCTCTTTATTATATTTTTTGTACAGTAGGATTATATGACGTACTCATCACCTCTGTATGGTCAAGGTAGGCACTTTTTCAAAGAAACTAGGAAGACAATGACAGCACTAAGTTATAACAATACCTAAAGTGGTGATAACCAGCATAGTAAGTAGTTGAATCCCTTGTGTTTCTCTTTTGCCGTGTCCAAGTGAAGCAGAGAGTCCACTATCCTTAAATAGTTGGAGAGTGGCATTTAAAGTTATAGAACACAATGTTCTATTAACTTTGATTTAATTTGATTTATATTGTATATTTCTTTCATTTTTGTTTTTTTTGAGTGTCTCACTTCCACCTTGGGATTTCTTGGAGTTACAAATTCCCATCCAATAACTGTTTGCAAACTGACTCCCTCAGTCAGAAGTATTAACTGTAAGAAGAAGTCCACTGAGGAAAAACCGGATTAATTATGGAGTATGTGGAAGAAGAACAAACATTTTGTTTTGAAGATGCTTATTTCCTTTGTCTTCTTTTTAACCAAAGAGACTTTGCAAATCATGTTGTAAGGCCTCTGCTATGTGCGTTATGCACAAGGGATTGCATATCCAGAGTATTGCCTTGAAAACGGAAGAGACACTTAGGGGAAAACAGATGTGTTAGAAAATCATAAACGGCTTCTACTTAGCTTTGTGCAACACATCAGAGTGTAAAGATGGGAGCTTGCCGCTATTTTGCCAAAGGACAATGAGCTAGTTCCAGTAATTACTTTTGTTTATACATCAGAAACTTGTGTAGCTGACAGTAGGTCATAGGGCAGGTCTTTCTGGATCATGTCACCTAAAGGGCTTTAAGGATTATTTCTTTTCGAGAAGCTCCCAACATTGATCATCAACACCAATATTGTGTGTCCATCACAATGACTTGGATGTTCATCTTTCTAGATTCAGTTCTTTTAAAGACAATTGCAATGAATGATCTAGCCTAATGTGTCAATCATACTTTGCTAAGTATTTTCTTAATATTATTGTTTTTAACCACATTGGCCTCAATATGCATTGTAGGAGACCAGAGATATTTCTGCCTGACAAGTAGGATTATTATGGACGAGGTGTCATTGTATGTGTCATCTTGGTTGATCGGTGACCAAATTTTGATTTTAGAATTATTGTATTATTCTCGAGTATGTCATTTTGAGATGTCAGTTCAGGAATGGGAAAAGCTCTCTTGGTGCCCAAGGCAGTATTGGTAGAATGTGCCCCACCATACTCAGACCACATGACAGCTATCAAATGGACAATCATTCATATAATTGTACTAAAGACCCTTGAAGAGCATCCATAAACTGGGGCCGCCTACCCCTTATCCCGGTTATGTGTCAGTGTCATATGTTTAGTGGAATAAAGCCAACTGTATTGAGTTTGGACATGGTATGACAAATTCTGAAAGTATTGGGTTTTCAATAGTATTTGGTTATACCGAAATGTAGTGGTACCAAGTGAGCCTCTCTAGAAAATAGCTTGATTGTTAAAGCAGGCAAAGTTCAGGAGCTGGCAGTGAAGGTTCAGCGTCAAGTACAAGGTTAGATCATGATCCACAAAGGGGGACAGTGGTGAACAGTACATAAAAAGCTGTTAGCATTATATGTACGTTAACCCAAAGTCTGGTTGAGTACACAGTTATATTAACATTGCCGTTCACATAATTATGAGGAATAAAAAAAATAAAGTGCTGAGTTTATTAAATGTGGACTAAATAATACAATGTAATGCATCAGTGTCGAATTTGACAAGACACAATATAATTAATGTATTATTAGCAAGTAAAAACTCTCTTTGGTGTTCTATATGAAAGTGGAAAAGCATGCACACATCCAACAAACAATATGATTTTTATTTCTTAAACTTAAAGCCTCTTCTATATGACAAAGTATAAAAAGGACAGGTTAGGGTCAGGCAGGATATTCCCCCGATGGAACGCAACTCATGAATAATAGTGAGATATTAAAATTCTTTTGTTATTTAGTGACAAAAAGAGATGTAATTCTTGACACACCTACCGGCACTGTGTTCACTATGCAACCGGCAAGAAATATAAGACAAGGCCAAAGCTTAAATTAAAATCCTTAGGTTCTTATCTTCTTCCCACAGGAAAGCAAATCTGTGTTGAAAACCGTAAAATTAAGAGGAGAGCTAGGATGGCATAATTTAGTGACAATTCATGGTGCTGGATTTTTTGAGCTTTATGACTGGAGGGATAGGCCAGACATTAATAAGATACAGAAATACAACTTCTTGTGGTTTATAAGAAAAAAGCACTGGGAATGAAAACAAAATGAAAGGATATGATTTTAGTTTTTTGCTTTTTACATGTCTATATTTAGATATATGAATATCATTCCTATTATCGTTTGTTCTCTTCCCTGTCACTAGCAACTTATTATTTCTTAAGAAGTTAAAGGTGTAATCTCAGCACAGACATTTATGGCATATTGCTAAAATATTCCGTCAATGTCCGATTATTGGGGTCCAACTTCTGTAACCTTCATCAATGGCAAAATAGCATTGGTGCTAGGAAAGCTCCGTGCCACTTTGTCTCCTGTCCGCCATGTTTAGCTTTTTCCACTGGCCACATAGTCAGCCTGTAATAGTCAATTGCCAACCATGCAGCTTCTTAAAAAAAGTTGTACTGAAACAGCCCCATTAAAGGGATTGTGCTAGGTTAAAAAAAATGATCTGCTTATTTCCAGAATCAGCACCGCTGTTATAAATGGGTTATGTCTCGTACTGCACCTCAGCCCTAACCTCTGCAGGAATTGTATGATACCGGACCACTAATTTTCTGGACTATTGGTTGTTGAATAGGTCGATCTGCTATATTATAGTAGTAATGGTAAAAGAATACTAAGGCTGGTCCACCAGGCGCTGAGCTATTGGATTATTGCTGTAACCATCTTTAATTTTGTGTAATTGCTACTTCTTTGTAAATGGTCGGACCATATATCTGACCAAATTGCTGAATGATCTTACTGACAATAAATACCAGCAATCCCTAAATAACATGCACGTAGGGAGTGACAGCCCCTTCTGTTTCTCTTAGGGGATAGAATTTCTATGCATAATAAAATAGATAAATCTGTTTGGGTATTAAACTTTTTGCTTATTTGGAATGTATATTTACATATTTTTTTTTATTTTTTTTATTGATGTTACAGTCAAACAAGGTCCCAGTTGTGCAGCCATCGCATGCAGTGCATCCCCTCACCCCTCTCATTACATACAGTGATGAACACTTCGCACCAGGAGCTCACCCTTCACATATTCCCTCAGATGTCGGCTCAAAGCAAGGTATGGATTATTGCTCCGGATTGCTAAAAAAAAATAATTCTTTGTTCATGGCTAAATGAAGAGGACGGCTGTAGTACAGAACCTACTTATCACCAAACAGATGAACAGGACCTATACTTCTTATATTGCTTTTTTATTAAGTGAAAGAGGATAGAATAGGTTTCTATAAAATAATGGCTCATTTATTCTTTGGACCCTAATTCTTATTGACTTGTACTTGCAACATGTGACGTGTATAGACCTAAGGGTGGAAGGAATAAGAAAAGTAGAGAAATTAGAATATTAGACAGTATATATGTAAGAACTGCAGATAGCCTGACCCCCCACCCCAAGTCCACTTCAAGACACACACATACAACCACTTCGTAGGGCCTAGTGACTTACACTTGTAAACCGCTCCATAATACACCAGTTTGGAATAGTGTAGGGGGCCATGTGAACAACGTTTTTCCTGACGTAATTTCTGTGACTTTTCTGAAGAGACCCACTGTTTCACATTATAGAAATGTATCTCAGAAGTTATAAAGAAATTTATTTTTAGGGTAAAAAAAGGGTAACATATAGAGATGGTCACGCATGTTTTAGCTTTCCCAACACCACCAAATTTGTAAAAACATTTTTAGGTTTTCATGTACAATTAAAAAAATAGAAAAAAGTTGACGACCATTGATTTTAAAATAAATGTAGACCTTCTAGTCAAATAATATTGCTTTGATGAAATACGTAACAAAAATACACAACCTACTCGTAGTTTTCTATAAACTGTGAATGTTCTGTGTGAACATAGCCTAAGCCTTAAAGCAATACTAAATCAAGAACTGAACAAGAGAAAATAGAACACTTATTTGTCATTCTGCAGATCCTGGCACAAGCATCTCTTCCTAGTTCCCTCCATCTTTGGCCAGGTATGCCTGGCCTCAATTTCAGATGACAAATTGGGGAATATTTCTGCTGCTGCAAGCTGCTACTCTTTTTCCAAATTTTTTTTCCTATGCTCTAGCAATGGAAAGGGACACATCGATGGACACATATAAAAGTTTATTTTTAACCTGTGAATAGCAATATGAACAGGAACAAATAATCATAATACGTGTTGATTTTTTCCAACTGGAAAGCAGTGAGCAGACCCCAGGTTTGCTCTACATGTACTGTATACATAGAAGAGTGATAAAGTATCCAACAAAGCTGTCTTATAGAATTTTTTTTTATAATCTCTGGCCATTGGTCCATTTTTACTTTATATGGAGCCTTTACCAATGATATGTTCTAGAAATGTAGAACACAACCTAAGATTTATTGTACATGATTGTACTTCTCAAGTGACGTTCAGAAACATATGTATATATGCAATGTATAGATTCATTACATTTCCCAACATGGGTTTAGACACATTTGCTAAAGATTTGGAATGAATTCAATAAACAGTAAACCAAAAATCGCATATTATAAAACAATAAAAGGAAGACTATATTCCAAGAGAGCAGTCATCAAATATGTAAATCATAATAGGGGTTAATCATGTTGATAGTACCAATACCCTTCTTATGTGTGCATTGCACTCGAGAACCATGGTGCTGGAAAGCTGGCATCCAATTGGGAATGGGATTAGATGTTTGTGGCAAGGTGTTAGGTCTACTTGTTGTAGGGTTTTCATTCCCAGCACATTGAAAGAAGATATGCAATTTCTTTTGGGATTTTTCTTCATATCATTTTTGTTCAACAAAAAGTACTACCAATGCAAAACAGCTTGACCTTGCCGCCCAAAGGCGTCAGCTTGATGAAGAGCTTAGTAGAAGCTGGAGTGACAATCGGGAGCCAAGTGAATCATATCAAGAGTGAGCATTAGAAGCCTTAAAATGATTCATAATTAGTCACTGATCCTCTGTGGTTGAAACGGAGAGGAAAAAAATGCAATGCAACCTTTAGGGAATGTAAGTTAATGGACAAGCCCTAATGTAATGCACCTAATCTATACCGTATTTAAGCCTATTTAGGGCAGCAGATTTTTGTGAATTTCTTAATTTAAAACTTTCCATTGAAACAACAATAACAGAGAATATCCAAGAGTACAATAAAACTGTTTATTTTCTCTCATATTATGTTTAAACCACTTGGTGCTGGGCCAAAGTATCTTACCGTGTGACTTAAGGGTTAAAATCGAAATCAGAAATTGCCTAAGCACCTTATAAATGTAAATTTCATGGTTATTGCATTATGCATGCTGTTCATGTATATTTTTCCTCATCCATCAAAAAATAGAACAGAACTGGAGGACAGTGACTAATCCATTGAGGGCTGAGAAGGAATTAATGTCCTCCGGGGTAAAATAGCAGCACTTACCACTTCTTTGCACTGGAACCTAAAATTATTCGTCGTACATTACAGTTACAGAAAGAAAAAGAAGCATTGATGTGACTGTCCTGTGACCCTGTCTACCAATATTTACACATACTTATAGTCTTTGGAAAAATTATCTAATATTTTTCTACTTTAACAGGCATGCACAGGCATCCTCAAGCACCGGACCTACCTAACTTCTACCCAATGTCTCCTGGAGGTGTGGGCCAGATGACTCCTCCTCTCGGCTGGTAAGTTTTAGGAATGCACGATGTGTTGAGATGTTCTACTTTTGTTACTATATTAAAATCACTGAACAGGCCATACTTACTCATGAGGGTGGCACGCACACCACCTCCCAACAGGACTCAGAGGGAGATTATATATTGTTACATTTTATATATCTGATATAATAGATATATCGTGAAATTCCTTTAATCCGTCATCTGATAATTCAAAAAGTTTGAAAATCTGACACTTCTTTCAAGGACAGAAATGCAATATGTGCAAAAATGTGGAATTTCACAAGAAGCAGAAGTTGAGAATGGCAAACCTGCACTAATACAGTAGTGGGGGTGTATGCATCACTGCATATCCTGCTATTGTTAACACTACCTTTTTTGTGCAAGCATTAACAAATGGTTGTTACGATTCCCCTTGTCAAAGGGCTGTGTCCCTACATACTGACAATATCACACTGTGCAGGGACACATCCTCCTGAAAAGGGGAATGGTAACACACATTTGTCTATCAGTCCTGGACTGCACAAAGACTTTTTGTGAAATACAAGTTTTCCTATAATAAACATGTCAAGAGAGGTTACAGATTCTCTATAAACCCTGTGACTCACAGGTGACGACTTCTCAGATTCTAGTAGTTTTTTTTGCTCTTTTCTTCTCCATCCCATCCAGACTTCATGACGAATTCTCCCGGGCATGACCCATTTCTGCAGAATTTGCCACTCAGATGTCTTCGGCTCCTCACTTTTCCAACATTTCCACACCTATAAACGAAGATAAAATTACCGTGGTGCCACACACTGTGTCCCTGAATAATTGTGTCAAACACTGTGAAGTAAAGCACCATTGTAATGACAGGGATAGGGAAACAGACAAGTGAGCCCTAATCTACCCGCCACTCAGTCCCTGCCTACTTGCAACGACCCGCCCTAGGCGACAGGGTACAACTGGGTGACGGTCCCTACACTCAGTAAGTGCACGACAGACAACAGATAAGGAAGCACAGAACAAAGGGAAACGGGGCGGTTGCCCACGGAAACACCGTGAGCAACAAGAGTAATAAACGAGCCGAGTCAAACCAGGAGAGTACGAGGTGCCAAACGCAGAGCAGGAGAGTAGTGAACGAGCCGAGTCAAACCAGGAGTGTACGAGGTACCAAACGCAGAGCAGGAGAGTAGTCAGTAAGCCAGGGTCAATACGAAGCAGGGACAAGTAGTTCAAGATGCTGCAGCAGCGCCAGGAAACCAACAGAGAAGAATCACAAGCAAGGAGGAACAGGAAAGGCAGGTATAAATAGACAGAGTGCAGGAGCTAGCTCCGTCTGGCCAGGCTGTGATAGGCTCTCCCACTCCTAAGCCTGCCATCCTGAGTGGTGGAAGATGGAGTCAGTCTCACAGACATAGAAGCAGGTGCAGACTGATTACCTATGGGCGTGGATACAGAAGCTGTGCCTGGCAGATCCTTAAAGAGGCTCTGTCACCAGATTTTGCAACCCCTATCTCGTATTGCAGCAGATCGGCGCTGCAATGTAGATAAGAGTAACGTTTTTTTTTGTTTTTTTTTAAACGAGCATTTTTGGCCAAGTTATGACCATTTTTATATTTATGCAAATGAGGCTTTCTAAAGTACAACTGGGCGTGTTTAAAGTTAAAGTACAACTGGGCGTGTATTGTGTCTGTACAGCTGGGCGTTTTTACTTCTTTTACTAGCTGGGCGTTGTGAATAGAAGTTTATGATGCTGACGAATCAGCATCATCCACTTCTCTTCGTTACCACCCAGCTTCTGGCAGTGCAGACACACAGCGTGTTCTCGAGAGATCACGCTGTGACGTCACTCACTTCCTGCCCCAGGTCCTGCATGGTGTCGGACGAGCGAGGACACATCGGCACCAGAGGCTACATTTGATTCTGCAGCAGCATCAGCGTTTGCAGGTAAGTCGATGTAGCTATTTACCTGCAAACGCTGATGCTGCTGCAGAATCAACTGTAGCCTCTGGTGCCGATGTGTCCTCGCTCATCCGACACGATGCAGGACCTGGGGCAGGAAGTGAGTGACGTCACAGCGTGATCTCTCGAGAACACGCTGTGTCTGTGCACTGCCAGAAGCTGGGTGTTAACGAAGAGAAGTGGATGATGCTGATTCGTCAGCATCATAAACTTCTATTCACAACGCCCAGCTAGTAAAAGAAGTAAAAACGCCCAGATGTACACACACAATACACGCCCAGTTGTACTTTAGAAAGTCTCATTTGCATAAATATAAAAATGGTCATAACTTGGCCAAAAATGCTCGTTTAAAAAAAAAAACGTTACTCTTATCTACATTGCAGCGCCGATCTGCTGCAATAGGAGATAGGGGTTGCAAAATCTGGTGACAGAGCCTCTTTAACAACCACATACACAGTGCCTCCTGTACATAGTGCCACACGTAGCCCGTGTAGATAGCATCACTCACAGTCCCCCTGTAGATAGCATCAGACACAGCCCCTATATATAGTGCCACACAGCCCCCCTTATATATAGTGGCACACAGCCCCCCCTTGCATATAGTGCCACATAGCCCCCCTTGTATATAGTGCCACACAGCCCCCCCTTGTATATAGTACCACACAGCCCCCTCCCTTGCACATTGTGCCACAAAGCTGACCCATTGTATATAGTGCCACACTACTCTCCCCTTGTATATAGTGCCACACAGCCCCCCTCCCTTGTATATAGTGCCACACAGCTCCCCATAATGCTATACAGCCCCCCTCCCTTTTATATAGTACCATACAGCTCCCCCCCTTGTATATAGTGCTACACAGCAATCCCCCCCTGTATATTGCCACATAGCCCCTGAAAAAATAAAATATTGTACTTACCTTTCCCCGTTCCTGAGGACGCAGATACAAGTGAATGTGGCTGTCGCTAGCAAAGCCACCTGGCATGAGGGGGCCCATGCCGCCCAGTGGCACTATCGGGCCGCCCTTATGAGGATCCGCCACTGAATGGGAGATATAATGGTGGTCATTTTAGGTTGGAAATACTGTTTCAATGTAACGTTTGTCCATTCACACAGATTCTTCAATCTAGTTTTTGTAATGGAATGTAGCAAGGACATAGTATGTAATGGCTAAACATACCTGAAGTTATATAAAATAAAAAGATATCTGGTTATTTTTCACAGTTATGTATCAACCATTTTCTCATTAAAACTGCAATTGATGTGCTCTTTCCTCCTTAAAGTGTCATCCCACGGCTTATGACTTGTTGCTAAGTGTCTGATTATTTGGGTGCAGCTTATACCGCATAGTGCCTAGCTTGTGCCAGCCAAGTTAAGGTTCACACGCTGTTGTGCATGGCTGTGTCAGTCTGTACAAAGCATAGACGACTGCTAGTGAATCATTCAGGTCTGGCATTTAAGCCTCTATGCACCATTACTCCGTCTGCTCCTAGATCCTGACTCATGTAAGAAAAGATTTATCACAACTACGTAAGAATAATCCTGGATGTGATAAGAATGGGAGAAGGTAGAGAGCATGGCAGTCATTTTTATTTAAGGAAGGATGTATATAGTTTATTACGACTATTAAGTATCTGTGTGGTCCTACAAGGTCTCTAGCTACACTTGCACTGATGTTGTATATGAGTATATCAGGTATGATTCTCTCAGAGGTGGGGTTGTTCCATTACCAATTGATTAGATGTTGTTTGACCAACATCTATTTCCTCCAACCACATAATAAACATGCAGTAGAGGACAGGGGTACAAGCCAGATACTTTAGAAGAACAGTTATCTTGTGGCAGAACTCGAGCATGTCAAAATCCAATATTCTCAGTCCTTATTTCCTCCAACATCTCCTGTCGGGAGACAGTCAGGAGAAGAATTAGATTGTTGGCAAATCTCGACCAAGTGTATGGGAAGATAACATATATTGACATGCTGTCATGTAGAACCATAATATGAGGTTTTTTTTTACTTCATGATATTCAACGAGTACATAGTATAAAACTTCCTGTTATGTTGCCAAGAGGTTGTCATGTGTTATGTTGTCAGAGTTTGCCCAGTAGGAAACAGACTATTATTGGCTTATTACTAAGGAAATTAACATAATTAAAGGGGTTATCTAGGTTATTAAAATTGATAGCCTATCCTTAGGATAGGCCACCAATATTAGATTGATGGGGTCCGACTGTCGACACCGCCGCCGATTAGCTTTTTGAGGGGACCGCGGTGCTCATACGAGTGTCACAGCCATTGTTCACATGGTTCTACTCCTTTTTCATACTTGCATACTCCTCGTTCATACTTGCATGCGTCGTTAAATTTGAAGGGGCTGTCTGGTTTAGAACATGCATCTTCAAATAACCTTAGGGTATTTTGAGCACGTAATGGGGAGTCTCTCATTGTTAAATTACATCAATTAGCCAGAATTAGCCAGAGTGGACACAGCTACATAAAGCAATTCTCTCTGGAGGACCTTGAATATTTGTATGTTACATGTATAGTCCATTAATTTCAACAGGCATTGTGTAATGCTCTCTTTCCCCTGTGGTGGTGCTGCAGGGGAATTAAACTCTTGCTCCAAGGTCCCCTTTCAGATTACAGCTGACCACTGTAGACGCCAGCAGCAGGGGCACCCTGTGATCGGCATATTTTCTAGAGGGGGGGGATTCCTAACAAAAAGCAATGGCCAAAAGTGGACAACCCCTTTAAATTAAACTATTACCAAATTGGTTTATTCTGCTTCATTACTGAAAAATTGAACTCCCAATCCTGGAGCCATGGTGTATAGTAAGAGTAGAGAAAAGCATCCAAACTTGAAATATATCTTGAAGACCTTCCAGTCTGTATTAAATTTCTACAGAAAGAAAACCAGGTGATTTCCAAGTATTGCAGTCATTTACATTTTACAGGAAAATCATATCACTGCATTGTTGTTGGCTGGTCTTCATTTACAGGACAGACTCAAGTTACAAGATTTTGTCTGGATTTTATTAACTCTTAGGGTGTGTTCACACAACAACGCCAAATACGTCTGAAATTACGGAGCTGTTTTTAGGAGAAAAGAGCTCCTGAGTTTCAGACTTTTTACAAGTGCACGCGTTTTTTGCGGCGTCTTTTACGGACGTAATTGGAGCTGGTTTTCATTGGAGTCAATGAAAAAAGGCTCCAGTTACGTCCCAAGAAGTGTCCTGCACTTCTTTGACGCGGCCGTAATTTTACGTGCCGTCTCTTGACAGCGACGCGTAAAATGACAGCTCGTCTGCACAGAACATCGTAAGGGTATGTGCACACGACCTATTTTCAGTCGTAATGGAGGCGTTTTACGCCTCGAATTACGCCTGAAAATACGGCTCCAATATGTCGGCAAACATCTGCCCATTGCTTACAATGGGTCTTACGATGTTGTGTGCAGCTCCGTAATTTCAGACGTATTTGGCGTTGTCGTGTGAACATACCCTAAGACCCATTGCAAGCAATGGGCAGATGTTTGCCAACGTATTGGAGCCGTCTTTTCAGGCGTAATTCGAGGCGTAAAACGCCTCCATTACGTCTGAAAAAAGGTCGTGTGCACATACCCTTATATTCTTACTTGTTTACATAGAACATCCATGTTTAATATTTTCAGTTAAATAATTGTTTGTATAATAAATGACAAAACAGATAGAGCCTCATGTATAAAAACTAGTGCTGATAAATAGTGCAGCAGTCCTCTACAACAACCAGATTCTGAGTTTTATCTAATCAGTAAAGCTCAAGAATAAGAGACGTGGACTTATTGCTTGCTTTGGCAACTCCTTCACTTTTTGTCTGCACTGAATGGGGTTGAGCTGTAATAACAGGCATAGCCCATGGACAAGTGTGGCGCTGTTTCTGGAAAAAAAAATACTCTGTTTTCTAATCTTATACATCCTGTTTCATTTTAATCTAAAAGTCCAGAGATTCCTGAATTCCTGCTATTTTTTTTACAACCCAGATGTTATTTCTTAGCAAGATGATTTCTATAAATGTATTAAACAAGAAGATCTGTATTGCATGTACCCTATATTCACTTTTATTATAGATGATGACTAATAAGGAACCCCAAAAGGTGATGTATTGAGGATTTTCTTTAAGGGTCTGTATCACCAGAGACAACCCCTTTCAAACAGGAGCCACCACAGCTGATTTTTTCAGGGAAAGTCGCAGCCAGCCAGACATTTTACCTACATAGACCCTTCACGTCCTCCAGAGTGGATCTGACAGGGTTCCTTGAGGACAGGTTTGGGAAATACTGGCTTAAAATATCTATCTTTAAGGCTATATCTAGGATTGTTTATTTAGCATTATATATGATGGGTATATTGGCAACTGTTCATGTGTCTACCCTTGTAGCAATGTAAATTTTTCCAAAATCTTGGCAAAAAAAGGTGCTATTTTTACTTAAAATCAATTTAATATTGATGTAGTAGATGTTGGCACAGATCAAGGTTTCTGGGTGAACTAGTTGGTTCAATACACCATCTTGTCTACATCTAATATATAATATATAAAAGAAGAGTAAGATGCCCTAGGAAAAAGGTGGAATGTTTCTGAAGTGCTCGAATTAATTTGGAGAAGGGCTAACGTTTTCCCGTTAATGTTTGTCATTCCTGTCATTCTCTGCCTTGCAATAAAACTGTGAGTTGCAGTATTTTGTAATATTTTCTTAATGCATCATATCTGAGACTACTTGTTCACTGCCCTCTAAAAGTTGCCAAGTAGTCTTGTGTACACGGATCTACGCAAGGTTTAAATAATGGATTTACTGTAATTGCAGATTTCATTGGTTAGTCATGGCGAATTTGTTACTATGAATTTTAATTTGGATTTGTAACAAAGAAAGTTGTCAAAGTTGAAGTTTCCAAATATTTTTTAGCTACCATAGTAAATTAAAAAATAAAAAGGTGCCAATGTTGTACTTTTAGACGAATTCAAAGTAATTCGATTTCAATTTTATTTTAAATGCAAAGGTATACGTCTTCCTTTATCCATTAACTATAACATGTATTGCTTCCTTATCATAATTTGTGTACTTATGACCACCATGAACAAAAACTGAGTACCTTCCTAGATATTATCTTATCATATAAAATAACCACAGAAAAAGGGTATTTTCTAAATTTTGAGAATCTGTGCCTAATAGATTAAAGGGATTTTCTGATTAGAAAACCAAAAATATCATATTAAACTATGAGTTAACAGAGGAGGGTCTCTCGTTCGAGACCTCCATCAATTACCTGGAGCAGAGAGCAGCTACAAAGAGTGTCTCTTCTCTGGTGGACCCAGCATGTCTTGGCATTACATGGTCAACCTATTGATTTCAAGGGGCACCATGTATTGCTTTATTTCCCCTCCAGTGGAGTTGCAGGATAATTGAACTTTTGCTGCCGGGTTTCTCTGCTGATTACATTTCATCCCTAGGAGTTCCTAGCAGTAGAACAACCTGTGATGAGCATTTTTTTAAGGGGCCTTTCTAACAAAAAGGGATTGTAAAAAAATCATAATGGAATCCTGCATTTTGCACTTAGATCTCTCTGCAGGAGCGTAACTAAGGAGTACAGCGGTTTACAGTTGCACCTGGGCCCTAAAGCCTGAGGACCTGATCTCCTCCTACTGTGCTATAGGAGGAGATCAGTACTACAAATGATGATCATTACGGAAAAATATGGTCCAGGAGCTTCAAGTTACGCCTCTGGCTTTGTAATGGTCCTCACACACGTGCAGATACATTTGGAAATACGAGTGTCGATCGTCAATATAGCGAGTTGTTAACGTTCGAATAACATCCATTTACACGTAACGTAATTGTATGTATTCTCCTAATTTCGATCACTTGTAATATCGCTAGTCTTTCCTACTTTGAGCATTCACTTTTCTTTTAATCAATTTTCACACCTTCTGTCTCATCTGCTAGTGACTAGCAGATCCGGTTTATTATAAGGAGATATAACGCAGATACATGATCATTTTTAGGACATCATAAAAGATTGGATGAACAACAAAAAAGCAAATTCTCACTGAACGTGCAATCGCTGCTCATGTTTACACTAACCAATGATTGCGAACGTTTGCTTCATATTATGATTTCTTCACACAATGTCCGTCCCATGTAAAAGGACCTTAAAGGGGTTTTCCAGTCCTAAGAAACTGATGGCCTATTCTCAGGAATGGGAGAAGACTGTAATACTGTGAACCGCTGCTACAGGTTTGTCGGCGATTCACAGTGCGAGCAGTAAAGGGAATGAAGGGGAAGCAGCTCTCGTACAATTCTGTAGCTTCTTTAAAACAGTGGATCCAGAGTCAGACCGATCAGATATTGATGAACTATCCTGAGGATGGGCCATCAATTTCTTAGGACTGGAAAACCCCTTTAACACCCTTGTACTTCATGGGAATAACTAAGCATAGTTTAGTATTCCAACCCTTGAAGTTAAGTAGTGATTTATTTCATTGGTACTTTGCTAGTTCTCTCGTTATATGCCACAATACAATACTATGCTTCCTATAATACTATAGTACACTTACAGAATTCCTGGGTTTTTAGGTGACCTGTCATTATTTTATTGTACTCAGTGTAGTGTTTGAAAAGCCAAAAAAACTGATAAACCTGTAGGACAAAAGGCAGGTCTAGTGTTGGTATCTTTACTAAATGTGTAGATGCAATGTATTTGGGAGCTGAGCTATGTAGTCCTACATGTTTAGTGCTTCTTTAAGACAATACCCCTAAATTAACATTTTCTTCTATAGATTATCAGTTTTTTAGCTGTATTTATCTTATGTGTTTACAAAAATAAGATGTATCTAATACACATACAATGCTATTATCATAATAATTATTTTTTTTATTTCAATTTCATTCATAATACACAATTGGCCAACATAAATATATAGTTACCCCTTCACTCCATGCTTTGTATCACAATGGACTGCAGTTTATCCCAACAGTATAATAGCTGACAATCAAGAGGTCTAATCTCCTATACTAGAATAATCCCAATCCTCCATTTCATGCCTGCGGCCTATTCTCCCCAATAAAGACAATTTACTAAGTGCTGTGATTGTCAGCCGAGCAGCATTATAGACGCCTGCAGCTTCCAAAGCCATTTTTACATGAAATCTGTCAATCAATAACCCTGTTTGAACTGAATTGATTGAGCCAAGTCAGGTAGGAATGAATCAATTATTCTGTCTGAACTATTCTTTTTAAATATGTTAATCCAGTTGAAAGTGGAATGTAGTTCCAATCGAAAAGAAACACAATGTAATCTAAGCAGTTCAAAGCACACACAAAACAATAATACTTACACTTGATTTCAGAATTCTGCACGATAATTCGTGTCTATATCTGTCCTAATCCTAATCATCGTAAATGTGGGCTTGTTTTACGGATTTATTGACTCTTTAGAGTGATCAATAAAAAATTACATGTTGTTTATTGTTGCTCCTTAATTTACCTATATTTATAAAGAGTGATCAATAAAAAAATTCCATGTTCTTTATTGTTGCTCCTTAATTTACCTATATTTATTTTCTCTTAGGTATTCACATCACATGGTTCCCGGTCCTCCAGGTCCACACGCAACTGGAATCCCACACCCGGCTATTGTCAATCCTCAGGTTAAACAAGAACACCACCACCACCATCATGACAATGACTTAATGCATGTGTAAGTATTGCTTTTATTGTAAGACTATGCAAGGATTACAATACACTAGTGGTTATAATATAATATCGGTAAATGTGGGCCCCAATATAACATCTGTAACAGGGCCCTACTATCACGTGTGAATTATAGTTGTGGTTTCCCTGGCCAGAGGGACCTTTCATGGCCCAGGGTGTGACTGTATCCTCTGCGCCCCCTATAGTTACACCTCTGGTACTAATCACAATTACTACAGAGCCAGTGATAAACCCAGTAGCAAAATAACAGCTACTGCCATGTGTGTGCTTTCTTCCTGGCCGTCAAGAAAGACCCCCATTAAGATTATGCGTGACCTATTCACCAACATATTGGTATCCAACTGATATTCATAAAAACAGTGGAAAATTGCCACTTAAGGCCTTGTTCACGCAGTGTATTTTGCAGGCGGAAAAATCTGCCTCAAAATTCCTTCAGGAATTTTGAGGCAGAGTGGGACCTGCCTGCACTCTCTTTGCAGCGTTTTTTTGCGGTGTATTTTTGTCGTGGTCATTGAGCGCCGCAGAGAAGAAACGCTGCGAAAAATGCTTTCTCGGCCTCCCATTGATGTCAATGGGAAGTCAGAGACGGAAACGCCTCAAGAATGGACATGACGATTCTTTTTCCCCCGTATTTTTCTGCTCATGGAAAAAAAACGCCTCTGCCTTCCATTGAAATCAATGAAAGTCGTTTTCTGACTTTTTTTGGCACGGTTTCCAACGCGTTTTCCGTGTCAAAAACAGCGCCAAAAAACTCTGCGTGAACAGGGCCTAAAGGGGTTTACCCATGAGGGACATTTATGACATATCCACAGGATATGTCATAAATGTCAGATTGATGCGGGTCCCACCTCTGGGACCCGCACCTATCTCTAGAACGTGGCCCCCTAAACCCCGTTCTAGCTTTTTGTGCTCACGCTGACTCTACGCTGTTTTCGTAACTACTATTTAGTTCTATGGGAGTTACGGAAACTCAGCAAGTTACGACCATGTAATCAGTAAGTGGCCGGGAGGCAGCGTGAGCACAAAAAGCTAGAACGAGGTTTAGGGGCCCCGTTCTAGAGATATCCTGTGGATATGTCATAAATGTCTCTGATAGGAAAAACCCTTTAAACTATGTTTATAGAAGTAACATCAGCGGCATCACATTTCAATATGCCATTTAATTTGGAACTACAACACTAAAAAAATGATGTGCACACAAACTCTGAAATGACTGAAGGCCCTACAAAGATAGTTTGGAGGCTGATGAGAATGGCGGAGAAAAGACTATTTAATGTAATTAGCTGCAAATGTATATCAAGCCATTAATTATATTTGTTCGTTTGCTCTTTTGTGTGGTTTTCACCTCAGTGTGTCCTTTTTTTCCCATTTAGGAAACCTCATCATGAACAGAGAAAAGAACAGGAGCCAAAAAGACCTCATATAAAGAAACCGCTGAACGCTTTTATGTTGTATATGAAAGAGATGAGAGCGAACGTTGTAGCTGAGTGTACGCTTAAAGAAAGTGCTGCCATCAATCAGATCCTCGGCAGAAGGGTGAGGATTTTTTTCCCTTTCTGCTAATCTGTACTCTGCCTTACAAAACACTGATTTCTGCGATTTGTGAAATTCTGACACTTACTAATGATTGTGCTGTTGCTTGGCAAGCTGTAAATACACAGTATATGAGGAAGTGAACGGTCAGCGCTTGATTCGCCTCTGCCCTGTTACATGTCCCAGAGGAATAATTTATAGTGTACCAAAAACAAAATTGCTATAGTACTTTGTAGTCTTTCCAACGAGATATCCTGAGTGCTTCCTGTGTTGGTAAAATGTTTGGGGCTTCCATCCACACCAAGCTTGGAGAAATTATGAATTTAACCCGAAAGATTAAGCTCTACTCCAGAAGGAAGAAAACTGTCCCTAGATGGCATTTATATGGTAGCCTGTAACTCATTGTCTCACTCCAGAAGGAAATCATGGAACGTAACTTGGATATTAGCAGAACAGAGATACTGAAAATCATGGAGCTCTGTGTGCGATCTGTTTCGGTTTTCTGACATCTTCATACCTTCTACCTTGATCTCCTAAATGCCTGGTGTTCCTTGGAACCTGGTCATGGTCAAAGCAGCAGGAAGAGACGTTACTTTCACAGTAGGGATAGACTACTTTCATCCTGCTCAAAGTTCCTTAACAAACCAGTCAACAAATCCATGCCAGAGTAGAAGTGTAAAATTACACATAGAGTTTTGATGCAGTTTTTTGGTGCCATTTTTTGAACCAAAGCCAGAAGTGGATCTAAAGAGAAGAAATGGTATATAGAAAAGACTGATGCATCTCCATTCTTTGGTGTCCATTCCGGTGTTTGGCTCAAAAAACTGAGCCAAAAACTGCATCAAAACTGCAACAAAACTCTGTGTGTGGTCCTGGCTTAACGCTGGGCAAGAATTATACAATTCTATACCCCTTCTGCACTAAGCTTCTTTGAGGTAGGAATGGAAGAATTTTTTCCGCAGGAATGCCAACATATAAATACATAAATAAAAAATGGCAGAATTGCTGTTTTTAATCACCTCGCCTCCCCATGAAAAAGTAATAAAAAGTGACTAAAGAGGCATATGTATCCTAAAACTACAGCTTGCGCTGCAAAAAAACTAGCCCTCACACAGCTCTATTGACAGAAAAATAAAAAAAAGTTATGGGTCTCAGAATATGGCAACAAATTGTTTTATTTTATAAAAGTAGTAAATCATTTAAAAAAAAACGATACATAAATTTTGCATTGCCGTAATCCTATTGTCCATAACAAAGTTAACGTGTCATCTTTTAAAGAGGCTCTGTCACCACATTATAAGTGCCCTATCTCCTACATAAGGAGATCGGCGCTATAATGTAGGTGACAGTAATGCTTTTTATTTAATAAAACGATCTATTTTTACCACTTTATTAGCGATTTTAGATTTATGCTAATGAGTTTCTTAATGCCCAAGTGGGCGTATTTTTACTTTAGACCAAGTGGGCGTTATACAGAGGAGTGTATGACGCTGACCAATCAGCCTCATGCACTCCTCTCCATTCATTTACTCAGCGCATAGGGATCCTGCTAGATCCTTTTGTGCTGTCTTTTACTAACACATTAACAATACTGAAGTGTTTAGACAGTGAATAGACATTCCACTGGATGTCTATTCACAATCTCTGCACATCGTTACTGTTTCTATGGTAGTTACAGCAGAGGAAGCGTGATTTCGTTGTAACCTGTCATTTACAGCGAGATCTCGCGAGATCACACTTCCTCTGCTGTAACTACCACAGACAGCCTAACGAAGTGCAGAGATTGTGAATAGACATTCCGTAGAATGTCTATTCACTGTCTAAACACTTTAGTATTGTTAATGTGTAAGTATAAGGCAGCACATAAGGATCTAGCAGGATCCCTATGCGCTGAGTAGATGAAAGGAGAGGAGTGCAGGACGCTGATTTGTCAGTGTCATACACTCCTCTGTACAACGCCCACTTGGTCAATAGTAAAACACGACCAATTGTCCATTGAGAAACTCATTAGCATAAAGCTAAAATCTAATAAAGTGGTGAAAATAGATCGTTTTATTAAATAAAAAGCATTACTGTCACCTACATTATAGCGCCGATCTCCTAATGTAGGAGATAGGGCACTTATAATGTGGTGACAGAGCCTCTTTAACACACGACGAACACCGTAAAATCCCAAAAATTCCACCCTGCAAAAATTTTTTCAACTGTTTTTCATGAACATTATATGGTACATTAAAAAATACAACTCATCCTGCAAAAAGCAGCCACTTATATGGATATATTAAAAGAAAAATATTAACTTTTTGGCTCTTGAAAGGCGGGTGGAAAAAACGAAAATGAAAATAAGTAAAACTGGCCCGGCGCCAAGGGGTTAAGCTTACGGACTGCTACGCATGTAATCTTCCAATATATCTGTATGAGTGGCAGAAGATGTTTTTGTGGGAAGGGGACTAATATTGTGAATAGATCATTCATTTTACACAAACTTCACATTGCTCAACAAACTTATTGTATGGTGTCTAAAATTACGGGGTTTTTACAAATATATGAAGAAACAAAAAAACGGCGTACTTTCATTTTCTTTACGGAATTTAGCACACAACACTTATTCACTTCCCAGAAACAAATGAATCATTTTTGCTGTCAATTTCCTGTGACTCACACACTTCCAGGAAAGCTATGACCCTGTCTACTTGTCATTTTAGAAGCCAATTTCAACATGTTTATCCTCGGATTCATCACTGCTACAAACTATTTGCAACATTTATTGGGATCATTAAAATATATGTCTAGGTTTATTCAATTCATAAGCTGTTTATAAAATAGCATCAAGCAGGACTTATGTTAAATACAGGATACGGCACACGTTGTATGCGCAAGGTCAGTTAAACTTCCAAAATTGAAGCCATTCACATCTCAAGATATTTAGGATATACAATAATATGCCAAGATACTATTATCACAATGAAGGTAGTGTTTAGGTTATTTAAAGTACAACTTGCAGAACACTGGTTTTGCCTAGCCACTAAATCTGTCTACTGGGCACTGCAATTTGAGGCAATTCCTACAAACAAAAGTACTCAATAATGATGATTGGCCAAAAAATACTATATTTTATGTTTAGGGGGCCACTGTGTCGTAATGGCCACATCTCACTCATTTTAGTAATTATCCAGGATTGGTACGTGTGCAGTAGTATATGCTTAAAGAGGCTCTGTCACCAGATTTTGCAACCCCTATCTGCTATTGCAGCAGATCGGCGCTGCAATGGAGATAAGAGTAAAGTTTTTTTTTTTAAAAATGAGCATTTTTGGCCAAGTTATGACCAATTTTATATTTATGTAAATGAAGCTTTCTAAAGTACAACTGGGCGTGTTTACAGTAAAAGTCCAACTGGGCATGTAATGTGTTCGTTACATCGGGGCGTTTTTACTTCTTTTACTAGCTGGGCGTTGTGTATAGAAGTATCATCCACTTCTCTTCACAACGCCCAGCTTCTGGCAGTGCAGATCTGTGACGTCACTCACAGGTCCTGCATCGTGTCGGACACATCGGCACCAGAGGCTTCAGTTGATTCTGCAGCAGCATCAGCGTTTGCAGGTAAGTAGCTACATCGATTTACCTGCAAACGCCGATGCTGCTGCAGAATCATCTGCAGACACAGCGTGTTCTCGAGAGATCACGCAGTGACGTCACTCACTTCCTGCCCCAGGTCCTGCATCGTGTCGGACGAGCGAGGACACATCGGCACCAGAGGCTACAGTTGATTCTGCAGCAGCATCGGCGTTTGCAGGTAAGTCGATGTAGCTACTTACCTGCAAACGCTGATGCTGCTGCAGAATCAACTGTAGCCTCTGGTGCCGATGTGTCCGACACGATGCAGGACCTGGGGCAGGAAGTGAGTGACGTCACAGCGTGATCTCTCGAGAACACGCTGTGTGTCTGCACTGCCAGAAGCTGGGCGTTGTTTAGAGAAGTGGATGATACTTCTATACACAACGCCCAGCTAGTAAAAGAAGTAAAAACGCCCCGATGTACGCACATAATACATGCCCAGTTGTACTTTTACTTTAAACACGCCCAGTTGTACTTTAGAAAGCCTCATTTACATAAATAGAAAAATGGTCATAACTTGGGTTGCAAAATCTGGTGACAGAGCCTCTTTAAGTGGAAGAAAAACCTTCTTATTTCACCCTATAAATATTATTATGTTCTTGACAAAAGCCGACAGAATAGGTGTTGGTAACATCCTGAAAGCCGGTGGCTGACAAGCACATAGTCAATACCTGTTGGGACCAATAAAGCTTATGTTACTTTACCACCTGGATTGTTTAGGTGAAGTTCTCTAATCAGAATTGTTCTCTATGAGCAATTTATTTCAGAGTTGTTTGAAAGTTCCTACTAGAGCTTTGTTTCAGTTACGTGCCTCGTATCTCTAGAAGTCACTAAGGCATCTCAAAATGAACAGAATATAGCATCTCCAATTTTAAGGCCTCATGCACGCGACCGTAGTGGTGAGCGTGGGCCAACCGCAAATCACGGGCCGTGCACATGGTTGTGTACATTCATTTCAATGAGCCTGGACCGCAAAATGCAGCCGTAATAAGACATGTCCTATCTTTTTGCGGTCCTGGCTCCCGGGCAATGCACGGACCGTGGAATCCGCGGTCGTGTGCATGTGCCCATAGAAATGAATGGGACCGCAATTCACCAGCAGATTTGCAGGTGAATTGCGGCCGAAAAAAACACGTTTGTGTGAATGAGGCCTAAGTTTCCACTGATCTAACTGTGACCTCTGACCTACAGTGCTTAGAGTTAGTAAACATTGGTCCGAAAGTTGATTATGTATCATTCACTGGGTCAACTCTTTTTTGTTATTTACCACTACGATATCTATTCTATCATCTATTCAAATATAATGCACATTGCTGCACACATACAGTGGATTTAAGGGCTACAGTGGTTTCAACTATAGACCGTGATCATAGTATGTAGATATCTAACAACTATTTAAAGTGAAGTTTCCACAGAGCTTCTCTGTGTTTTGATAAGACAAGTTGACTTACTAGAGCTCTATCCCCAGAGCTATAGTGCAGGTGTACTGATCCCCTGCAAACATGGGAACCCAAACTGTCTCAGCATACTAGTGATGTGCACTGCATGACCCAGCATATCCTGTACTACTCAGCATTGTGGGTATGCACAGGGTATGGGGAATTAGGGATTGGGCATTTATTATTCACCTGTTTTTCGCAGGGGATGGGTGAACTTTTCAGAAAGCTCCGCAGGGATATCTGATGGCATCCAAGGAGTATAACCACAGTTTTCTTTTGATAGCAGGGCAAAAGGGTCTTATACTAATGAAAATATTACAGAAAATGCAATTTGTTTTTTATGTTTCAAATAAGAGAAATGACTAAAAGTTGTTCACAAACCGTGTCAATTATCAGACTAAACTGCTAGTGATGTCACTCTCGTGAAATATAATTAATACCACATCCATGTAAGAGATGACATCATTTCATAACAGCTACAAGGATGAACTCCGCACAACCCTTCTACGGATATGCAGGTCACATGTCATGTGTAAAACACCATCATGCTCAGAAACATATATCAGAGACGACAGGAACAAGACGGTTACATTAATTGAATAATAAAGAGAGACATATTGTAGAATTGTAGACATGCACTGCAGTTTAACGTTTTATCGGATCCACAGTTGATATTTTCTGCTACTGAAGACTGTGAAGAGTCATTTTTTATCGTTTCTGTTTGTATGTGGTTGGGCTGCACGTTCCTTTCCCTCTTGGAGGATTCAAGAAGGATTCTAGTATCATATATACATTCATACATTGTTACTACTGAGGAAGATGCCACAGACATATGTAGTTTGCTACTACATACCTGTTTATACGAATAACTGCTACGCAGGCGCAGAGATGAGAGGCATCTCAGGGTAGATACGGCGTAGATGCGGAAACACTAGAGGATTGCAAGCAACCACTCCGCAGACGCAGGAGTATCACATAGAGTTATCGGTGTTCTGTCCTGCACAGTCACACCGATGGTGCGCGACAGGTACATCAGGAGGATCTTATTGGATTTTGGCTGTATGGATTTAAAACTTATAAAAGCACAAATTTGGTGACCAAGAGCACGACAGTTTTAAAGTGCGAAAGCTTATGATTGTCTGTCGTATTACCAACCTGTGCTTAATCCAATAGGTGGAGAATTATCTTTTCTAGCATCTCCACTTAGCTCTTTTCAACGACTTTGTCAATAACACCTGGATTGCTACTGCAATTTTATGTGCATAATTTGTATATTTGAATTTTAGGTTTATTTAACTTTGTTTTATGTTCTTTGATATATGTAAGGATGACTGATTTTAGCTTTCATTAAACACATATGGTAAATATAGCATATCTGCTATTCAAATAAAGTATATGTTGTAATTCTTTCCCACCACCGTGGTGTCTTGAGTGCCAGTGTGTATCAATTTATGGATTTTAGTCTCATGAAATTTGTGGCTATTTAGGTTCCTATGACCAAGCCTCCTCCTTCCATATTTTCCTTATATTGGCCCTTTCCCCTTGATCACTGGTTTGGTCTCCTATTCTTCCCTTTGTTTTCCCCTAGCCATTTACCCTGGTATTGGCTTATTGGAATCCTGGTTTTCTCATGGTCAGGGGCGTAGCTAAAGGCTCATGGGCCCTGGTAGAAAATTTCTTCTTGGGCCCCAACGTCTCTTCACGGCTGATGGCTCTGGCTCGCAGCCCACCCATAACTTTCAGCTGCATCTGAGTCTCTTAAAGCGTACCTTACTTTTTTGGTGACTTTCCAGAATAAGCTGTCATATGTGTGTACATGAGGAATAATATTATTCCTCCTGCTTCCCCCTCCCCATAGACTTGTATAGGCAGGCAGTGAAGAGCCATACACCCACATTCTGCAGCCTGTCAATTCTGCTCTGTAACCAGAAAAGAACATTGCTTGATAACAGGGAGTGGACAGCAGATTACAGAATTGAGACACCTAGTGGAGTGGTAGTAACTTCACACAGAATTTGCATGGATAAAACAAATTTGAACAGGAAATCAATTACAAAGTTGATGTATATCAGGTATACTATTAGATTTGCATAAGTTGTTTGAAAATTAAGTGTCCATTTAAGTAACCCATCGACGTAGCCAGGGGCATTTTTAGGGTCTTAAAAGATCAGAGGCACAAGATCCAAGACATATGTATTGTCCTTCCCAAAATAAACATATATATATATATATATATATATATATATATATACATATACATATACATATATATACATACACATATATACATACACATATACATATATATATATATATACAGGGTTGGCCATTTATATGGATACACCTAAATAAAATGGGAATGGTTGGTGATATTAACTTCCTGTTTGTGGCACATTAGTATATGGGAGGGGGGAAACTTTTCAAGCTGGGTGTTGACCATGGCGGCCATTTTGAAGTCGGCCATTTTGTATCCAACTTTAGTTTTTTCAATGGGAAGAGGGTCATGTGACACATCAAACTTATCGAGAATTTCACAAGAAAAACAATTGTGGTGCTTTGTTTTAACGTTACTTTATTCTTTCATGAGTTATTTACAAGTTATGGGTGACATTATGGGTTTCAGGTCCGAGCATTCCTAGATGAACAGTTTCCTGGAAAGTGGATTGGTCGTCGTTGGCCAGTTGAATGGCCCCCTAGGTCTCCCGATCTGACCCCCTTAGACTTTTATCTTTGGCGTCATTTGAAGGCAATTGTCTATGCTGTGAAGATACGAGATGTGCAGCAACTGAAACTACAGATACTAGAAGCCTATGCTAGCATTTCTTCTGCGGTGTTGCTATCAGTGTGTGAAGAGTGGGAGAAGAGGGTTGCATTGACAATCCAACACAATGGGCAGCACTTTGAACACATTTTATAAGTGGTCAGAAACTTGTAAATATCTCATGAAAGAATAAAGTAACGTTAAAACCAAGCACACCATTGTTTTTCTTGTGAAAAAACTAAAGTTGGATACAAAATGGTCAACACCCAGCTTGAAAAGTTTCCCCCCTCCCATATACTAATGTGCCACAAACAGGAAGTTAATATCACCAACCATTCCCATTTTATTTAGGTGTATCCATATAAATGGCCCACCCTGTATATATATATATATATATATATATATATATATATATATATATATATATATCTATATCGGAGACAGCAAATCTATAAGACTACGACCCCAATAGCTATGCCACTAGATAGGATCAGATACATTGGCTCAGCAGACAGTATCACTCATGATAGGCTTAGATACAGGGCCCCAGCAAACAGTATCACAGATTAGATAGACTTAGATACATGGCCCCAGCAGACTATATCACACGTGATAGGCTGAGATACAGGGCCCCAGCAAACAGTATCACTCATGATAGGCTTTATTACAGGGCCCCAGCAGTCAGTATTACACATAGTAGGCTTAGATCCAGAGTCCTAGCAGTCAGAATGACACATGATAGACTTAGATACAGGGCCCCTGCAGTCAATATCATACATGGCCCCAGCAGATAGTATCACACATGAGAGTCTTACAAACAGGGCCCTCGCAGTCAGTATTTATATACTCACATAGTTGCCAACAGTCCCGAATTTGCCGGGACTGTCCCGAATTTACAGAGACAGTCCCGGCAAATTACTGTTTCGAGACTTGTCCCAGCGACTGCTACATTCAATTGTATCTGCTTCCTCAGGACGCAGATACAATTGAATACTATGGCAGAGCAGGAATCTATCCACTTCCTGCTCTGCCAGTCACTCCTCCTGGAGCGGAATATATCTTGACAGTCAGGAGTCAGGCTCCTGATGGAGTGCCGGATCCCTGGCCGAAGCGTTGCCGACGCCCTAGCTGGGGATTTCGCTCATAGAGGGAGCCCCTGACTTCACTGTCCATATAAGAGCAGTGATGTCAGGGACACCTAAAGGAGAGGAATACCAAGCCAGAGCTTTGCCGACGCTCTGGCCGGGGATTCCGCTCATAGAGAGAGCCACTGACGACATCACTGTCCATATATGGACAGTGAAGTTAGGGGCTCCTCCTCGAGTGCCGGAATCCCCGGCCAGAGCATTGCAGACTCTCTGGCCGGGGATTCCGCTTATAGAGGGAGTCCCTGACTTATCCATATAAGGGCAGTGACGTCAGGGGCTCCTCCGGGAGAGGAGTCCCCGACGAGAGCGTCGGCAATGCTCTGGCTGGTAATTCCCCTCCTAGGGGGAACCACAATGACTTTATATACAGGGAGGAGGTGGGAGTGGCGCTATATACAAGGGGGAGGGTGGCACTATCTACACGGTGGAGTGTGTGGCACTATCTACAGGGGGAGTATTTGGCACTGTCTACAGGGAGGTGTGCGTGGCACTATCCATAAGGGGGTGTGTGGCATTATCTACAGGGGGGCTGTGTGGCATCATCTACAGGGGGGGCTGTGTGGCATCATCTACAGGGGGACTGTGTGGCATCATCTACAGGGGGCTGTGTTTCTCTACAGGGGGCTGTGTTGCACTATCTACAGAGATCACTGTGGTATTATCTACAGAGGGCACTGTGGTATTATCTACAGAGGACACTGGTATTATCTAAAAAGCGGCTGTGTGGCACTATCTACAGAGTGTAGACAAAGGAAAGTGAGGCAGCACTACCAAATGAGTGAAAAAAAGGGTGATCCTATTTAATCCCACATGCGACGTTTCAGCTCAATGTGAGCCTTTCTCAAGCATAACAATGCTGCTGATCTATACCTTACTATCTACAGAGTGTGTTGTGGCACAATCTACAGGGGGCCGTGTGGCACTATCTACAGGTGGCACGGTGGCGTTATGTACAGGAAGCAGTGCATGTCAATATCTACAGGGAGCAGTGCGTGGCAATATCTACAGGGAGCAGTGTGTGGCAATATCTACTGGGGGCAGTGTTGAGCACCATCTACAGGGGGGCTGTGGCAATATCTAAAGGGAGCAGTGCGTGGCAATAGCTACAAGGAGCAGTGTGTGGCAATAGCTACAGGGAGCAGTATGGAGCACCATCTACAAGGGGAACTGAGTGTGGCAATATCTACAGGGAGCAGTGTTTAGCATTATCTACAGGGAGCAGTGTGGAGCACCATCTACCAGGGGAACTGAGTGTGGCACTATTTACGCTGGTTTTTACGCTACTAGTAGTGGTCAGCACATATCGCCTAGCCCTAGTGATAAACTGAGACATCACCTGCCTGTAAACAACCAGATAACCAGAGAGATACCATCCACAATAGTAGTTGTCAGCCAAACTAGTGCAGACATTTTTGTTTGTTTATTTGTATGCAGAAATTCTGAAAAGGAAGCCATGCCCCACTAGCCACACCCACAAGATAAGCCACTCCCCCATAAGACACACACACACCAAAGACGCTACACCCTAAGTGTCCCTGGAAAAAATATTAAAATGTTGGCAAGTATGTACTCACCTTCCTCGTACCTGTCAGGTCCTTTTGGGGTGCAGCGCTGGATCCTGATGCTATTCAAAATCATTGACCTTATGTGCGCTGCGCATACAACTTTCTGACGCTGAACGGCATCAGTAACCAGCGCCCAAAACCAAAGGGGACCCTACTCAAGAGCGAGGAGGGTAAGTATATGGAGATATTACTGTAGTAACAGGGGCCTGTGTAGTTTACCATATTGGACCAAGTTATTACAATAACTGTGGACAGACGTGGTGCGGGGGGCCGTGGCCATCCCTGGCTTCAGGGCCAGATCATAACTGCGACCACTACGACTCCTATAGCTACGCCACTGCCCTAACACAAACTGAATTAGGGTTATGTGAAAGGATTGATGGAGTATGATGAGATGAGAAAGGAGCTTTAGATGATGTGAAGATTGTAGTCAGTCCAGCCTTACGTACCGCAACCAGGGCCAGACTAGTAGCCAAGTAATAAATACACAGTGGAGCAGAACAGCAGGGCTCATCTATCCTGCAGCTGATAAAATCCCTACAGGGATCCCTTACAACATACAGTTTCATGTGCAAAACATCTCTCTCCTCCCTTCAGCCCCCTCCAGCAAACAGTAAACCGTAAAAAGTTAATAAATACATAACTACCCCCTTCATCTTCCTCCAACATATAATCCCATGTGCAAAACCTCACTCTCATCCCTTCAGCCCCCTCAAAATACAGTCCTATGTAAAAACATCACTTCCCTCCCTTCAGTAGCCTCCAACATACAGTCCCATGTGCAAAACATCAATTCCCTCCATTCAGCCCCCACCGAGGTACAGACCCATGTAAAAAAAAAAAACACTTCTCTCCCTTCATCCCCTTTCAACATACAGTCCTATGTGCAAAACATCCTTACCCTCCATTAAGCCCCCTCCAATATACAGTCCCATGTAAAAACATCATTCCCCTCCCTTTAGCCCCCTCCAACATACAGTCCCATGTGCAGAACGTCACTCCTCTCAGTTCACTTGTACACACGTGTAGACAAGCACACAGCTCTTGCTTTCTGTTATAAAGGGTGCAGCTAGGGGGGGCAGGCGGGGCATGTTTCCCTGGTCGCAACTATGATGTAGGGAAGGGGAGGCACCGCAGAGCAGCCATTTCAAAACAGCTAATCGCTGCTGACAGTAATGGTCCACTCCAGGGCCAGCAGCGACCGCAGTCAGAACGCTGCTGCAAGACCTCCTGGCTCCTCCTAATGGTGAGTCACGTCAAGCAGAGCGGAGAGTGGTAGCGGTAGGCTACCGCCACCGTTCTCTGCTCTGGTGGCAGTATAGCACTAAGTACAAGGGGGAGGGGGGTTGTGTGGCACTAAGTACAAGGGGTGAAGTGTGGCACTAAGTACAAGCAGAGTGTGTGGCACTAAGTACAAGGGGGGCTGTGTTGCACTAAGTACAAGGGGGCTGTGTGGCACCAAGTACAAGGGAGGGCAGTGTGGCACTAAGTGCAAGGGGGCAGTGTGGCACTAAGTACAAGGGGGGCAGTGTGGCACTATGTACAAGGGGGGTGTGGCACTAAGTACAAGAGTTGTGTGGCACAATATGTACAAGGTGGGCTGTGCGCAATATCTACAATGGGGGCTGTGTGTGGCACTATCTACAAGGGGGGGCTGTGTGTGTGTGGCACTATCTACAAGAGATGCTGTGAGTGGCGCTATCTACAACATGGGGGCTGTGTGGCGTTAACGACAAGAGAGGGGCTGTGTGCGGCACTATCTACAAGGGGGGGCAGTGTGTGGCACTATCTACAAGGGGGGCTGTTTGTTGAGCTATCTACAGGGGGCTGTGTATGGCACTATCTACAAGGGGGGCTGTGTGTGGTGCTATCTATAGGGGGCTGTGTGTAGAGCTATCTACAAGGGGGGCTGTGTGTGGAGCTATCTATAGGGGGCTGTATGGCATTATATACAAGAGAGGGGCTGTGTGTGGCGCTACAAGAGGTCTGTGTTTGGCGCTATCTACAAGGGAATGTGTGGCGCTATCTACAAGGGGGTGTGTGTGGCGCTATCTACAAGGGTGTGTGTGTGTGGCGCTATCTACAAGGGGGCTGTGTGTGGTGCTATCTACAAAGGGGCTGTGTGTGGCCTCTTTAATTTATTTTATTTGAACTTATTGTTATGGTAAACTACCTTATAGAACTATATAGCTTGTAAAATTTAGAAATGATTTTATGCTCGAGTTACATGAATAAATTGTGAAAAAAAATGAGACCTCATTGATTGGTAGAGAAAGCAAACATGGCGAGGGGGAAGGAAATGTCGGGAAAGAAGTTGGAGGAGAGCACAAATCTGAATCTTTGCCCCCAGTGCAGGAGAACCTAGCTATGCCTCTGCATTATAAAAAGTACTGTAATCTAGGAGGCCTCACCTTTTCTCCCAAGAGGTCCCAACCCTCACTATGATATCAAATTTAGCAGGAACACAACCGAGACTGCAGGGGTTGGGTGACAGACTGACTGACCCATGCAGAGACAAGTCAGAGATGAAGTGAAGGAGCTACAGAAGCCATCTGGGGATGAGGAGACTGACCCACTGCAGACAATGGCCAATCTGGCATTTGTCAGATAGTCAGTCTGGCCCTGACTGCAACCCTAAATGAGATGAGCTGAAATTTTCTCTAATGTTTCTCAATTTTCAGATCTTCAGGCAGTAGAATAGTCAGATCCTATTAAAAAAAAAATTAAATAAGCAAAAAACATAGATTTAAAAAAAGACAAAAACACATAATAACACAAATTCATAAATACTCAATAGGGACCAGAATGTGACCCGCACTCAAGGAAGAGTCTTAACCCAACCATGAAAATGTTACATTTATTAACATAGAACTTACCAGATCTTTTTCCTGTTCTCTATACAGAGGCTTCATCTATAGAGGAGTCTTCATGAGAACTTAAAGAGGCTCTGTCACCAGATTTTGCAAGCCCTATCTGCTATTGCAGCAGATAGGCGCTGCAATGTAGATTACAGTAACGTTTTTATTTTTAAAAAATGAGCATTTTTGGCCAAGTTATGACCATTTTTGTATTTATGCAAATGAGGCTTGCAAAAGTACAACTGGGCGTGTTTACAGTAAAAGTCCAACTGGGCGTGTATTATGTGTGTTACATCGGGGCGTTTTTACTACTTTTACTAGCTGGGCGTTCTGACGAGAAGTATCATCCACTTCTCTTCAGAACGCCCAGCTTCTGGCAGTGCAGACACACAGCGTGTTCTCGAGAGATCACGCTGTGCCGTCACTCACTTCCTGCCCCAGGTCCTGCATCGTGTCGGACGAGCGAGGACACATCGGCACCAGAGGCTACAGTTGATTCTGCAGCAGTATCGGCGTTTGCAGGTAAGTCGATGTAGCTACTTACCTGCAAACGCTGATGCTGCTGCAGAATCAACTGTAGCCTCTGGTGCCGATGTGGCCGACACGATGCAGGACCTGGGGCAGGAAGTGAGTGACGTCACAGCGTGATCTCTCGAGAACACGCTGTGTGTCTGCACTGCCAGAAGCTGGGTGTTAACGAACAGAAGTGGATGATGCTGATTCGTTAGCATCATACACTCCCATTCCTAAAGCCCAGCTAGTAAAAGAAGTAAAAACGCCCCGATGTAACACACATAATACACGCCCAGTTGTACTTTTACTGTAAACACGCCCAGTTGTACTTTTGCAAGCCTCATTTGCATAAATACAAAAATGGTCATAACTTAGCCAAAAATGCTCGTTTTTAAAAAATAAAAACGTTACTGTAATCTACATTGCAGCGCCTATCTGCTGCAATAGCAGATAGGGGTTGCAAAATCTGGTGACAGAGCCTCTTTAAGATGCTATGGAAATTCTATTATAGATGTTATTAGAAATGTTATTATAGATGATTATATAAATGATGTTATTATAGATGGTATTAAAGATTATATTATAATAGATGCTATTAATGTTGTTAATAGACATACTTATAGGCCTGATGATGTCATAATATGTTAGAACTATATCATGATATCACAGGAAGCATGTGTAAATTAATCACACCCAGATTCTAGATGATGTAAATACAGGAAGTGTGTACAGATGCTTCATGCCCAGATTGTAGATTATGACATCACAAGAAGTATGTTCTGATTCCATTCCAGACAGTGGTGGAGAGATGGATCCACCATATTTATAGCAGTTTTTTTTATCCCTTTTGTTTATGTTCAGGCACTCTATAATACAATATAATAAACACATCCAGCATATGAAGTATAATGATATTCATTTTACTCAGCACTAAACGTGTTCTACAGCTGTAATATTTCATTTATTATAGTATTTTTTTTATAAATAAAATATATTATTTTGGTTCCTTAAAGGAGAGCAAGATAAGTTGTCCACCCTGATCCTTACGAGAAGACATCAATATTTGATTGGCAGGGATCTGAATCAGGACCCCCGCAAATAAGCAGAATGAAGACGCCACGTACCATTTATTGCGTACATAGACAGAGCGGCTCATCTGTGTGGGTGTCGTTGCCTGGTACTGCAGCTCGGACCCCCACAAATCAATTATTGATAACCTATCCTGAGGATAAGCAACCAAATATAAATCCTGGGAAATCCCTTTAATCCAAACGTGATCATTTTTGATCGGTGGGGGTCTGGATATTAAGACCTTCACTGATCGCTTAAACTATAAGGCAGAAATGCTTAGCCCCAGAGGCATAACTTGAAGTTTGTGTGCCTTGATGCAAAATCTATAACAGGACCACCCAACTAACATTTGCCAATTATAATACTCATGTGACAGATGGGATTTTGGGCCCCCACAGGCACCAGGGCCCAGGTGCAACTGCTACCTCTGAATCCACTATAGCTATGCCTCTGCTCATAGTCTTTATTGATATGAATCTCCTATTATTTTTTTTTTTTAATTTCATTGGGTCCCAGAGACATACTTGGATTTCTTTTTTCTTTATTTGGTCTTAGGCAGAGGCCCCATTACCTTGTGCAAGTTATGTGTATTGTGTATGTATTCTAATTAGATGTGCCCTTGAGGGCTGTCATTGTGTGGGCTTTGCATTGTAAACTTGGTGATATCTAGTTACAATAGAATTAAAAAAAGGTTGATGATATGTCACGCAATAAAACAGTGACATGATTATAAACTGCATTATTTATTATAACCAGGCATATAGCATCAAACATTACAACCTCCTAAGGATCTCTTCAAGGGGGTTCTCTGAAAATATTTAAAATGTGTTCTTATGTCCCAACTCGTTCATGTGCACGTTTGAAACATTTACATATCTGTGAATGATATTAGAAGTAGTCTTGTTTTATATTTTTATCTTTAAAGGGAATCTGTCACCAGCATTTCACATAATAAACCAGCTACACCTGGTGGAAGTGTATGAAAAAATAATTTCTATTTAACCTATAAGTGTTTTCTAAGTAGGCTCTGTACCTTTAGTATTCAATTTTTTAGTGTTCCTGTGCTAAGGAGTATAAAACAGTCATATCTTCATTCCTCAAGCCTTTCCGAGTTAACCCCTCCTCCTTACTTGTGATTGACCGCTCCTCACCTCCCCCCTGCACACACGAAATCCTGCGAATGCGCATCAAAGTCCTGTTCTGGTGCGCGTGCACAACGTGACATCATAGCGACGCATGCGCAGTGACTAGATTTGAGGCCCGAACGAAGCAGGGAAGGGTGTCAGACCATACATGACTGGCACATACGCGCTATCTCAGATGAGATTTTGGCATTCGGGGAGGACCAGTTTTCGGCGGTGGGCAGGCATAAATAGAGGAACGAACATGACTGCCGGATTATTACCATAAAAGGCACAAAATGTTTGCAGACCATTATTTACGGTCGGAGGAGTTTAGGAGAGGGGATAATGGCACTGAACTTTTGACATCAGCGGCCAGCAAGGGGTGAGGAGAGTTCAATAGGTGAAATGCTGGTGACAGGTTCCCTTTAAAAACTTTATACTATAGACTCTTTTACTTTTACTAAAAGGAACACTAAAACTTAAATATAAATCTTAAAATGATTAAGGTGATTCACCCTTCCCTAGTCTTCCAATACTAGTCCTTCAATAATCCCATAGATGAACACTGCAGTGAGTCTCTATCCCAGACTAAAATAGCTGATAACATGGAATAAAAGATTATATTCAATTGTATAGTAAAGAGCAAAGCAAAAGCCATGGCAGAAAATCAGCAAGAAAATAGCTGCTGTTGTCAGAGATAAGGAATATTTTGTTTTTTGTATAGAGTAATAATCAGATTTTTGCTATGACTTTTTAGTTGCTTGTCCGGGCCAGAAAGTCTTTGTATGTATGTATGTATGTATGTATGTATGTATGTATGTATGTATGTATGTATGTATGTATGTATATATAAAAAGCATTGTAAGACCCAGATCACTAGAGAATGAAACAATAATATCAGTATTCTCCCATTTATGCACTTTAATAGTTAAAAAAAACATTGACTAATTCTAGTCATTTCTCATGAAGTACGTTGTTATAGCAGATCAATAGTGAGTTAGATCCGCTCCAGATGTTGAGGAAGTGCTAATACAGGTATTAAACGTCGGTCTATAATTAAAAGTGGTGGAAGCATTGCAAGACCTAATTAGGTGTCTTTTACAAAGTGGGAATAAGACATTAATGACTAGGCGCCACTCGAGATCTTCTAGACCTGGGGCCCTTTTACGTGTTATTCTGTTGTCTACAAACGCGAATAAGCATTTATGGCAAAGGACTCATAGAGCACATTTTACCTTGACCTAATTCTAAACACATTTCATGTCAATTCTTCTCCCCAGTTATTGATTCCCGGCTCCCGATACTTATATTTTTACATATTCAAAATGCATATTGTCTGGCATAAGCAACTATCTAATCTCCATGCCTAAGGCTATCAGGCCCTTCTCTTTTAAAACATGTACAGCCGACATTGCATTTTCCTGGCAACATAACGCCTATTCACATCCAAGGCACATATGTCACTGTGGCAGCTGGAAAGCCGACCATAAAAGTGGATTAGAGTGACACCATTGGAAGGATTTAAATTGATTTAGTGACAAGTAAGACTATGTTAATTCAAAAACAGGTATCTACAACTCTACACATTTTGGTGTCAGCTTCATATTTTACAATTGCTGAAAAAGGTAACCACAGTGTTTTTTACTGCACGTTGTATTTTAATGGACTGTGGGAGCAGAGGCAACATAAAATGTAACATTTCACACTAGCTTAGGCCATATTCTGAATATCCGTCTACAATGCTTAGGTACCTGCCAAGTTGATGTCCTATAAGTTTGAGCTCTGAAATCTAAATATATTTTTAAAGGGGTATTCCCAAATCACACATTTATGGTATATCCACGGGATATGCCATAAATGTGTGATAGGTGCAAGTCCCACCTATGGCACTGGCCACTATGTGGAGAATAGGTGTTGAATGAATGAAGAGGTGGCCGCGCATGTGTGTGGCTCTCTCCATACAGTTCTATGGAAGTTACAGAAATAACCGAGCAAGCGAGCTATGAATGTGTGAGTTGGGAATACACATTTACTACTGCTTCTATCTTTATGGAATCAGTAATTCTATGTTTAATTCTATTTTGACTATATTATACTATTAATATTTTGGATTTCTGGTCAATTAAATATGGGAAATTGTTGAGTTTAAAGGCTATGTACACCTTTGAAAACATGTTTTTTATATAAAAATGTGTATCAGTGTGTTTGGTGCAACTATCTATTTACTTTTTATTAAAAATATTTACTTTTTGAGATACAGCTGCTTTGTATCCTGTATACAGAGCAGCTGTATCTTGCGCTGAGACCTGAATCCGTCAGGTCAGTGGCACTGAACTTAGATGTGATCGGTAACAGCTCGATCCTGGGTGTCAGAGACCTGACGGATACAGGTTTCAGCGCTAGATACAGCTGCTCTGTATACAGAATGCAAAGCAGCTGTATCTTAAAAAGTATAATTAATTTTTAATAAAGAGTATTTAGAAAGTTGCTACAAACACACTGATACAAACTTTTATTAAAAAGTTTTAAAAGGTGTACATTGCCTTTAATGATAGAAGGCTTCAAGAGGTAAGGAGAAGTTTAAATTCATTGACATGCCTCAGACCTTCACAACTATGCTGGCCACCCAATTGTCAGTAGTCGAAGCTCACTGCCATCGATTGTACATAAGTCACGCGGCATACAACTATAAAGCCATGTCCCCTTTGCTGACACTTCACAAGTGTTGGGGAAAAAATGTGGAGCTTAGTAAATACGGCATCTAATCTGAACTTCATGCTTTTTACTGCAATTATGGCAGAAAACTGAAAAATAGGCTCCATTGAGTCAGTGTAATTGGTTTTGAAGAAAAATATTGAATTACATTTATACATGGATGTTTGTTGTGTATAAATATATTTTGTATTTTGGGGTTTAACTTTTGTGAATATTTATTTTCAGAAACGTTCTATGAGTCAACAGTAAAAGACATTTTGCCGCAATTATTAAAGCTATATTCTTTTTTCTTTTGCAGTGGCATGCGTTGTCACGTGAAGAACAGGCCAAATATTATGAGTTAGCCCGAAAAGAAAGGCAGCTACACATGCAGCTTTATCCAGGCTGGTCTGCAAGAGACAACTATGTGAGTAATTTCATTGTGTTTTATTAAAAATGAGTGCCTGAACAACTAATCTACTGCAGCAAAGGCAAGCAATTCACAAAAATGTTAACCATTTCACTGCCGCAACAATTTTCACACTTTTGACATACACAAGTAAAACCTGAATTATATACAAAAAAAGTCATATTATACCCCACTCCCATATATTTTCTGAAAGTAGACACCTGGCAAATTGCAAAAATGCCACCCAGCACTTTACACACACACGGACGCTTTCATACAATTTTGCATCAAATATATACATTGTGCAAAAATACATAAAAAGACTTGTTTGTGGTTAAAAGTGTGACCTAAGCAGAGCCTCGCAGAAATAAAAATTCAAGATGTGCAGCGTTCATACATGCTACTTATCCCTATATCGTCACATAATCATCAGAACCGAACAATAAAAAAATCACTGTGGTCCCGAGGCTGGTAAACATCCGAGTCACGGATTCGGGAAATTAGGCGCAGGAGATCATGTGTAACTGCTCACCTTCTCACCCCTGTCATAAGGGGAAATAAGACCCCCCTCAATATGACAATCAGAGCTCACATATCCTCTCTCATTGGTAAGGGGGTGATAACATGAAGAATAGTTCACGTATCACCCGCTGGGGTCACTAGAGGCTGTACAGGGGGAGAGATAATAGTAACAGGCTGTGGTCTTTCTTCCTGCTGTTACTTGCAGCTTCCCTCCTCCCATCCCCTCACGTACAGAGACACAAAACAGGGAAATTAAACTTTTCATCCTGCTGCCCAACCGTATGTTGGTAACATTAAAAAGCTAAGAATCTGGGCTTTAATATGATACCAGGATCTAAGCTCTAGCCATTATATTCTAGTCGCGGCAAGCGCTTAGAATTAAGATGTATTACATACACCCTTTGCAGTCAAGCGATTTAAAGGGGGTTTCCTGTTTTATAGAAATAAAGTTTAATCAGTGTATAAATGAAAAGTTCTACAACTTTATAATATACTTTGTGTTTCAATTCCTAGCTAGTTACAAGATACTAGCTTGTTTTCAGTGAAGGAAAAGCCTTTATTACATTCACAGGCTGCAAACCTGTCCTGCTCTCAGCTAAGTAGTGGATACAATTGTATCCAGTGTAGACACTCCAGACTGATACATTGTAGCAAACTATCAGTGAGATTTGAACAGCTGCTGCTGATGTATTTAGCTCACAGAGCATTGCCTAGCATTCTCAGCTTAAAACAGGACTAGGTATCTACAGGTTTGAAGCCTGTGAAAGTAAACAAGAATGTTCTCATTCACTTACAGCAAATAACTATCTTAAATATATTAAGTAGAGTACAGCTAACCAATTCAGCATGAATTGAATTCGGTCAAATTTCCCAAAAGTTTTGCATTTGAGGAAAACCCGAAACTTTTGGGCTTCGCAGCAAACAAGTCTACAAAATTGCGTCCACCAGCAAGTGCAGGACGCCATTTTACAGTTTAGAGAAATAAAAGACGGGAGAAGAGGAGATTAAAAAATACCATACTCAAACTCCCCTGGTGTTACAAAGCCACGCGTCTTTGCCGGCCTACGGAGATGACATTGTTTTGTCCCATGTGACTGCTGCAGTCTGTGATTAGTTGCAGCGTTCACATTGATAAAAACTACATCATCTCAGGAGGCTGCCAGGGACACGTCACTACAGTTGACCATGGGAGGGTTAGTATGTTTTTTTTAGGGGTGAAATCGTAAGTGCCCCGATTGTCCTTGTTTGACTGTCTTCTAGGACTGTATCCAACTTGGATACAGTCCTAGAAGAGATCAGAGAGTCAGACAAGGCAATCGCGGCACTTGCAATTCGCAGCAAATTTATTCTGACCAAATCGAATTTCATTGCCGATTGTAATTCGGTAATCCTCAATAGTAAGAAATTGAAACACAAGCTATATTAGTGATTAAGCATTATTAACCTAAAACTGGAAAACCCCTTTAAATCTTGTGTATTTCATCTGTAGTCTGAGCCGGAATGGTGTAACCACAGCCAAAAATGAAGACTTAAAGAGGCTCTGTGGTGACCAGATTATAAGTGCCCTATCTCCTACATAATGTGATCGGAGCTGTAATGTAGATAACAGCAGTGGTTTTTATTTAGAAAAACGATCATTTTTGAGCAAGTTATGAGCAATTTTAGATTTATGCTAATTAATTTCTTAATAGACAACTGGGCGTGTTTTACCTTTTACCAACTGGGCGGTGTAAAGAGAGGTGTATGACGCTGACCAATCAGTGACCAATCAGCGTCATACACTTCTCATTGTTCCAGCCCAGCTTCTTTCCCTGCACAATCACACTGTGGAACAATCAGAAGTGTATGACGCTGATTGGTCACTGATTAGTCACTGATTGGTCAGCGTCATACACTCCTCTGTACAACGCCCAGTTGGTAAAAAGTAAAAACACGCCCAGTTGTCTTTTAAGAAAGTAATTAGCATAAATCTAAAATTGTTCAAAAATGATCGTTTTTCAAAATAAAAACCACTGCTGTTATCTACATTACAGCGCCCATCAGATTATGTAGGAGATATACACTTATAATCTGGTGACAAAGCCTCTTTAACCGTGCTCCTTAAAGGGAATGTATCGCTAGAATTTTTTTTATTTTTTTTTCAGTTAAACAATTAGTTAAACAATTAGTATTTAAGTGATTACACATTGTTTTAATTTTTTTCATAGATTCTAATTTATAACATTTCCACGTGTTGGCCACTAGAGGGAGCAGTTCCCAAAATTGCAGCATGGTCACTGTGGTAAAGCAACCTCATTGATTTATGCTGCAAATTTGTGGTGGACATACTCTCCTCTAGTGTCCTCACACAATCCACCCTTCCTTCTTCTGGCTAGTGCCAGGAGAAGGAAGTGTTTGAATGTCTTCAAACCTCCTACACTGTGTGCCGCCATTTTCTGAGCGACTGCACAGTGCTAGGAGGATTAGATACAGGGCTCAACAGACAGTATCACACGAACATAATACACGCATCACATACACAAACATAACTTACCTGCTCCTGCCGCCGCCTCCGCTTGTCTATGCTCTTCCTTGCGCTTTAGCTTCGTTGAACATATGGCCGGAAGCCACGGCCGGAAGTCGTCATCTTACTGTCCGGCAGCGGCTTCCGGTCCACATTAAAATGGCGCCGGATTTTGCTCTACCAACGAGTTTAGTTTTGGTCTGTGTGGGAGATTAAAAAAAAAAAATGGCAGCCCCCATAGAGAAGTAGAAGTAAGAATACATTAAAAAGTAAAACATGAGAACACAATTAAATAAAATTTTTGAAAATATTATATTAAAAGCAATGTGATAAAAAAATAAATAAAATCATGACACCTTCCCTTTAATCTCTATCTTGTGAAGTATTTCTCTTGTAAACTCAACTGTATGTGCCCCAGGCTTCTCTTTCCTTGAGTTTCTGGGGCAGGAAGTAGCTATCTGATAACTAATATTGTCTGCCATCTTAGCTTTCTTGACGCTGCCTGGCCACCGAGTCACCCAAAGAATCCTCCTACCGCCCTCAGGTATCCCTTGTAGTTATTCACAATCACGGAGCATTTCAGATTTAATCCTCTGACAGTACAGAGACATGCTTGATTGAATTTATCTGTGAAGACTGTAGAACATCATCTGGTATGATGATATAAGGATATGGCGTCCTTCACCTTCACTTATATATAGCCTTTAATGTTACAAAGGTTGGTAAATGTAGTTCAATGGTAACATCAAACTAACACAAGTAGCAGACTGACTATACAACCTGAAAAACATAACTGAAACTGTTTTTGTTCAAATCTCTGGAAAAACGCTTTATACATGCTGTCAATCACCATTGTTCTTCACTGGGTGAGGCAACAACTGATTGACATATGTACCTTGCATTAACCCTTTCAGGACCAAGGGTCATCGATACCCCAATGACCAGACCTAAATTTAAAGTTTTGGCATACATTATTTTAAACTGTCATAACTGTTAAACTACTTTGGATAATTAAACTATTTTTTTTGGTTTTTTTTTAGAACAAATCACTTTCCAAAAATATACAGTTTTACTACATATGCAACACATATTTTATATTACAAACAAACAATTGATCCAAAAAGTGGAAAAAAAAAATATCTTTTTTTTTATTTTGACTATATTTTTTTGCTTTTTAAGTTCACGCTAATAATTGATAAAAACACCTCTTTTTTTTTTATAACGGGTCACGTATAATGAATTGCGATTTACTCGCCAAACCGCACTACAGATCACTCCTCAGAACAAATTAAAATAAATGAATTGTGAAAAAAATTATTAAATGACACTAAATAGTTAATGTATGAATTCATTATTTAATTAACTAACTAATTAATTAACTAACTAATAATTTGTTATCAAGCTAACTAACCTACTATTCCTGCCTGCCTATTCTAAAACTAAGGGGCACAGGGAATACAAAGTATATACTTTCTATATACTTTGTAAATGTATATATATATATATATATATATATATATATACAATTGTATATACAATTGTATGTATGTATGTATGTATGTCTTTTTCACTTTTCTTCTGTCTTCTCCCGATCAGTCTCCTTCTCTCTAAAACGCTGTGTCAGAGTGAAGGAGGCTGACAGGAGATGACAAGTGCGAAAAGTTTGTTTGTAAACAAACTTTTCAGAGATCACCATGGTTGGTTAATCATGGTAATCACATGCTTACCAGCCGAACCAATCGGTTCGGCTGTCAGTGAGCAGGTTGCAGGGGAGCCGGGGACACTGACACAGCCGGCGTCCGAGTGCTTTTCACAGCGCTATGCCGGCTGGAGCAGAGATCTGTAGATTCACGCCCTGGCTACACGGGGTATATGCGAATAGGACGTGAATCTACAGATTGTCGGCATGAAAGGGTTAAATTGCTACCAGCTTCGCCACTCTCTTTTCTATTATTACGATGTGACATTAGCCAGTGAAGTCATTCTAATCCAACCGCTTGTTCTTTAGTTTCTTTCTTTTTATGTTTTATTGTTTAAAGTATGACTGACTACATTGTAATGCTCTTCAAAATTAACATAATGTGGATCATGTATCAATGTAGTTACACCAATCATCTGGTTTAGTTGCACTGGAAAATATGGCATTCAGCGTGAACTCTATGAAAGTCCCCCACAACATTTACTAACACAGACGGCTTTATTTTTGTGTTGGTGAAGAGGGAGGCCTTCCAGACGGGGTTACATAATGTTCTCTGCCTTGGTTCTCTGTCTTCTCTACACAAAGCCCATTTGGTCAAAAAATAAAACACGCCCAGTTGTCCATTAGGAAAGTCATTAGCATAAAGCTAAGATAGCTCATAACCGTCAAAAATGATTGTTTTTCTAAATAGAAAACACTGCTGTAATCTACATTACAGCGTCGATCACATCATGTACAATATATTTTTATAAAAGTGGCATGAGAGGCAAAAATGGCACAAAAGTCAAAAAATGTTCTGCAAATTGTGACTTTTGTGCCATTTACGGCTTTACTATGCCAGAAAAATTAATACATTTCCCCCTATATACACTAGTGAAAATGGTCTAATAATTTTCAATGTATTTGTGTTTAATAAAATACGTTATGCCATGACGGTATGGCTGGTATAACAGTTATCAAGATGGCTTCCGTGACCAGATTATCATGGAAAAAGAAATATTTAACCAATGTTTTTGCTGTAATTTGGTCTAATATTATTTTATACATAGTATAATGAATCTCATATAGAACTGTTTTTCAAGGCATGGACAAGAGAGTTACCGCACATCTTTATTCCAAATACAACCAAAGTATTTACTCTATACAAGTGATGGATAAATGGTAGATGGCAATAAAGGTGTCTATGAATTTGGGCAGGGGTGGAAGGAGCAAATAATATCAGGGTGTCGGGTTGCTTAGACCAGGGTTTGCAGCAGCTGTGGAACTGGGCTAGCCTCCAAGCGATTCATTAACCCCATCAGTAAAGAGGAGCCACCAAGCGAGTGCTAGCTTTTTGTTGAACGGTAGTCTCTCTGCAAGAGAACAATTTGCTTGGTAAACATATCTAAATGTATGGGCATTGGTCTCAAAATGGCCTAAGACTTACAACCAGCAAAGTTTCAAGTACATTCTCAGTGGCTGTAGAGCCTTTGTTCAGGCGAGTAGTTTTATCTTCTCTCAAGGGAGCTTCTTTGGCTGACAAAAGTAACATCATTGGCAAGATCGTCCCTTGTTGGCCGCCTTCCACCCCATCCCTGTGATCCCTCTTAGTACAATTGCAGCTTTTCAGTAGAACTTGGATTATTACGGGCTACATTATAAGGCAGCAGAATGCACACTTCTGTGTACAGAGCTGTATGAGTGGACGTTCTAGTAGCGAGCAAGTGTTCCAGCTGTAATTCCAAGCCAACAGAGCGTCTACAGCATCTCATGTATTATCTTCATTTGAATAGGAAGATTGAGAGGACTAAATGATTATTAATGTGTCTTACAGATCAACTTTATTTTTCTAATGTTATTTCTTACATACACTATGATCAGTTCATGTAGAAATGGAGCTTATCTTGGTTTTTTTTTAAATCTTTTTGAACTAATTGTTATAATATTTTGGCAATATGTGAGATTATTTTTTTCAACCAAAATGGTGCGTTGTGAATATTCTTTAGAGACTCTGCCCCTGCTGAATCTTAAAATCTTTTTAGAATATATGATTCGGTTTTAATGTAATGACAGGTGACTGGCAGAGAGAATGTCCTCAAATTTGTGAGCTCCACCCACAGACTTTTCAGGGAAAGGCATAAGAAACGTCAATTGGATACCACTAAGAGAGTGTATTATAAACTAACATAGATTCTGACGAAGTACAATTTAGGATTTAATGCACCAAAGGACATACACACAAGCATGGGAGGACAGAAGAGTGCAGTCTACCCCAAGGCCACTATGTGCTGCAGAGACTCTGGATAGAACCCAATTTTCAGTGTTTTTGGAAATTGGCTCATATTCTTTTTAGACTATATTTGGCCATTATAACCTAAATTGTGCTGTTTGTGGACTGAGATAACTTTGGGTACAAAACCCCATATCCTTAAGTAAGTGACTATGTAGCTGTGTAGGGAAGAAAGACATTGTAATTTCCAAATGATCTTAGAGCATATTATTGCCAGTGCATTCGATTACGTATTCGATAGGTAACCCAATTGCAGACAAGGTTGTCACTAGTAAACCAATATTGTGCTATATGTTTAGAAATATAAAAGAGGTTAGATATGCTAAATTCAAAGCAATGCCCTACTATTGGTGTATAAATCTTATTTTATTATTTCAGAATATTAGGCCTTATGAATTGTATAGAAGTAACAAATGTTTTTTTGTTACTGCAGGGTAAAAAGAAGAAAAGGAAGAGAGAAAAACTCCAAGAATCTACATCAGGTTAGTTTTATTTTGCTATCCCCTGCTTTTTAGTCTTGAATAGTAGATGATAGATAGATAGAGAGAGAGAGATATAGATAGATAGATAGATAGATAGATAGATAGATAGATAGATAGATAGATAGATAGATAGATAGATAGATAGATAGATAGATAGATAGATAGATAGATAGATAGATAGATAGATAGATAGAGATATAGATAGATAGATAGATAGATAGATAGATAGATAGATAGATAGATAGATAGATAGATAGATAGATAGATAGATAGATAGATAGATAGATAGATAGATAGATAGATAGATAGAGAGATAGATAGACAGAGAGATAGATAGATAGATAGATAGATAGATAGATAGATAGATAGATAGATAGATAGATAGATAGATAGATAGATAGATAGATAGATAGATAGATAGATAGATAGAGCGATAGATAGAGCGATAGATAGAGAGATAGATAGATAGATAGATAGATAGATAGATAGATAGATAGATAGATAGATAGATAGATAGATAGATAGATAGATAGATAGAGATAGATAGATAGATAGATAGATAGATAGATAGATAGATAGATAGATAGATAGATAGATAGATAGATAGATAGATAGATAGATAGATATGAGATAGATAGATAGATAGATAGATAGATAGATAGATAGATAGATAGATAGATAGATAGATAGATAGATAGATAGATAGATAGATAGATAGATAGATAGATAGGAGACAATAGATAGATAGATAGATAGATAGATAGATAGATAGATAGATAGATAGATAGATAGATAGATAGATAGATAGATAGAGATAGATAGATAGATAGATAGATAGATGTTAAACTACTCTTAATATTTACAATTCTCTTGCCAATCATAGTAGAAATGGGGAGCAATAGATTTACAGTGTATGAGATTATTATTATTATTATTATTATTATTATTATTATTAATAATAATAATAAGTGTAGCGTAGTTATAATCAGTTGTATAATTTGTACTTCATATTGAGTCGGTGGAGACAGGTAGCAAAAAGCATTGTGATGTCGACCATAACCTTCACTACTCTTATATGAGGTGAATGCCCTATAAAATAGTGCCCTGCACATCAAAACAACACAACTGTGTACAGTGACAGTTGTATTTATTGACCCTAGTATTTAACTACATTGTATTAAGAGAATTTGTTGGCCAATGCTTTTTTACGGCTTCACTTTTTCAAACTAGAGGATGTCCTGTATTGTTCATTTATGTAGTTAAATGAAGGTGGCACAGCTATGGGTGTTGTAGTTCCTCAAAGATTTTGTATGTATCTTCTGTAGTGATGTTTATAAAGATGTTGTTCTTTATTTGCTGATATTGATTTAATGTCATAATGTTATTTAACTTTTTGAGTCCATTTTAAAAGTGGGACTTTTCCTCCAGGCTGGTTAAATAGGTAAAAGTCAATATATATATAACTAAAAAGTCACATAAACTGACCATTTCTCACTTTTTAAGATGTCATTCCCAGGCAGACAAGCTTAGAATATTTCCTATTACCATTTCAAGTCACCAAGCTAGCTAAAAATATATATTAGCAGAAAGTTAGGCTATGTTCAGATCTGCGTCAATAATACGGTATTCATCAGGTCAAAACGACGGAAGCCTTGCACAACGGAGACAAACTGAAACCATTGGCACCAGATCCGTCACCATTGAAATCAATGGTGATGCAAACGGAAACCTTTGGTTTCAGTTTGTGTCAGTCATGGCTCCGTTCCGACGGAAAGCTCCGTCGGAACGGAGCCCTGACGCAGCTGCCAGATAGTCCACCAACCTTTATCATCAGAGAGAACAAGGATGTTCACAGCAAATAATTATTGCCATTCTCCACACCAAATGAGAAAAATCAATTATCTTCCTTTGATACTTTTAAAATGTTTAAATTTTTTTATTTTTTTTAGAAGACTACGACTTCAGTTTAGGTACCGTATGATTTTTGTTCACTATTAACTTTCTGGCAGTTACTGACAACCCATGGAAAATGACAGATATTTGTAATGAGGATTACTATTAACCTCAAAAACATTTTGGCCGTCACCACACGACAGAAAGTACAAAGAGACTGACATTTACAATTGTGTCCTGCTCTTGACCTCAAATGACCTTCATCTCTGATTTGGCCCGACCATTTGGTTTGCATGTTTTCTATACTGGCTGTTCATTTCTCCCAACAGCTGTTAAAAGATCCCAAACATTATGTAATATTATCGGCTAGGTTGAAAGTCACATTTGTTCTGGGGGAATGAAAAGCATTACTCTGGAAACGGAAAAAAAAACACAACTGTAGCTTTTGTCATATGCAAAATCCATGAGCTGCTTGGCGTATGTGAAGGTGGGTGCAGCTTGATATTCACAACGCACCCTTTTCAGATTTCTCAAGTCACCCTATTTGAGAATCCGTCAGCTCCTTCCTTACAACTAACATGTAGAAACTTTAATTTATGAACTTTTTTATTTTATTCTTTTCAAAAGCTACAGTTGTGATTTTTTTTTTTCCTTTCCAGTGTAATGCTTTTCAGATAAACATTTTATCTCATGTGCTTTATCCCATTATCCTATTACTCTCCTTGGTCTGTCCATATCCAGACTATATAATAATGAGGATCCCCTCAAAACCCTGGTCTGTAGGCCTATTTATATTTTGACTTGGTTTCTATCTAATGTTGCACTTTTTGGATTATTTTTTGTCATAATTACCTGAGATATAGCGTACCAGTCTCTTTTTGCACTATTTGCGCTTTATTCCATTGAGGTTTTAGCATCTGGACACTGTGGGGATCCATCGCTGTGGGTAATGTGTCCATTTATGTATTATTTTAACTGTAGGGTCTTCTAATAAAGAATTATATATTTTGTGTAAAATAGTTTGTGTGTGATTTTCTGTATAGGTGTTCATATGCCGATTATGATAGACATCAATCCAATTCTAGTGTTTTCATAGCAAATACCCCAGTACATAAAAGACACCATGAATAAAATCTGTGTCACCGACTTACATAAAATTCCTGACTATAGGCTGTGTAGGTGTTATGTACGCTTTAAGGGTATGTTCACACGCTTAACAAAAAACGGCTGAAAATAGCCCGTGTGAACATACCCTAAGAAGAATATAAAAAACACTTTCATTTCTCCATAGACCTGTCAGTTCCATAAAAATAGACCTCGGCTTTATTGACTTCACAACTAGCTATTGACCAACAAGCATGACCTTTATGCAGCCACGGAGGAAAAGGTGACCCTTCATACAGTACTAAATTATGCAAGGAGACATGCAGAGTGAGTGCAAGTGTATGTGTCAAAAAGTTTTATTTATTTATATATATATATATATATATATATATATATATATATATACATATACAAAAATAATGGATATAGTAGGCAAAACACTAAAGGCTGGTATAACAACCATTATTCTATAAAAAAAGAAATCTAGACGTTTTCTACATTTTGCTACATTTCAGTTGACAACTTTTATAAAAGTCAAAAATTTTCTATAGGTGCAGGCCCACCGAGAATGACAGCTGCCTACATCTGAAGCATGGTAAGAACATCTCTTTAGCTCTCATATCGTTATTAGATGGGATGAGCTTTGTATTGAATTGCCCATCTATTTTATAGTAATTCATTATCTGCTAAAGAGACCGGCTACTTCCTTGAGATGGAAGAGTTTTTTCAGATCTGTTATAGATGGTGATTTAGCTAAAATATCACCGGTTTAATAAATGATACATTCTCACAATGGTTTTTATACCGGCTTTGTCAGAGCTTGTAGGACTCTACTATGCTGCTTAATGTTTTGAAAAGTATTGGGGAACGCAGACCCCAGAATCCAATATCAATTCCTCCAGGATTTCTCCAGCCTCTGAATCCTGGAGAATATTTTGGCATGCAAATGCTTGGAAATATATTTTTAATGGAAACTTCTGGAAGGGCAACATATCCATTCACTTTCCTACTAGAGGACAACTTTGAGGTCTCAATTTTAATGTGGTTGCAGGTCTCTTTTAAATTCCTGTATACAGAGTTTTAATGGAAAAGCTCCCTGGATCTACCACAGTATTCCTATAATAACATGCAGGACAGTATGAAATGTCAAATTCTATTGGTTGATCTGGAGATCCATCAGCAGTCACTGGCTGTTTTATTGCAGCCTGCAGTACGCCACAGTCCGCTGTAGTCTGGTTCCATGTATATGCTTAGAAAAACAATGGATATAATAAGCAAAACATTGAAGACACTTTAATAGACCACAGGCTCATTTAAAGGCCTGTTGGGTTAAAGGTAACCAGAGACTTTAGGGGCAAGTAAGGCTGGGTTCACACAGAGTTTTTTGCAGGAGGAAAATCTGCCTCAAAATTCTGTTTCGAATTTTGAGGCAGATTTTCCTCTGCCTGCACGCCGATTTTCGCTGCATTTTTTGCCCGCAGGCATAAAACGCTGCGAAATACGCTTTATCTGCCTCCCATTGATGTCAATGGGAGGTCAGAGGCGTAAACGCCTGAAGACAGGGCATGTCCCTTCTTTTTCCCGCGAGCCGGTTTTTCCGGAGGCATTTTTCAGACGTTTTTTGACACGTTTTGCGGCGCGGTTTCCGCGTCAAAAAACTCTGTGTGAACTGGCCCTAAGATTTTTTTTAGTGGCCAGAAAAAAAAGAACTTCCATAGACATTAATAGTAAATTAACCAAAAAGTTAGGCGCCAGTCGCAAATTTCTCGGCACAATCGCTACCTGTCTCCTGGGATTTATCCAGTCCTCAATTAGGTATATAATTATTTATACCAACATGTATTAGAACTGTCACATAGAACTAATATATAATAGTATGGTAGAATATACTATGAATCCAAAATTAACTAAAGTAGTATAAAAATACCAAGTAAGTTCTGATTACAGATGAAATGCAAAAGCCATCAGTCAGACTAAAATGTGTTTTTATTCATTAGTTCCACAAAACAAAGCCCAAAAAAAAGACTCGAGACAGACCCTGTCTCAGCTAATCACATAAAAGAGCCTCCATTTTGGCTACCATTTCATGTTTACATTGCCGAACAGAATTCCAGACCACTGGCTCCTAAAATCTTTAAGGTACAGCCAAAATCATGTTGCTGCGTGTTCCTGCCAGCCAGGACATATTTGTAACTTTATGTACGTAATTTGCGAATTTGTTTTACAGTTGTTTAAGCACTCTCTCTCCTTCTTCACCAAGTCTATAAAATGGAATCTTCTTAGAATGGTAGGCATTTCCTTTCGTCTGGCACAGTTCCATTGTTTACGGTCTGTGTGGTCTGACTCCTTGCAACATGCTACTCTCTAGAAGGGCCCTCTCTTTTTAATAAAGACATCTGTTAGGACCCAGACAAAGACGTTCTGTTGAGAGTGCTCAAACACTGCAGGAAACTACTTCGCAGCGTCCTGGGGATATTTCACACACAGCTAAAAGTTCCGTGGGCATTAAATAGTGAGAAATATTTATTTGGCAGTTTTTTACTTTTTCCCCCCAAAATTTCCAAGAACACGAAGTGCTAATTTTTGTCTGCACACTGCTAACTTTTTATTCTATGCTTAATTGACATATGGAAACCATGTGTCTATTTACATGGGCAGTAATACAGACGTGCGTTGTAAACTTTATATTCCAGTATTGTGTGAATGTTGAGTCCCACACTTTTGTCCCATTTCTTGTGGTATAGCATATTGTATCATTTTGGATATAGACAGAAATCTTTGCAGCACATTTCATGAATATTTAACTTATTGCCGTCAACTGTAGTTTAGTGTTTACTTTCGGCCTTGTCACACCAGTATGTCGTGGGCACATGCAGCCATTTCCATCTTCTTTGCAACCCCAACCAATGAGCTCTGTGAGGCAAGTAAGTAATTCACCCATCCTGTCAGAATTTTAGCTCTCGTTCTAGAAAAGTAGACAAGAAATACTGGAAGAATCTGAATTTCACCATTGTCTCTAGCTCTACCTATTGCTGAAATATCAATGGATAGCAGAACTATCACGAAAAGCTGGGTGAGATTTGATCTTGGAACATTGAGCAGATACATTTTGCAAAAGGGAAGGATTTTTGGAGCTCAATGTAAGAACATTTCACCGTAATTACAGGCCCTGGGTTTTTACAACTTCTGTTTTAGGTCAGTGAGTAATAAATCTGGACCACAGAGGCCTCCAGAAAACCACACAATTGGAATAAATGAGTTGCAATTTTGATTGTCACTGTATCTGACCTTTAAATATTTTTCTAATTTTGTAATAGTCAATAAAATAAGTGTAGATGTTATTCTATCATGTAATTTGTACAGCTAGATAGTAGTTATTTATCTTACTATGGTAAAATAAAGGGGGAAAGGGAAGTATGCCCTGGGCATTATCACCCTGCTCACTGTGATGGATCAGTTAAGGATTCATGGTACAGTAGTTCTGTAGGTGGGCTTGATCGATAGGGGTTCCAGCGGTTGGGCCTCCTGCGATCGGACATTTATCACATGCAGGGAGGACCTATCCCAATATTACAAATATGGGGAAATGGTTATGTAATGGCGAACATCGTCCCTAGGCCAGTTTCACAGTATTCCATTTATCTTTAAAGAGGCTCTGTCACCACATTATAAGTGCCCTATATTGTACATGAAGTGATCGGCGCTGTAATGTAGATTACAGCAGTGTTTTTTATTTAGAAAAACAATCATTTTTGACGGAGTTATGACCTGTATTAGCTTTATGCTAATGAGTTTCTCAATGGACAACTGGGCGTGTTTTACTTTCTGACCAAGTGGGCGTTGTATAGAGGAGTGTATGACGCTGACCAACCAGTGACCAATCAGCGTCATACACTTCTCTCCATTCCTTTACTCTGCACATAGCGATATAGCTATATCGCTATGTGCAGACACAAACACTAACATTACTGCAGTGACCTGACTATGAATATACATTACCTCCAGCCAGGACGTGATCTGTATTCAGAATCCTGACCACTTCTCTGCACTTCTCTGTGATTTCCGTTTCCGTTTGTTTCAGCCAGGGTTTCATTCTGATGGAAAACTCAGACGGAACGCCAGAACAGAGCCCTGACGCAGATGTGAACGAAGCCTAAGATATGACAAGCAGTAATTCAATGTATGTTTGTATTACACAGGAACAGAGTCGTAAATTGAAGCTCCTGGGCCCCAATGCAAAACCTCTAACAGGGCCCCCACCTACCATGTGCCATTTATAATACTGGTGTCTTCCTATGTGGCAGAAGGATCTGTGGTCCCCCATAAGGCAACAAGGCCCAGGGGCAACTGCCACCTCTGGATCCACTATAGTTCCACTCATGCACAGGACAACTAATAGAAAATACAAGGTCCTGTGTTGTATATAAAAAATATGAAAACAGGCAATAATCATTCAGTTGCCATAGTACTATGTCTTGTTGAAAACACTTGCTCCCTTTTCTATGGTTTTGATCAGGTAGCAGTCACACTCGGGTCCTGGTGCTTGAGGGGGCCCAATGGACCCCCTTCCTTTAAAGAAGATATCAGTATTATAAATGGCACATGGTAGTTGGGGGTTCTGGAACAGATTTTGCATTAGGGCACAGGAGCTTCAAATTACGCCTGTGATTTTGATCACTCGTTTCAAATGGACATTTAGTGGATCCAAATCACCATCCAGATCGACATTCAGGTTTTACCTATGTATAACTGTTTGGACGTGGATGTAAATGCTATTTGGTTTCACACAATGTAACTAAGACAAGGCTAAACGAAGCCAGAGCAGTGCACGTGTAGGTTTCACTTCACATTCTAGTCATGGTTTGTTCTTGGAATACAGTGTTGGATTATATAGCAGGGGTCTCAAGTCATGCGGCCCCTGGGGCTGTATCGGCTCTGCTCCGAGACTCTGGAATTCCCTGACATCGCTGTCCACATATGAACAGCGATGTCTGGGGCTTCCCCAGAGCCGGAGTCCCGGGCAGAGCGCTAGTACAGGCTCTGCTCCGGGACTCTGTGTAATTCCCTGACATCGCTGCCCATATATGGACAGTGTGTCAGGGTCTTGCCCAGAGCGGAGCAGAGCGCTGGTGTCGGCTCTGCTCCTTTACTCTGGAATTCCCTGGCATCGCTGTCCACATATGAACAGCGATGTCTGGGGCTTTCCCAGAGCCGGAGTCCCGAGCAGAGCACTGGTGTCGGCTCTGATGCAGGACTCTGTGGAATTCCCTGACATCGCTGTACACATATGAACAGCGATGTCTGGGGCTTCCCCAGATCCGGAGTCCCAGGCAGAGCGCTAGTACAGGCTCTGCTCCGGGACTCTATGGAATTCCCTGACATCGCTGCCCATATATGGACAGTGTGTCAGGGTCTTGCCCAGAGCGGAGCAGAGCGCTGGTGTAGGCTCTGCTCCTGGACTCTGTGGAATTCCCTGACATCGCTGTCCACATATGAACAGCGATGTCTGGGGCTTCCCCAGAGCCGGAGTCCAGAGCAGAGCGCTGGTGTCGGCTCTGCTCCGGGACTCTGTGGAATTCCCTGACATTGCTGTCCACATATGAACAGCGATGTCTGGGGCTTCCCCAGAGCCGGAGTCCCGAGCAGAGCGCTGGTGTCGGCTCTGCTCCGGGACTCTGTGGAATTCCCTGACATCGCTGTCCACATATGAACAGCGATGTCTGTGGCTTCCCCAGAGCCGGAGTCCCGGGCAGAGCGCTAGTACAGGCTCTGCTCCGGGACTCTGTGGAATTCCCTGACATCGCTGCCCATATATGGACAGTGTGTCAGGGTCTTCCCCAGAGCGGAGTCCCGGGCAGAGCGCTATTATCGGCTCTGCTCCGGGACTCTGGGGAAGCCTCTGACATCGCTGTCCATACATCGACAATGATGTCAGGGGCTTCCCCAGAGCAGGAGTCCCAGTGATGTCAGGAGCACAGCTGGAGTCCCAGGAAGAGCCTACTAGGGCTCTGCCTGGGACTCCAGCTCTGGGGTTGCCCCTGACATCTCTGTCCATATATGGACAGTGATGTCAGGAGCAGAGCTGGAATCCCAGGCAGAGTGCCAGAAGCGGCTCTGTTCCGAGACTCCAGCTCTGGGCAAGCCCCTGACATCACTGTGGCAGCATCTACAGAGGGCACTGTGGCAGAATGTACAGAGGGCACTGTGGCAGCATCTACAGAGGGCACTGTGGCAGAATGTACAGAGGGCACTGTGGCAGCCTCTACAGAGGGCACTGTGGCAGCCTCTACAGAGGGCACTGTGGCAGCCTCTACAGAGGGCACTGGGGCAGCCTCTACAGAGGGCACTGTGGCAGCCTCTACAGAGGGCAATGTGGCAGCACTGTGGCAGCCTCTACAGAGGGCACTGTCGAATTATCGACAAGTGGGTGTGTGGCAGTATCTGAAGAGGACACTGGCATTGTCTAGGGGTGTGTTGCATTATCTACAGAGGGCACTGTGGCCTTATCTACAGAGGGCACTGTGGCCTTATCTACAGAGGGCACTGTGGCCTTATCTACAGAGGGCACTGTGGCCTTATCTACAGAGGGCACTGTGGCCTTATCTACAGAGGGCACTGCGGCAGCATCCACAGAGGGCACTGCGGCAGCATCCACAGAGGGCACTGCGGCAGCATCCACAGAGGGCACTGCGGCACTATCTAAAAAGGGGCTGCCCAATCTTGACAAGTGGGCTAACTGAGCCGCCGGACTGCATTTAGCGACACTTAAACTGGAAAGCTGGATTGTTGAAATAAGCACGTGGAGAAATATCTCAAATTTTAAACCTAGCGCTATTATTATAGTAATGTAGTATTATTATTCTAGTAATATAGTGTTATAGTAGTTCAAATAACTAATTGATTAACAATAATTTTGTATTGTATCAAATTTGAAAGTAATGCGGCCCGTCAACTTCCCACTTTTTCTATATGCGGCCCACTTACCCGGCCGAGTTTGAGACCCCTAATATAGAGCATATCTTAAAGGCTATGTAAACCTTAAGACTTTTTTTTCTTAACTTTTTCAGATGCCGCTTCTCTGTATGCCATATACATATGCCATACAGAGAAGCTGCATAGCACCGCTGTAGGCGAAATCCGTCACTCTACTAGATGGATGGCAGTTGTGACAGTGTCTCCTGTGTGCTTCTAACACACATACCCTAATACCGATCACATCTAAGTTCGTGAACTTAGATGTGATCGGTATTAGGGTATGTTCACACGGCCTATTTTCGGCTGTTTTTCAGGCCGTAAACGGATGAAAAATCGGATGCAGAACGACTCCAAACATCTGCCCATTGATTTCAATGGGAAAAACGGGGTTCTGTTCCTTTTGAAAAACGGCCGCGTAAAAAAACGACCGCGAAAAAGAAGTGCAGGTCACTTCTTGGGACGTTTTTGGAGCCGTTTTTCATAGACTCTATTGAAAACAGCTCCAAAAGCGGCCGTAAAAAACACCGCAAAAATCGCGAGTGGCTTAAAAAACGTCTGAAAATCAGGAGCTGTTTTCCCTTGAAAGCAGCTCTGTATTTTCAGACGTTTTTGAGTTTGCGTGTGAACATACCCTTAGGGATATCTTATGTTCTAGATGCACACAGGAGCCGATCTCAGCCAAGCCGTCAGTCCAGCAGACTATCGTATCTGGCTTACTGCGGCACTATGCAACTTTGATGTATAGGGCATACAAAGAAGCTGTGTCGAAAAAGTAAAACATTTTTTTAATTAAATGTCAGGTTGAAACATGTTTTAAAAAACATACATTTCCTAAAAATAAAATTGCTACAAACTTTACATAGCCTTTAAAGTATTTATTGATAAAGGTTTAGGGACAATATAAGTTAGCATTTGCCTTATCAGTGCTTTTGTGTGAAGTATTGCCTATTTTGTATCATTAATAGTAATATTAACAGTATCTAGTGCCTTTTAAAGTTCATCTGTCCTGTTCTTAATCCAGTCTAGAGCAGTGGTTTTCAACCTGTGGCTCTCCAGCTATTGCAGAACTACATCTGCCAGCATGCCCGACAGTCAGCGGCTGAAAAGCAACAGGTTGGAGACCACTGCTGTAGCGGAATATTCTCAGTTCATTTTGCTTTCACTTATGGCTTGAAAAAAGATCTATCCCGTAGTGGTTGGACTTTTTTTAATCCTATTTGATTCCATCATGCAGTGTGCGATACAGCGGATTTTATTAGGCCGGTCCGTCATTGCTTTTGTACGTTTATTTTGACTGTAGCCGACCTTTAAGGTATTTTTGGAATTTTGAGAAGTTTGATAACATAAGTGTAACCATATAGCTGATACTTTATTGTGCTGTCCGACCACCTACTTGACTGGTTCACCTACAGTTTTGGCTGTATGAACATTTCATGCTGTTTCTTTAATAATGCGGTGCAGTCTATCCTCTCAATTGTAGCATGCGGCTCTTTTGTTGAAGTGAGAGCCACTTGTGAGGACCTTGGGAAATATCATGTTGCCCACCCCTGAGTGGCAGAATGAGACATCTGTGAGGGCTTGGAGAATGAGGTTCATGACATGATATGCTGAATTCTCACATAGCGGCTGTGTCAACTTTATCATTTGTCTTTTCTTATGAATGTAAGAAAAGAATGTTTCTGTATTTGAGATTCTTCAAGATTGTTTTTATACTACTACTACCCGGAGTCAGATCTTTCAAGGGTGAATTATTTCAGATGATATTATCTGTTATATGTCTGCCTAAACTCTTGACCTTCCAGAAATCTACATGTAATCTCATGACTTGACCGGTCACAATATTTGTGTGTGACATCCCTGCCAAGAGGAATGAAGAGACTTCCATCATTTGCGGTCTAGTTCACGTCACGGACACCCTGAACTCTTCATATTAAGTTGAGGTTTTGGTCCGGAAGCCCCAGACCTCACTCACTCGGGTTCCTGGACATGAACAGCTGCCGCACTGTGCGATCAGGTTGTAACATGTAATCTCTGCCGTGTTTTCTGCTGTTTAGTGGAAAAGAGTTTCGAGAATATTGCCAGACATTTATGACTTATCTAAAAAAATGGGAAATTAGAATGTATCACACCAGGTTTGATGGGTACGCTCTATAGCTTATATATTTCATGTGTGTTCAGAGCTTTTTGTTAGTAAATTGTGAGATTTTTTTTAGATTATATTTAAACATTTCAGATTAAAATGGTGTTCATAAAATATAATGCCTTTTTAGTATATAAAGTAGATATGTTTTGACAAATCTCAGTTTCCTAACATTGCTGCCACACGACTTCACAGCGCCCCATGGAGAAAGAAAGGGAGGTCAACCTGAGCTGAGGCTCTCCGTCTCTTTGGGCCCAACAGCAGCCACATATGCCACAAATGTCTACCACTTTAGGAATCATTTTATCTGGACTATTGTGTTTGTATTACTTGAATAGGTCTGCCTTTAGATATTAGCGGCGCTGGTTCTGCAAAAAAAAAAAAAAAGAAAGAGTTAAAAATCTGATACAACCCCTACTGTACAAGTTGTTCAGCAATATATCAATACCTGTATGTAATGACTGATTTTAGAAATGTGCTACAGACGTGCTTGACATTGACATGTTAACCTACATTGGCATACAAGGCATGCTGTTAATATTAGCTGGGGATTTTAAAATAGCTTTTATTAACCATTTCATGTACTGACTCGAAGCAGGGCTTGATCAAACAGAGCCACAGTCATTACAACTTAGTTGAAGGGTATAATATTACGGTGTGATTCCACATTCATTCTCTGTGTGCCTGAATGAGTGAAATAGTTCTGTTGCTTCTTGAAAAGCAATTCTGCTCTGGGAATGGTTTCTTCTGGCTTTATCAGTAAACTCACAGCAGTGGCATTAAATATGAAGGACAAATAATAAGCACACAGTGGCTTTTATTCAGCACTGATCCTAGGACTTCACATATGTAAAATGTGACTTGCAGCACTCTCTTTGAAGCCTAACCACAGCCAGAGTGCTGTAATTGCAGCCTTTGATTGTGCCGACTTTCCTTGTGGATTGGGCCGTGCAGCGGCATGCCTGGCTTGGCAAGACTTCAGCAAAAGCCCCCCAGTGAAGTCTCAGATGTGGGCAGTCCTTAGTCTGCGAGCTGCATGCCTGTGGTTTCTTGAAAAGAATCCTGATTTGACCTGTTTTTCTGTCCACACAATAATGTCAGAGTTTCTTTCAAAGGTGTTTCTCGGATTAACTGGGGGACTTGGGCTATATTCACACGGTGCGGTCACATCACGGTTTATCGCCGTGATTACCACGAAACCATCAAATTTTGCAGTATTCGCTTCAATAAACCACGATTTGACCGCACCGTCTGAATATACGCTTGACCTCACAGCCTGCGAGTAAGCTACAGGTTACTGAAGTAGTAGTCGTATTTGTTAATGGGTTTTCTTCAACCAAATCAACATAAAGCCAATTATTGTTAATGAGGACATATTAAAAAATGTCCCAGGGCTTGTTGTAGGCAGGCTTTACTGACTCCTCTCTGGAAATGTTTATGTCTTAAAATGTCCCTATTTTTTATTATTAACCAACTACATAGAATATGTCATATATTGCATCATTAGTTTGTCATTCTTACCATTGCTTATTGTATTGTGGGTCTGTGGCGGAGCTCTGTCTCCTTGTCGCTAAAGCAGTTCTTCAATGAGCTATACTCTGGCTCTACAGCAAGTGTCCGACCACATTTTCAGCTTCCCAATATCGTATTTACACTCTCAATATGAGAAATATGAGATCAGTATAACATGACATGCTGATACTACCTCTTTATGTCAATCACAGTGCTTGTAATGGGGTTAGAGATGCAGATTTAAGACAGCATATCCTGACCGTCTCCTTTTCGAAGTGAACACCTCTGCAAAAGCACCTATTCTATGACATACTGTAGGTTCTTCTGCACATAGAGGAGCAGGTCCTGACTTAGAGAAGTCGGTGTCCAAATGGAACATCCCCTTTAAACTACTGAAGCCCTCTAAGTTCAGATAACTTAGTGGTCAACTGCGAGCAAGTAACTGAATTGGCTTATAGTTGATCGCAATGTATTGCTTCCTCTTCTATGGACGCACTACATATAAGCAAACACTGCGGCCCCTGCAACCATGGTCCTTGAAATCAGAGCTTGTAGACCAAAAAGCATCACATACCATACTATAAATACTGATAAATAAACTGTACCTTCCGGGTCCGTGAGACCCCCTTTCAAATATACGAGTCAAATAATTTTACACAAATGCACATACACACACTTATTAATATATACAGTAAGGTGAATAAAATATTCTGGGAGCCAAGGATACGCTTCTCTGAGAACTGGAAACAAAAATCACACAGAAAAAAATGAAATGTTCTCAGTACAGATTCTGAGGTTACAACTCCATCCTTGACATTGTAAAGGTCCAAACCAAAGAGGTCAGTAAGTCCAATCCCACAGAAAGTGACACTCTCCTTGACAACTGGTAATCCTCTGTTCCCATGGCCGGGCAGATTCCTACGTCTCTCGTAACCCCACTGCTTCTTTCACCTCTCAATATATTGTGGCTTTATCCACAGATACTTCGCTTGTGTACATTCTTTCTTAAAGACTCAACTTGCTGAAAACTTTTTTTTTTAACACCGTAGGCGATGAATCCTTTCCCGTTTTACTGAATGATATATTTTTAACACGTCTAGTACATCTTCCTAACCATTCTCCCGTGATTCAGATACGATTATTATTGTGCCACAGACACAATACTTACCTATATGAAGTTTCACTACTATTTGTTACATCTATGACCAGCTAAAGCTGTCCTCATACAATAAGGTTTTAGCTGTGCCAACCAAATTTACCAACTCTTACACCATTAAGAGGCATAATTTAAAGCTCCTAGTGGACCCAGGCAGGGCAAAATTTGTAACTGAGCACCCCACATATTATGTCATAAGGGTGTCTTCTTACATGACCAAGGGGCTTTTGGGCTCCCTCAGGCACCAGGGCCGGATACGACTCCTACCTCTGCACCCCTATAGCTACACCCCTGATACCATTTAACAAACCGACTAATGCCCCGAATGATACTAGTGGTCCTAGTGACTAATTAAAACTAAACCAGAATAAGAAACAAGTCACGACCAGGTGTTTGCTTCGTCAGGGGTTGACGACAACCCCTGACGAAGCACCAGCGAAACGCGCGTTGGGTTAAGCAGAGGTCCCCCTCCTGGTCTTGATCTCCTATTTATCCTCTTATACGCAGGTGTAGGTATACTACTTTACATGTCGTTTTTACTTAGATTGTACCTTATATATATTCTCTATACTTATTTGTGTGTTCATCTGTGCAAAGCGTACCATGCCTAGTACCTGCTTATCAATATGTATGTATGCACTTTAGCTATATATAGGTTTTGTCAGACCATTTTTACTTCTGGGGGGCTACTCTGCTTTTACGTTCGGATTCCGTTTGTGTTCGAGGGTCCATGGCATTTTATTATGTCTAAGTGTTATATGTTGTCTCCATGTGTCTAATTGACTTTAATAAAGATTATTTGTATTTTTTCAAACACCTGGTCGTGACTTGTTTCTTATTCTGGTTTACCCCTGATACCATCTGTATGCGAAAATCAGTGGCCCACATCAATATATGACTGTGGATGTGAAAAAACGCAGAGCATCAGTCTGTAGCCATTAAATCTCCTCTCAAGGACTGAGTTTTGACATTCACGTAAATAGTGAACCTTTATAGAAACCGAATACACCTGCACCTTAGTGCTAGAAATTAAAGCTCCATTTTAATGTTTCTACCCTCAGAAAACGACAAAATGTTGTTAGGTTTTTTTTTTTTTTAAATATAAGTAAACAAAGAACAAGTTCTAGATCTAATCAACAGCAAATCATATATGCATCGCTGTAAGTAATAAAAGGGATGAAAACCCGCTAAAAATGATGGTTAAAACATATACATAAAACATAACCTCAATGAATGGTAAATGATGTGGTTACTAAATCCGCCATGGGAATAGGCTTCCAACAATCACCAAGTAGCAGCTATGACATAAGTATAGGCTCTATATTGTGATTGGTGGAAGCCTAGTAACATGTAGATGGACAAACCACATCTTTGACTATATTGTGGACTACCATTTTTATTATTAATGTTATGTTTTATATATGCATTTTACCATCATTTTTAGATTCCTATTTTTAGAGCTCATTTTTCCTCTCTATTATTTTGATTAATATTTGGGATATTTTAACAGTGCAATATTGCTTTTCATTATTAAAAATGCTGCCAATATCATTGTAGTGCTTTTCAGTTTAGAGCCAATACTTGTCTTTTATTGAGTTCCTTATTAAATTATGAACGTGCGGTACATTTAGTGCAATGGGGTTGTCTGGGATTTAAAAAAAAAAAGTCTTGAAGCTGTAAAAAACAGAAGCTTTGAACTAAATTACCAGCTGAATTATGTCCCCTTTTCCGTTGCTCCCATGCGTTTACTATGCTGCAGTAACCTAACATCACATGACCACAAAATCCAATCTCTATAGGCTCCAGCGACATTTTGCCAAAGTTATGTAACGTAATATCCCTCAAAATCCGTTGAATTATGGATTCAATATCACTGTGGCCTAGTAAACACACAGGATCCATGAGGAGCAATGGAGACCAGTGGTGGGGGGACAGTAGAGGATTTCAGATGGAAAGTTTATTACAGGTTTTATTTTGTTTTTCTATTTTTTACACGTTACAGGGTTTATGTAAAATAGCCAGAGCACTTTAACTGAGCGTTACTTGATAAAACGGTAAAAACCCCTTTAATTCAGGTAATTATGAATTATAATTAAGTGAACGTCAGAGGAGCAGATAGAGACTAATGGCCGCTTGTAGATACGGTAGTCATAGAGTAAACAGTCATTTTTTAGTCAATCAGGGACGTAAACTTTAAAGCTTATCGTACAATTATTCCCGTCCAGGCCACATTTGTGACCGGAAATTATGCTGATCATCTACTCTAAATTGTACATTCTTTACACTTTAATTCCCAAGTCAAAAAGCAATGCTATCACTAGGTCTTTTAATTCCATCGGATTTCACGGCCCCTCTCTCATTGCAGAGGTCTGGAGCAGATCTGCCATAGTTATTATAACCTCCTGACTTCAAAGGCAGCATAGGGAAGAAATGGTCTAAACACAGCAGAACTGTATTTCTCTCGGTGTAGCAGACATTCCTGGCTCATAATCTGCTGCAGCTCTGAATCACAGTTCTTGCATCAGGCTGCTGTGAACCTACAGCCCTGGCGCCTCCGGGACATTGCTCAACAGGAAGCCCAATGTTTTAATGTTAGGCTAAGAGGAAAACCTTCCCAGGAAGAGCAACCTGGACCAAACCCTTTGAACGTCTGGGATGAAAAGACTAAAAGTAAATAAAATCTGTGGGGTGCTCCTGTGTTTCTGCGCCGTACTCTTGAATAGAGTTAACTTTTCTTGAAGATCAGAATGTAGACTGCTTTCAACTGCAGGAAAATTGGGCTGTGTCACTATTCTGTCAAGAAGATAGATAGATAGATAGATAGATAGATAGATAGATAGATAGATAGATAGATAGATAGATAGATAGATAGATAGATAGATAGATAGATAGATAGATAGATAGATAGACAGACAGACAGACAGACAGACAGACAGACAGACAGACAGATAGACAGATAGATAGATAGATAGATAGATAGATAGATAGATAGATAGATAGATAGATAGATAGATAGATAGATAGATAGATAGATAGATAGATATGAGAGAGATAGATAGATATGAGATAGATAGATAGATAGATAGATATGAGATAGATAGATAGATAGATAGATAGATAGATAGATAGATAGATAGATAGATAGATAGATAGATAGATAGATAGATAGATAGATAGATAGATAGATATGAGATAGATAGATAGATAGATAGATAGATAGATAGATAGATAGATAGATAGATAGATAGAATTTTTTTTTAAATAAAGGGGTTAGACCAGACATGGGCAAACTACGGCCCGCGGGCCACATACGGCCCGTTAGGCTTTTTAATCCGGCCCGCCGAACTTGTCCAAGATATATCCGTCCTCAGCAGCTGCTAGTTCGCGCAGGAGGACGGATATATCCGTCCTGTGATCGCGCGGGTACTGACAGTTTACCCACGCGATCAGCGGCAGGAGCACGGCTGTTATACACAGCCTGGCTCCTGCTGCAACTGCCGGAATCGAAGCACGCGCCGATTCCGGCAGTTTAACCCATTAAATGCCGCTGTCAATAGTGACAGCGGCATTTAATGTGTTTGACAGAGGGGGGAACTCCCTCTGTCTCCCGATCGGCGCCCCCGCAAACAAATCGCGGGTCGCCGTCGGGTTTCCATGACAGCCGGGGGTCTAACAAAGACCCCCAGGTCTGTCTTCAGCATCTGCCTGTTAGGCGATGCCAGAGGCATGACCTAACAGGTTACCTGTCAGTTTTACACTGACAGGCAATAATGCTTTGGTATACGAAGTATACCAAAGCATTATATATGCGATCGGCACATCGCATAGTGAAGTCCCCTGGTGGGACTAAAAAAAAAAAAGTAAAACCGTTAAATAAAGTTTGTGAAAAAAAAAATAAAAAAAATTACAGTCAAAGTCAAATAAAACTACTTTTTTGCCCCAAAAAGTGGTTTTATTTAATAAAACGGTCAAAACAAATCACACATACACATATATGGTATCCCCGCGATCGTAACAACTTGACCAATAAAATGAACACATTAATTAAACCGCCGGATGAATGGCATCCAAAGAAAACGCAAAAAACAACGGCAAAATTCTCTCTTTTCTCCCATTCCCCCCATAAAAAATAAAATAAAAGTTCATCTATAAGTCCTATGTACCCCAAAATAGTACTAATGAAAACTACACATTGTCCCGCAAAAATCAATCCCACGTACAGCCACATCGACGGAAAAATAAAAAAATTACGCCTCTTGGAACGCGGCGATGCAAAAACAAGTAATTTTTTTCTAAAAAGGTTTTTATTGTGCAAACGTAGAAAAAACATATAAAACCTTTACACATTTGGTATCCCTGTAATCGTGCCGACCCATAGAATAAAGTTAACATGTTATTTACGCTGCATAGTAAACGGTGTAAATTTATAACGTGAAAATTAATGCTGGAATAGCTGCTTATTTTCAATTCTCTCCTAAAATAAAGTTAATAAAAGTTAATCAATATGTTATAAGCATCTAAAAATGGTACAATTACAAAATACAACTCGTCCCGCAAAAAACAAGCCCTTATACGGCTATGTCGACGGAATAAAAAAAGAGTTACGACTCTTGGAATGCGACCGTGGAAAAACAAAAAATAATCCTTGGTCATTAACGTGCAAAATGGCCCGGTCATTAAGGGGTTAATGTGGCGCGTATTTCTCTTTATTTCACTTTAATTTTCACTTCGTTTCACGTCACCATTAAGCCCTTCGGTTTTCAAAGAGTACAATATCAGCCGTCACTTTGCCACGAAGCATGCAAACTATGCTAGCAAGCAGTCAACACAAGAACGGGCGGCTACTGCTCAGAGGTTGGCAGCTAATTTACAGAGTCAACAGAACTTTTTTCTTGATAAATCACAGTGCGTATGTTATTTTAATCTATTTACATTTCCTCCTCCCAGTATCTGCGAAATAGTATGTAAATGCCATATCTTGCATATTCCTTGAGACAAATTTATTAACTGATAAGGGCTATTTTTCACATTTGAAAGACAGTTAATAAATTGGGTTGTAGCGTTCTTACTGTGCTATGAGGTTTGCACACACTACATTTAATGCTTTAGTATATCCGGCCCAAACACTCCCTCCAAATGCTCCTGGCCCGGCCCCTCTGTCAAATTTTAGAACCCATTGTGGCCCGCGAGTCAAAAAGTTTGCCCACCCCTGGGTTAGACAGTAACATTTTTGGAATATTGTCATTCAGACATTGTCATTGGCAGTTTTGGAAGCTTTATTCAGGCAGATCCACAGATATTCGTGCAGTAAGAGCTCCCTCATGTGTCTGTTCATCGTTTTAAATGTAGTACGTGTAGTCCTGTTATCCTGTGTTTTCCCATGACTAAATCTAGAATGAGTCTATTATTCATTGCGTTACACTCCTACGTTAAAAGCACTAGAGCCAGTGACTAAATATATACTGTGGTTAACCACATAAGTTGATGGTTCTCTATTATTGCCCCAGAATTGTGTGATCAAGCAAAAAAAATGATAGTATAATAAATAGAACTGATATTTCTCCCTAGATCCAATGTAATGTCTTAATATGTGCCAAACAATGAAAAGCATCAGTTCATTATATATCGTGCTTAGCATGGATCAGGATATGAGATTATAACTGATAAATGATATTTGCTCATCATTAAATATCATGCACTTACTTAACTATATTTTCTATACATTGCAGGGGGGAAAAAGAATTCTTTCTCAGCGTGTAAAGCAAAGGCAGCAACGGCAGGAGGACTCCTGGAGATGGAAGCTTGTTAAACTCCCCAACTTCTCCATTAACAGCAATACAATCCCCATGGAGTCTGCTAATGACATTGCCATGCCACTGCCAGAGACACTGTACCGTATAGACAATCACTGCCTGTAGTTTGGCACCACTCGTACCGGGTGGGGCCTTCATGTACCGGGGGCCTTCATGTACCCCAAGGATGGAAGACATTGCAAGAATCATCAGGATCCATTATTATCCATCATATTCATACTTCCTACCTGCAGCGTTCACTGCGTACATGAAGTCCCTGAAGGGACCCAGCCGCAGACCAAACAGAGTGCTGACATTAGACATAAAAAACATGGACAAGACAAACCTCTTTTATTTAAGAATGGAGCAAACGGATCAATTTAGTTTTTTTGTTTCTTTTTTATCATTGTATTGTTTATCTCCATAAAACTTGAATGCTTTTATATATCAGATTTAGGAATGATTGATGTATATTTTATTAGTCAGGGTATAAAACTAAGTCCCCCATCCTGCCCCGGTTTTTGCAAAAACAAAAAAAAAAGTTTTTTGTGATTTTTTTTCTGCACGAAAAGTCTTTTTTTATATTCTTTATTTACTTAGGGATGGATAGGTCTTTTGATGCTTCCATTATGAAAAGGGTCGTACAGAAATATAATGTATTAAGAATATATAGAGAGGAGCTGTCTTTGCTAAAAACGATATATAACATTGATGTCGAAGTTATAGATTGTAAAACAAAAGCAAATGTTCTGAAATTTCATGTCTGAATACATGGAAATTAGCAGAGTTCTTACATGGTGATTTGTGGAAAATTAATGTGTAACTAAGGAAGAAGATTAGTAGCCCCAACTTATAATTAGTGCAGTATACAATATACAGTAAGTAATACCAACCTGTTTTCAATGACAGTTGTAGAAAAATAAGGCTCTGTTCACACTAGTGTCAGAGCTTCCATTTATAAGAGAGCCAAGACAGCTAGGCTGGATCAGTTTTCAAATGGATCCCAATAAATCTTGACGAAGACCATTTACTTATAATGTAGTCTGTCGGGTTTCGGTATTTTTGATGGCAAAAATAGTGCTGCATATAGTGCTATTCTTGCGGTCAGAAATACCAGAAAACCCTGATGGAAAGCCATACCTCAAGTGTGACCAGTCTAAGCCACTGACATTGTGTAGCCGATGTTTGGCTAAGGGACATTGACGATATAATTCAGCCCAGATGGCATGCCAAAGGTTGCCCTTTCCTCCTATCAGCTCATGGCTGGCACTCAATATTGTAATTGTACATTGCCATTGTGCTATCTTTCTTATGTGTTGTTCCGAAAGTGACAATAAGAAGGTCCATTCCACATCAATGGTCATAGATAGTGTCATCCTTATGCTGGCAAAGCTCTGTGACGCCCCCATTTTTGCTTTTTTTCAATTAACTATTTTTCACAAATAACCATGACCTCGGTCTTTTATCTGTTTGTATTATGTCAAACACATATGTTTAATATATAATTCATCTTGTAGGAGGACTTGCAGAGTCTTATATTTGGCCCATAAGTAACAAGGAAAGGGTGATGCAGTTTTGTGTATTGCTTCTCTATACTTTATGGGGACAAAAAAAAAAGGAGCCCAGCACTTGGATTCATTGTTACAATGTAAATTGTTCTGTATTGTATTTGTATTTTTTTCTTTTGCTAACCTATAGTGGGATTTGATGCCAGTTGTAAAAAAAAAAAGTAATAATAATAATAATAATTTTGTGTCCCCTTTATTGATAGCAAAGTACAGGCTTTGCAGAAAGAAAATTGTCAATTCAACTTTTTTTTTGGTCATTCCAATTTGAGTTAATGTGCTGAGCATATGTTTTTAAAAAAAATAAAAGCTTTGTAATAAAACAGAAAAAAAAATACTATATTATTTGTTGCTAAGGAAATACATGGTGTGGTCTTTTTTTTTAAACTTTTGTTCATAGGGCTTTATTTATCACATACATACCCTTTTATTTAGCTTGTGAAGTGGTTAAATAGCAATACTATCATACTGATACTAAGAAAATATAATGTAAGTTTATAGGGAGGTAATCTGGCTATATGGTGATATGAAAGCTTATGTGTAGGTATATTTCCTATACAGTCATGTGTAACGTGAGGTTATGTGGAGGTATAGGCGGATATGTTATCAGAATATTCTGCACTATTAATGGGAAACATATTACAATGACAGGTCAGCTGAGCTATTATCCTAAATGGCACAAAATAACATTGTGCCATTTGTATAATTGCCATTAAGAAAGAAAACAGCGGACTCATAGGTATAGTAATGAGCCCGACACTCCCCAACTCCCTCACATTGATTGACGGCCACTGTGTATACATCAAAAATTATCATTTGTCGACAGCACAACTCCCTGTAAAAATAGGGGATGTGTTGCCGACAATAGGCAAACTGCATGGGGACAAACGATCGTAGTAACGATAAAACGTAAATGGAGCAAAAAATGGCTGATAAACATGTTATTATCGTATATTGGCGCTTGTTACCGGCCAGGAAATCTGGTCATGTAAAAGGACCTCAATGCAGGCTTTTCTGATAGCTCTGTTCTGATTGTGTGGTTACTGGCACCCACGAAAAGAGCCTTAGTCCAGAAAGCAGAAGGTTCTTTACAAGAAGGTATAGAAAACTCATGACCACTTTTTCCAAAACAGTCAACTGATATCCTGAGTAGACAGAATAACACCTAATAATACAGACCAGGCCTGAGACACTGGGAAGACTAAACATTACAAATGAATTTCATCCTTTACCGGACATCCATACAATGTACAAAGAGATGAAACCAGGTCTTTGGCTGCAGAGTGCTGAATATAATTGCCCTGTGGTCAGGAGAACTGGCAGTGGTTGCCTGTGCCAACTCATTGACTGTCAAATGATATCCGCAGTTTTCTCAAAGAATGATGAATAAGACCTGGGAAGTGGGACAGAAAACTGCAAGCTACGCAAGATCCAAAACAAGCACAGAGCACTGACTGGAAATAGTGTTTTACTTATATCCTTGGCTGGAAAATGGCTGACCAAGTTAAAAAAATATGCCCCTCCTAAAACAAACAGCTACTTCAGGGATAAATATAGACTCTCACCATAAATATACGATACAGTCACATGTGCCACTTAGTGGCTGCCAGTATATATATATATATATATATATATATATATATATATATATATATATATATATATATATATATATATATATACATGATACTCTTATCAAAGTATCAAAGGTCCTTTTCAGACGGATGCCAGGCAGAGTATACAGCTCTGGTTCCGGGATCTGTACAGTAGGAGCTTTTAGTCTCCACTACTTAAACCCTTTATGGGCCCTTGTTTATGTTGCCTCTGTCCCATGATAAAGACTCTGGACCAGTTCTTGGAGAGGTTAGTCATTGTATATCTTTGTATACTCGAGGAATACCACAGAAACATAGGGAGAAAATACAAGCCACTAGTAGATGGAAACAAGCTAGATTGAAACCCATGTCCATAGTGCTGCAGTCAAGGAAACAAGTCTAAAGAAGCAACCATGCTGTGCAATTGCTTCTTTACATCTTTGTTTAGCTTTACAATAAATTTGCCTTGGTAACTTTGTAAAGCAACAGGCAATATATATGTGTTTCTACGTGTGCATGTAATGATTGAGGACCATCAAACAGTTGTGGCTTCTGAAGGGATTACTGCAGTGTAAGTTATTTGATACCTCACAGCCTCTTTTCAAAGGCATTGAGATATTTTATTGTTTAATCTGTTTTTAATTTTGACACATATCCGTTTCCCATTTGGCCTCCTCCTGAGTAAAACAGAACCATCTGTTGCCTCAAACATAGGGTGGTGTATGCAGGATTTACAGGCTCATCTCCTCCTGCCCTCTGCAGACAGTTATGCTTATAGTAATGCTTCTGCTAATGGCCTTCATACTGTTATCGTTACAACCACGGAAAGAGGGCGGCCTAATTCAAACAAGCAGTATGTCTGCAGGGAGGCGCAGGTCAGGCTCCTGCTACAATCCAAAAACGATTTTACATTGGAAGGTTTAGGCTCGGTTAACATCTGCGTTAGGGTTTTCTGATGTTCTGCTCAGTCATAGGAGCAAACCAACAAAAAAAAGAGATCGCATGACGTTAACAAACGGCACCCAACGTAACCCATTGACTGTAATCGGATTCGTGCAGCATGCTTTGGGTATGGTGTTTTCTCTGGAGTTTATCCCATAGGCTGCTATTAAGTCCCTGTTCACACGGAGTATTTTGACGAGCTTTTTGGAGCGGAAACTGCTCCGCAAAACTTGTCAAAAACTGTCCGAAAATGCCTCCCATTGATTTCAATGGGAGGCGGCGGCGGTTTCCTCCCGCGAGCGGCAAAACCGCCTCGCGGGAGTAAGAAGGGACATGCCCTATCTTCGCGCATTTACGCCTCTGACCTCCCATTGACATCAATGGGAGGCAGAGGAAGCGTATTTTGCGGAGTTTTTTGCCCGTAGCACTCAATTGGCACGATTGAAAAACGCAGGGAAAATCGCGGCAAACGACGTGCAGGAAGGACAAAATCTGCCTCAAAATCCCAAACGCAATTTTAAGGCAGAATATTCCTCCTGCAAAAAACTGTGTGAACAAGGCCTAGGATTTGAAAAACGCCACCAAAAACACATGGAAAAATGCCATAAAAATGCTGGTTATGCGAATTTTTTTTGCATGCGCTTTTTTCACGCAGCGTAACACACTAGACAAAAACCCTGTGAAGGTGGTCTAAATCGCTTAGGCCAGGATCACACAAACAGTTTTGATGTAGTTTTTTGCTCAGTTTTTTGAGCCAAAGCCAGAAGTGAATCCAAAGGAAGGGTATAAAGAAAAGACTGATGCATCTCTTTTCTTTTGTGTCCACTCCTGTATTTGGCTAAAAAAAACGGAGCCAAAAACTGCCACAAAAACAGCATAAAAAAATGTGTGTATGTGATCCTGACCTTAGCCTGGGTTCCCACGTAGCGTAAACGCTGCAGAATTTCCACAACGGAATTCTGTGTGGAAAATCCACAGCATTTACATGACTACGGTATGATAGAGTGCAGATCTACTTACCACTTACCCCTCTGTAACCTCCAATTCTCTCCCAGGCTGTCAGGGCAATTAACCCTAATCCCATATTCAATATCCAACAATTTTATTCTCCCCCTTATTCTAAACATCCCATGTTTCCCCCCAAATGACAACTCAGACACAGTTTTGGATAAAATTGGCCACAGATGCCAGGTTATTAACAAACATAACATCAAGAAAAAATACCAAACATTTATTAAATATCAAAATAGAAAACATTTCACTCACTCAGCCAATCATTTGAAGAAAAAAAGTGTTTGGAGCTAAGAAGAGGATCTGGCCCCCAGCCAATGTGCATAATTTATTAGTACTTTATCCTCAGCCGATTACCCACAGGCTCAGGGGCAGCGTGGCTAACTGCAGATGGCCACTACTTCACACCTGCTCCCACCACCCAGCAGGAGCCCAAACAAAAACCAGACCCTCCATATTGTACAATTTGGGAGGGACCATACCCATGTTGAATCCCTCTCTCGCCAATTTTAACACCAACTCCATGTACCCCTAACCCGCCAAAACTGCCATGACAACAAACCTTCACACAACCACAACACCAGCCAAAAACAGCAGCGTATCCTACAACGAGTGCTACCACAAGACAGAAAACAGGGAGGGAGGGCGGGACACTTCTCCTATCTCCCCAGTCATGTGGTCTTCCCCCATGGCCTCTGTCCTGGGTCCGGCCTGTTTGTAGCAGCAAAGTGCAATAGATTAAGAAAATTTAATGTACACACTGTGTAAAAAAAACGCAGCAAAAACTTAAATAAATTGACCTGCGGTGTGGAATTTAAATCTGCAGCATGTCAATTTATGCTGCGTTTTCGTTGCTTTTCTGTTGTGGATTTTCCCCATTGAATTCAATGGAGATGCAAAACCTGCAACAGAAAGCAATGTGTTGCGACTTTTGCGGCGGGGTCGCAGCGATTTCACCGCAAAAATCCCAACTCAGGAAAAAAAATAAAATCATACTTACCTAGAACTCTCTCCTTCTTCCTGCAGTCCAGCCTCCTGGGATGACGTTGCATCCCATGTGACCACTGCAGCCAATCACAAGCTGCAGCATCACATGGCCTGCATTGTCATTGTTGGAGGCCGGACTACGCACAGAAAAGATGGAGGGTTGAGAGGGGAAAATTTTTTTTCTCCCCAGCGCTGTTTTCCGTAGCGGAAATTCTATTCTAAAAAGGGGGGGAAGGTGCTGTGGGTTCCAGGTCTGATACGCTACGCAGGTTTTACTCAGCGAATCCGACCCATGGGAACCCAGCCTTAGAGAGGACCTATCACCAGGAGCAGTATATGTATTTTACCTGAAAAATCATTAGTCCCCTAAAGAGTCAAATATTGATAACCTATCCTGAGGATAAGCAACTAAATTTAAAGAGGCTCTGTCACCACATTATAAGTGCCCTATGTTCTACATAAAGAGATGGGCGCTGTAATGTAGGTGACAGCAGTGTTTTTTATTTAGAAAAAGTGTCATACTCTCCATTCAGTTACTCTGCACATAGTGATCTCACTAGATTACTATGTGCAGCCACACACACACACACACACACACACACACACACACACACACACACACACACACTAACGTTACTGAAGTGTCTTGAGAGTTAATAGACATCACCTCCAGCGAGGACGTGCTGTCTATTCACATTCCTGACACTTCGGTAACGTTTGTGTGGGATTTACAGCACAGCAAGCGTAATCTCGCGAGATTACGCTGTAAATGACAGTTTACAGCGAGAGTACGCTTGCTGTGCTTTAAGTCACACACAAACGTTACCGAAGTGTCGGGATTGTGAATAGACATCACGTCCTGGCTGGAGGTGATGTCTATTAACTCTCAAGACACTTCAGTAACGTTAGTATGTGTGTATGTGGCTGCACATAGTGATCTAGTAAGATCACTATGTGCAGTGTAAATAAATGGAGGGAAGTGTATGACGCTGATTGGTCAGCGTCATACACTTCTCTCCACAACTCCCACTTGGTCAAAAAGTAAAACACGCCCAGTTGTCTATTAAGAAAGTTATTAACATAAAGCTAAAATAGGTCATAACTCCGTAAAAAATATTATTGTTTTTCTAAATAAAAAAAATACTGCTGTTATCTACATTACAGCGCCGATCATATTATGTAGAAGATAGGCCACTTATAATGTGGTGACAGAGCCTCTTTAAATCCTGGGAAATCCCTTTAATCCAAATGTGATAATTTTTCTTATTGGATTTTATAGGTATGCACGAACAGCACTTATTAGCATTGAAGTCAATTGGAAGATTTAAAGAGTAACTGTACTTTAGGAAAACTTTTGATATGTCATAGAGACACAGAAGTCCTGATTCAAATCCCTGCCAATTAAATATTGATGTCTTCTCCTAAGGATCAGGGTAGACAACCTGTTTTACTCTCCTTTAAGAAACCACAATAAAATATTCTACTATAAATCAATACTATAATAAATAATATATTGTCGCCGTAGAACACATTTAGTACTGAGTGATACTTCATATGCTGGATGTGTGTATTATATTATATCATAGTGTTGGCACTGAACATAAACAAGAATGAAAAACTGCTATAAATATGGTGGATCCATCTCTCCACCACTGTCTGGAATGGAATCAGAACATACTTCTTGTGATGTCATAAACTACAATCTGGGCATAAAGCATCTGTACACACTTCCTGTATTTACATCATCTAGAATCTGGGTGTGGTCCATTTACACATGCTTCCTGTGATATCATGATATAGTTCTAACATATTATGACATCATCAGGCCTATAAGTATGTCTCACACCTTGACAAATGTCTCAGTCTAATCTCTTTACTGTACAATTGTTTGATATTCCAAGATCATTGATTACATCTGCTGCCTTGGCCTGTTACCATCGATAGAGGTAAGTGCTCTGCAGTAATTATGTTTTCATTACAGAACTGTTCTGGAATTATGTGAATACTAAAATTAATTTTATTTTTTTACTTAGGGGCAGTCTTTACAAGAACAACAATGGTAACATAGAACATCTATAATAACATTAGGATTAACAACATTAATACCATCTATAATAACAATCTTTAATACCATTTATAATAACAATCTTCAATATCATCTATAACACCATCTATAATAGAATTTCTATAGCATCTTAACCCCTAACCGCACGAGTCAGTAACTATACGTCGTCGCAGGAAGTTACTTCCCACACGAGGACATATAGTTACTGAGTTGTTTCCGATGCACACTGTCGGCGACAGTGTGCACCGGGAACGGGGAGGTTAGCTGTTGCCGACAGCTGACACTCCACTCTTGCCGGCCAGCGGTCCTTTGCCACTGGATTTAGTCAATGAACCCCTTAAATGCGGCGATCGGTTGCGATCGCCGCATTTTAGGGGTTTCTAGCATATCAGCAGACCCCGGTCTGAAATCTCGGGGTTTGCCAATAGATAGCATGGCAAACGGAGGCCAAACAATGGCTAGGCTTCCTGTCAGAGTGACAGGAAGTCACTGTGTCATTCCCGATGCACACTGTTGGCGACAAGGTGTGCATCGGGAATCGGGAGGTCAACTGTCCCCGACAGCTGACACTCCAGTGTTGCTGATCAGCGGCTCATCGCAAATGATTTTGGCAATTAACCCCTGAAATGTGGCAATCTTTTGTAATCGCCGCATTTAGGGGGTTTGTAGCACATCGGCAGCCCCCATGCTTGTGATGGCATCCGGAGGCCAGACAACGGCCTCCGGGTCCTCAATGTATGGAAGCTTATAAGGACCAGCCTCTGGCTGGTCTTCGTAGACTTCCTTTCAGAGTGACTGTGACGTCACACTGACAGAATACATTACACTATCTAGGTAGTGTAATGTATTCTAGCAGGGATCAGAGCTGCAGGTAAAAAAAGATACTGTAAAAAGTAAAAGTAAAAAAAGTTAATAAAAATGTTTTAGAAAAGTGTTAAAATAAAAGGTTTTTTTTCTTATAATATGTCTTTTATTATAGGAAAAAAATTAAACCATTAGAAAAAAAAGTACACATATTTGGTATCTCCACGTTTGTAACGACCCAAGCTATAAAACTATAATGTTATTTTTCCCGCACGGTGAACACCGCAAACAAAATAAATGAAAAACTATGCCAGCATCGCTATTTTTTGGTCACCACAGCTCCCAAGATATAGAATAAAAAGTGATCAAAAAGTCGCATATAGCCCAATAAAGTACCAATAAAAACGAACACCCGTCCCGCAAAAAACAAGACCTCCCGCACCTTTTTTGACTAAAAAAAAAAAAAGTTATGGAGAATATGGTGGCACAGAAAATAAATTTTATAGAAAAGTAATTTTATTGTGCAAACGCTGCAAAACATAAAAAAAACTATATACATATGGTATCGTCGTAATCGTATCGACCCGCAGAATAAAGTAAAATGTCATTTATTGCACACGGTAAGCGACTTATGAAATAAAGAATTTAAAACGCCCAAATCACTGTTTTTTGGTCACCTTAGCTCTAAAAAAAATTGAATAAAAAGTGATCAAGAAGTTGTATGTATAAAAGCTACAGCTCGTCCCGCCAATAATAAGCCCCCAGATCGCTCAATCGACCAAAAGATAAAAAAAAGTTATGCCTTTTTTAACAAATATTCTTCTCTTTGTAAAAGTGATAAAATAAAAAGAAAACTATATAAATTTGGTATGACCGTAATCGTATTGAGACGCAGAATAAAACTAAGTAGTCGTTTTTACCGCATGGGGAAAGATGTAAAAACAAAACTCCAAAAACAATACAGGAATCAGTTTTTTCCAATTTCAGCCCAAAATAATTTGTGTTCAGTTTCCCAGTACATTATATGGTATTTTAAATGGTGTCAATAGAAACGACAACTCCTCCCGCAAAAAATAAGCCCTCACACCGCTCTATTGACGAAAAATGTAAAAGTTATGGCTCTTGGAAGGCCGAGAGTGAAAAACGAAAAAGCAAAAAATAATCAGTCCTGAAAGGGTTAATTAATTTCTACTATGAAAAACATTTATGACCACATGTGGGGTATTGCTGTACTCGGGAGAAATTGCTTTTCAAATGTTGGGTGGCTTTTTCTCTTTTATCCCTTGTTAAAATTAAAAGATTCAACATTTTTGTGGACAAAAATGTTGATATTAATTTTCACGGCCTAATTCCACTAAATTCTACAAAAAACCTGTAGGGTTAAAATGCTAACTATAGCCCTAGAAAAATTCTTTGAGGGGTGTAGTTTCCAAAATGGGGTCACTTTTGGGGGATTTCCACTGTTTTGGTCCCTCCAGGGCGTTCCAAACCCGACAAGGCACTGAAAACCAATCCAGCAAAATCTGCACTCCAAAATGCGCTCTTTCCCTTCTGTGGGTCCAAACATCAGTCTATGACAACGTATTGTCGTAATCGGGAGAAATTGCTGTACAAATGTTGGGGTGCTTTTTCTCCTTTATTTCTTGTAAAAATGAAAAAATTCTATGTTTTAGCAGAGCAAAAATAAATGTTCATCTTCACAGACTAATTCCACTAAATTCTGCAAAAAAACTGTGGGGTCAAAATGCTAACTATACCCCTAGAAAAACGACTTCAGGGGTGTAGTTTCCAAAATGGGGTCACATTTGGGGGGGTTTCGACTGTTTAGGCACCACAAGACCTCTTCAAATCTGACATGGTGCCTAAAACATATTCCTAAAAAAAGAGGCCCCAAAATCCTCTAGGTGCTTCTTTGCCTCTTAGGCTGGTGCTTCAGTCCATTAGCACACTAGGGCCACATGTTGGATATTTCTAAAAACTGCAGAACCTGGGCAATAAATATTGAGTTGCATTTCTCTGGTATAACCTTCTGTGTTACAGAAAAAAAAATATTACAAATTAATATCAGCAAAAAAAAATTTTATTTCTAAATTTCACCTCTACTTTGCCTTAATTACTGTGAAACTCCTAAAGGGTTAAAATACTTTCTGAATGCTGTTTTGAATACTTTGAGTGGTGCAGTTTTAAAAATGGGGTGATTTATGGGGACTTTCTAATATATAATGCCACGCAGCCCCCTCCTCCCAGGTAGTGCCACACAGACCCCCTTCTTGGTAGTACCACACTGCCCCCCTTCTTGGTAGTGCCACACAGTCCCCCTTCCTGGTAGTGCCACACTGCCCCCTTCTTGGTAGTGCCACACAGCCCTGTCCCTGGTAGTGCCACACAGCCCCCTCCCTGTAGGCAGCACCTACCTCTAGGAGTGGAATCCCCTGCCAGAGCATTGCCAATGCTCTGGCCGGAAATTCTGCTTCAGGAGAAGCCCCTGACATCACTGTTCATATATGGACAGTGTTGTCAGAGGAAGCCCCAGAGCCATAGTCCCGGGGAAAGCACTACTAGCACATATGGATAGTGATGTCCGGAGCAGAGCTGAAGTCCCAGGCAGAGTGATAGTAAAGGCTCTGCTCCGGTACTCCGGCTCTGGGGAAGCCCCTGACATCACCGTCTATATATGGATATGCATTGGAAGAAGCAGCCCCCCCCCCCCCCTACACTCCGAACTACCTGACAATGACTACGACAACCCTGGCACACGCCTCAATCCCGCTTTCTTCAGTAGTGCTTGAGATGTGCCGAACGTCTGTGGAGAAAATCGCATTTGGCTGCAGATTTCCTCCATTACAAAATTATGGTCAAAACTTACAACTCTGCCCTTCACAGAGTCAAACAAGTTTATTTCACTTCTCTCATCTCCACACTATCTAGTAATCCAAAACGCCTCTTTGATACTTTTCACTCCATCCTTAGTCCGAAAGTGCAGACACCAATCACAGATCTCAGTGCTGAAGACCTAGCCACTTATTTTAAAATTGACAACATCCGGCATGATATTATCTCCCAGTCCCCTAGTAACATTGATCCCCTTCCCTTCCGCACTCCATCTTCTTCACTTTCAGCATTTGACCCAATAATAGAAGTAGTCACTAAGCTCCTCTCTTCTTCTCGTCCTACTACCTGTCCTAGTGATCCTCTCCCCTCACACCTCCTCCAGTTCCTCTCCCCAGCTGTCACTAGTCACCTGACTAGAATTTTTAACCTCTCTCATTCTTCTGGTATCTTTCCCTCCTCTTTTAAACATGCCATTAAAAACCCATTACTGAAAAAAACAACTCTTGACCCATCCAGCGCTGCTAACTACCAACCGACCGATCTCAAATCTCCCCTTCATCTCCAAACTCCTGGAACGCTTGGTCTACTCTCGCCTCATCCGCTATCTCTCTGCTAACTCCATTCTAGACCCCTTACAATCTGGTTTCCACACTCTAGACTCCACAGAGACTGCCCTTACTAAAGTCTCAAATGATCTATCTGCAGCTAAATCGGTCAGTAAATACTCTCTCCTGATTCTTCTGGATCTCTCTGGAGCCTTTGACACTGTAGACCACAAACTCCTACTTAACATGCTCCACTCTATTGGCCTTAAAGACACAACTCACTCTTGGTTTTCCTCCTATCTCTCTGGCCGCTGGTTCAGTGTCTTATTTGCTGGTTCTACTTCTACTCCTCTTCTACTTGCTATCGGAGCTCCTCAGGGATCAGTCCTAGGTCCGCTCCTCTTTTCTCTATACACAGCGCCTATTGGACAAACTATCAGCAGATTTGGCTTCCAGAACCATCTCTACGCTGATGACACCCAATTATATGCCTCTTCCCATGACAACACCCCTGCTCTAATACAAAACACCATTGATTGTCTGTCCGCTGTCTCTAACATCATGTCCTCTCTCTATCTGAAACTGAATCTTTCTAAAACTGAGCTCCTTGTGTTCCCACCGTCTACTAACCTACCTAAACCGGATATCTCCATCTCAGTGTGTGGCACTACAATAACTCCTTAGCAGCACGCCCGCTGTCTCGGGGTTAGTTTTGACTCCGATCTTACCTTTACTCCTCACATTCAATCACTTACACTCTCCAGTCATTTTCAACTCAAAAACATCTCCAGAATCCACCCTTTTCTTACTGAGGAAGCAGCCAAAACTCTTATTGTTGCTCTGATTCACTGTCGTCTTGAATACTGTGACTCATTATTAGTCGGCCTTCCCCCTCACTAAACTCTTCCCTCTCCAATCTATCCTGAATGCAGCAGCCATCTTTCTGACCAACCGCTACACCAACGCCTCTACCCTGTGCCAATCACTACACTGGTTGCCCATCCCCTTCAGAATAAAATTCAAGCTTATTATTCTCACCCACAAAGCTCTCCACAGTGCTGCACCTCCTTACATCTCCTTCCTTATCTCTGTCTACCACCCTACCCGTGCTCCACGTTCTGCCAACGACCTTAGATTAAAATCCTCCATAATCTGAACCTCCCACTCCTGTCTCCATGATTTTTCTCGTGATGTACCTGTCCTCTGGAATGCGCTACCACAGACAATCAGATTAATTCCCAATATCCACAGTTTTAAACGTGCCCTGAAAACAAATCTTTTTAGACAGGACTATAACATTCCCTAATCTTATTCCTTTCCTTGACCCCATTAGTCATCAGAATAAGATTCCGTCACACTCCTTGCACCGTACTGCATTTCATGCTTGCCATACACGGATACTGGCTGGTGACCAGCTCATGCAGCTTTATGTGTACTACCCCATGTGTATAAAAGATGGCTGGACCATTGTACTGAACAAACACTTTCACACTTTGTGTCTCCCTTATTTCCTCATAGATTGTAAGCTCTTGCGAGCGGGGTCCTCAATCCTCCTGTCTGAATTGTAAATTATCTTTGTCACTATGTAATGTCTGATATTGTCTGTTTATGTTCCCTCTAAATTGTAAAGTGCTGCGTAATATGTTGGCGCTATATAAATAAAGATTATTATTATTATTGAGGAGAAAGTGCTGTTGAGATCAGTAAACGCAGATTCTGTCTCTGGAGACCAAACCTTGGCATTCACCTCCTTCTTGTTGAGGGCCGAGATAGGAGCCGTCAGAGATGAGAAGTTCGGGAAGAATTGCCGATAGAAGTTTGCAAATCCCAGAAATCGTTGTATGGACCTACGACCCTGTGGTCGTGGCCATTCTAAGATGGATTCCACATTCTCTGGAGCCATCATTGACCATAGCCAGAAACAATGTAGCCCAGGAAGGGCAGAGACTTCCTCTTGAACACACATTTCTCAAATTTAGCATATAGCCGATTCTCCCTTAACCGCGAGAGAAATTGGCTAACATGCTTCAGGTGTGTCAACAGATCAGGTGAGTAAATCAGGATGTCGTCCAGATAGACCACCACACAGACATACAGCAGGTCTTGGAAAATGTAATTTACAAACTCCTGAAACATAGCTGGAACGTTACATAGTCCAAAGGGCATCACGAGGTATTCGTAATGGCCGTCTCGAGTGTTAAATGCGTTTTTCCACAAGTCACCCTTGCCGATACGGATCAAATTATAAGCTCTGCGTAAATCCAGCTTTGTGAACACCTTTGCCCCGCGAATCCTATTGAAAGTTCTGAGATAAGCATCAGGGGATACTTCTTTTTAACCGTAATTTAGTTCAGGCCCCGGTAGTCGATACATGGACAAAGAGATCCGTCCTTCTTCACGAAGAATCATCCGGCTCCGGCCGGAGAGGATGACTTCTGGATGAACCCTCTCTCTCTCTCGAGGTTCACCTTAACGTAGGCAGGCATGACTAGGGTCTCTGGCAGGGAGAGAGGATAAACCTTACCTCGAGGTGGCGAGGTGTCAGTAAGTAATTCAACAGGGCAATCGTAGATGCGATGGGGAGGAAGAGTCTCCGCTTCCTTCTTACTGAAGACGTCTGCAAAACTAGCATAATGTGATGGTAGGTCGGAGAGTGACTGAGGCAGTGGAGGCAAAACAGGACTAACCTGTGGCAGGCAGGGGGCAGGGCATTTGGGCCCCCATTGGAGGACCTCTCCAGAACTCCAGTTGAGAACCGGAGCATGTAGGCGAAGCCAAGGCAGCTCCAGCAGGACAGGGTTGAGAGCTTTAGGTAGAACGAGGAATGTAATCTGTTCGAGTGAAGAACTCCGATTTCAAGTGCCAGTGGTTTAGTGGCGGATACAACAGAATCAAGCAAAGGTAGTCCATTCACAGAGGCAACAGCCAGGGGTCTCTCCAGAAGAACGGTGGGTAGATGTAGGTGATCCACTAAATCCTGCTGAATAAAATTTGCAGATGCTCCAGAGTCCAGATAGGCTGAGGAGGAGTATGATGTCTCACCAGAGATGAAGGTCACAGGAATGGATAATTTGAGAGAGGCTTTGACGTTTGGCGTCGTCACGCCTAGGATTGTCTCTCCAACCAACTCTAGGTGCTGGAGTTTGCTGGCTTTTGTGGACATTGGCGCACGAAATGGCCTTTAAGGCCACAATACAGACACAGACCTGTGCTGTTTTTCCTGCTCGGACAGTCTGACTGTCTACCTGCATAGATTCCTCTGGTAGGGCACCACCTTCCTCTGGAGGGGGCAATAGTGGTCCCTGGAAAGAGGGTGCCAGTCTGTGGAAGCGTTTCTCACACCGAACCTCCGGAGCACGTTCCTGGATCCTCATGCCGACTCGGGTAGCCAACAGGATAAGAGCATCCAGGGTAGAGGGAAGATCGCGGACTGCTAGCTTATCTTTGATGTGCGAGGACAGTCCCTGCCAAAAGGTCGCCACCAACGCCTCATAGTTCCATGCCAACTCTGCTGCCAGGGTACGAAAGGAGATAGCATGCTCTCCTACTGTGGACCCTCCTTGCTTGATGGTTAGCAGAGTGGCCGCTGCAGAGGATGCTCTACCCAGCTACTCGAACACAGTACGAAAAGTCTGTAGGAATAAAGCTAGGTCCGAGAATTCAGGTGCCTCAAGTTCCAAGATGGGATTCACCCATGCTAGGGCCTTGCAAACGAGAAGTGAAATGATAAACGCTACCTTGGTCTCTTCAGAGGGAAAGAGATGAGCTCGTAGTCTAAAATGAATGATACATTGGTTGATGAAACCTCTACAGGCCCTAGGGTCACAGTCATAGCGGGGAGGAAGAGGCAACTAAACTGTGGATCCGAAACAAACAGGAGGAGCGACGGGCAGTGGGACGGCAGCAGCATCCGGAAGAGGAGCAGGGGGTTGATCCAGTCGGGCGATGATGGCGTTTACAGCCACAAGGAGTTGATCCTGGCATGCACGGAGGTCACGCATATCTGTTTGTATCACCTGAACTGCGGTCTTAGATTGGCAAACGGGTTCCATGGCCTGAGCGTACGGTCACGATCTAGGGGTATGTGGACCCACTAGGTCCCTCCGCCGTAGTGGAGAGGCAGCTGGCCAAGTCACAGTCTATGCAAGGTCTATACAAACGTTCGTAGCACAAGGGTACCTGACATAGTCCAGACTGTGGCAGAGGCTTTGGCACGGATGGGGCTAGATGTGTCATGTAGCGCCAGATGTGGCGGATGACACCAGACGTGGTGTATAACAGCAGGCGAAACAACACGACTCCAACACTAGAGAGGCTCAGGAACAAAACACAGCATGGGCTACAGGATACTGGTAGCAGTGCACGGGAACACTGGGAACAGGATAACACTAAGGGACCATTTGCAATATGAACATGGGAAGACAACAACACCCAGGCACGGAGTGGAAGGGCGGAGTCCTTTTTATAGTCCAGGGTGATCTGGGGACCATTCGCCGAAGGTGAGCAGTGGTGCTCCGCGGCCGCAGTCGTAACATAGCAACGAGCTGACGGCTCCTTGCTCCAGCATTCACTGTACCGTGAGTGGCTCGGCACAGACAGGCGCGATATAGTGACGTCATTGCGCCTGTCTGCGCCGAGTCGCTCATAGCACAGGCCAAAGGAAGAGAAGGATCTCCTCCAATCATCATGGGAACGGGGATAGGGAAGTAATTATTTTATTATTTTTCTATTAGGCACATATGGGCGCATTATACTGGGTATGGGAGGGGGGCTGATATGGTGGCTGCTATAGGAACATTATACTGTATGGGGGGCATTATACTGTATGGGGCAGCTATGGGCGGCATTATACTGTGGGGGCAGCTATGGGAGGCATTATACTGTGTGGAAGGCAGTTATGGGGGCATTATGCTGTGGGGGGGAATCTATGGGGAGCATTATACTGTGGGGGCAGCTATGGGGGGCATTATACTGTGTGGGCAGCTAGGTGGGGTATTATACTTTGTGGAAGCAGCTATCCATTATACTGTGAGGCATCCATGTTGTTGGGCAAGGCGGCTGGGCATAGGCACGCACAGGGGTCGGGTGGTGTTGGGGGGGGGTAGGGGTGCCCAGGCTGAATTCTTACACCAGGTCCCTTGAGCTACGCCCCTGCACCCAACCCCTGCAGTCTCGGTTGCGCTCCTGCTAAGTATGATCTCACAGCGAGGGTTGGGTCCTCTTGGGAGAAAGAGTGAGGCCTCCTAGATTACAGTACTGTTTATAACAGGAAGCAACAGCAGTGTTCTTGTCTACACGTGTATACAGATGAAGAGAGAATCGGAGGGATTGCAGGATGAGACTGTATGTTGGAGGAGGCTGAAGGGATAGAAATTATGTTGTTTTTTTACATGAGACTGTATGTTAGAGGGGGCTGAAGGGAGGGGAATGATGTTTTGTACACATGACTGTATGTTAGTAGGAGATGAAGGTAGAGGATTGATGTTTTTTTAACATAGGACTGTATGTTGGAGGGGGCTGACGATATTAAAGTAATGTTTTTGACATGGGACTGTAAGGGTATGTTCACACGAAAACTCAAAAACGTCTGAAAATACGGTGCTGTTTTCAAGGGAAAACAGCTCCTGATTTTCAGAAGTTTTTTAAGCCACTTGCGATTTTCGCTGCGTTGTTTACGTCCGTTTTTTGAGCTGTTTTCAATAGATTCTATGAAAAACGGCTCAAAAAACGTCCCAAGAAGTGACCAGCACTTTTTTTTCGCGGCCGTTTTTTTACACAGCCGCGTAAAAAACCGGCTCGTCGGAACAGAACGGCGTTTTTCCATTGCAATCAATGGGCAGATGTTTGGAGGCGTTCTGCTTAAGATTTTTCGTCCGTTTACGGCCCGAAAAACGGCCAAAAATAAGCCGTGTGAACATACCGAAAGTTTAAGGGGGGTGAAGGGAAGAGAGTGAGGTTTTGTATATGTGACTGTATGTTGGAGGGGGCTGAAAGGAGGGAAGTGATGTTTTGCACATGGGACTGTATGTTGTAAGGGATCCTTGTTGCAACCTGTAGGGATTTGATCAACCGTAGGATAGGTGAGCCCTGCTGTTCTGCTCCACTGTGTATTTATTACTTGGCTATCATTCCGGCCCTGGTTGCAGTATGTAATCCTGGACTGACTACCATCTTCACATCATCCAAATCTCCTTCCAAATCTTATCATCATTGTGGACCTCCATTGATCCTGTAATCAAAGAGGACATCTGCGGAGGTACGACAATGATCATCAGGCAAAGTGCACCATCTCCAGTATTACATCATCCTTGACCAGAGGCGTAGCTAGGTTCTCCTGCACCCTGGGCAAAGATTCAGATTGGTGCCCCCCCCCCCCCAACTTATTTCCCGACATCTCCTTCCCCCTCGCCATGTTTGCTTTCTCTACCAATCAATGAGGTGTCATTTTTTTTTTCACCATTTTTTAATGTAACTCGAGCATAAAAGCATTTCTACATTTTACAAGCGATATAGTTGTAGAACGTAATTAACATAAAAATAAATTAAAAGAAAATAAATTAAAGAGGACACACACAGCCCCCTGTAGATAGCGCCACACACAGCCCCCCCTTGTAGATAGCGCCACACACAGCCCCCCTTGCAGATAGCGCCACACACAGCCCCCCTTATAGATAGCACCACACACAGCCCCCCTTGTAGATAGCGCCACACACAGCCCCCCTTGTAGATAGCGCCACACATAGCGACTTGTAGATGGGCTGTGTGTCGCACTATCTCTTGTAGATAGTGCCACACACAGCCCCTCTCTTGTAGATAGTGCCACACACAGCCCCTTGTAGATAGTGCCACACACAGCCCACCTTGTAGATAGTGCCACACACAGCCCGCTGCCCCTTTGTAAATAGTGCCACACTCCCCTTTGTAAATAGCGCCACATTCCCCCCTTTTAAATAGCGCCACACTCCCCCCTTGTACTTAGCACCACACTGTAAAGAGAGTGGTGAGCGGTAGCCTACCGCTACCACTCTCCGCTCTGCCTGACATGACTTACCGGAGGAGCCGAGGAGGTCATGCGGCGCAAGCAGCGGCAGAATTCCTTCTGACTAGGGTCAGTGATAGCCAGGGCCGGCCTTAGGTTGGGTGGCGCCCTGTGCGGTACTCTCTATTGCCCCCCCCCCCTACAAAAAACTAAAATTAACCACATATATAGACACTTTGGAACATATATACTGTACATACATAAAGACAGATACTTAGACATACAGGCAGATATACATACACACATCTGGAATATATACATACAGGCAAATACACAGAGACACATACTGTATACACACACAGACACACACACACACTGTAACATATACATATACAAACACAGAGAAACATACAGTATACACAGAGACACATACTGTATACACACTACACACACATATAGACAAACAGACACACATGGACACTCACCATGTATCCTTGCTGACAGGATAACAGGTTTCTTGCAGGACGGGCTGTGGGCGGAGCTTCCTCCTCTTCTGTTATTTACTCCGTGTGTGTGCAGAGCACAGAGTAGAGGCAGAGCCCAGTGGCGCCCCCTACATGCTGGGAGGGTGCAGCACGGGAGTGGACCAGTTCAGTCACCTGAACTGAGTCATCTGACCTCATGTCACTGACGTGAGGTCAGGTGACTGGACTGGTCCACTCCCTGGCCATCACAGGCCCGAGTCAGAACACCGCTGCATGATCTCCTGGCTCTTCCTAAAGCTGATCACTGCTGCAGGTGTCCGACATACAGGGCACCAATCAGCAGCAATCAGCTGCTCTGTGGCACCCCCCCCCTTCCCTACCACCTAGTTGCCCCGCCTGCCCCCCTTAACTACGCCCCTGCCTTGACAGAACATACTTACAAAAATTGTGACATTCCATAAGTGTCTTCATGCTCCAAGATGCTAGATCCCCCTGCTTCCACAAATCAACAAGAAAGCCTTCAAGAAACGACACTGTGACAATGCTGCAAATAAAGAAATGTCTTCTACACTATCCGATCTATTGATTTACAGGGTAACTCTGACATTGAACCAAATTTAGTTAGGGATGGTTATCAATATGATACCTCCTACTTTATTGGCCCTTGGAGTAAAACATTGACCCTCTAAACAAGAATAAACCTATTATTTTAGTTAATATTTCCATAATACAGATACAGTACATCTTTGTCATCTGTGGCATACTTAGAAAACAGGGGGCACTATAACAAAGATCAACGTGGGCCTCCCAATTATGGCTTTGGAATTTGCCACTCAGAAAAGATGTTTCTGCTATTTATTCATAGCTTGATACCCTTTCCAGGACCCAAGGGCCAATTTCCCGCTTTCAAGTCCCTCTGAAAAAGAAAGTACTGATGTATTATACTTACCTCTCTGTGGTCCAGCGCCATCTCTCTCTGCCAGCCGCCGCCCCCATAACTCTTGTCAGGGATGGCAGGGATGTTGCGCATTGCAATAATCTGCTGGTGAACCCATGCAGATCGGGGTAAGGAAACCTACATCTAAAGAAGCTCATCGCAGAAATCTATGACTGTACGGTGGGACCGGACACCAAATCACCGCCTACTCTAGGTGACAACAGGCAGATCTTGTGAGTCCAGGGAAGCTTATCTAGGCACACATTAATTCCCTAATGACTATTCAAGAATTCTGTTGCCCGTCAAGCTGTCCCATAACTCTAATTCAGTTTGAGTTAGGGCAGTGGCGTAGCAATAGGAGACGCAGTTTCGACCGGTCCCTGAAGCCATGAGGGCCCATGGCCCCCCTGTACCACGTCGGGCCACACTTACTTTAGTAATTGGGGCCTATGTAGTAAACTACACAATCCCCTGTTACTACAGTAATATCTCCATATACTTACCCTTCTCGCTCCTGAGTCAAGTCCTCTTCAGCTTGGGGAACAGCACTGGGTCCTGATGCCATTCAGTGTCAGAACATTGTATGAGCGGAACTCATAACTTCATGACTCTGGCATCAGTATCCAGCTCCACCCGTAGAGGACCCTACAGGAGCAAAGAGGGTGATAAAATACTGACTGCTGGGGCCATGCATCTAAAGCCTGTCATGTGTGATACGGACTGCTTGTGCCCTGCATCTAAGCCTATCATGTGTGATACTGACTGCTGGGGCCCTGTATCTAAGCCAATCATGTGTGATACTGTCTGTTTAGCCAGTGTATCTACCCCTATCATGTGTTGTACTGTATGCTGATCCAATGTATCAAATCCCGATAAATATATCATTTTTTGGGGAGGACAAAACATAGATCTTGGAGCTTGTGCTCCTGACCTTTTTAGATCCGAGCAACGTCCCTGGCTGCTAGTGCTTCATCGATGGGTTACTTAAATTGACACTAACTTTTCAAACAATTTATGCTAAGCTAATAGAATACTTAACCCCTTAGTGACCAGCCCATTTTAGGCCCTAATGACCAAGCTATTTTATCCGTTTTTCTATAGTCGCATTCAAAGAGCTATAACTTTTTTATTTTTTCGTCTACATAGCTGTATGAGAACTTGTTTTTTGCGGGATTAGTTGTGCTTTTTAATAGCACCATTTTTGGGTACGTATAATTTTTATATTAACTTTTATTAACCTTTTTGGGGGGGATTATAAAAAAAAACTGAAATTCCGCCATTGTTCTATGCGTTTTTAAATTGACGCCGTTCACTATGCGACGTAAATAACATGTTACCTTTATTCTATGGGTCGGTACGATTACGGCGATACCACATATGTAGAGTTTTCTTATGTTTTACGTCTTTTGCACAATAAAAACACTTTTGAACTAAAATTATTTGTTTTTGCATCGTTGCTTTCCAAGAGCCGTAATTTTTTTATTTTTCCATCAATGTAGTGATTTTTTGGGCTTGTTTTCTGCGGGACAAGACGTAGTTTTGAATGGTACTGTTTTGGGGTGCATGGGACTTATTGATTCATTTTTATTATGACTTTTTTGGGGGGCAATGGAAAAAAATTGCAATTTCGCCATTGGTTTTTGCGTTTTTTTTTTACGGTGTTCACTTTGCGGTTTAAATTACATATTAACTTTATTAATGGAGTCATTATGGTCGCGGCGATACCACATATGTGTACTTTTTTTTTTTTTTTACACTTTTACTAAATAAAACCACTTTTTATGGAAAAAAATGGTTTTATTTATTTTTTTACTGTACTTTTTATTAATAATCTTTATTTCACTTTGATGACTTATTTTATTAGTCCCACTAGGGGACTTTACTGTGCAATCTTCCGATCGCTGCTATAATGCTCTGGTATACTTCGTAAAACGGCCGCGATCGAAGTAAACTTCGATCGCAGGCGTTGGAGCAGGAGCTCAGCTGTCATCAGGACTTAGACTAGGCGTCAGCCTAGCCTAAAGCCCATTAGTGATCGACGTAAAAAGGCGTATTGGTGGTCACTAAGGGGTTAATATACATCAAGTTTGTAATTTACTTACGGTTAAAATTGAGCAGTTTTATCCATGCAAACTCTGTATAAAGTTACTGCCACTAGGCGTCTCCCTTCCTGTAATCTGCTGTCCACCCCGTTGTCAGGCAAAATCCGTCCCTGGTTCCAGAGCAGAATTGACAGGCTGCAACAGGTGGGTGTATGTCTCTTCACTGCCTGCCTATACAAGTCTATCGATGGGGAAGGAGGAGGAAGCAGAGAGAGTGAGTCAGCAACAAACACGCTGCATACAAGTCTATGGAGAGGGGAGGGGCAAGCAGGGGGAGGAAGTAGAAGCAGAGTGAGAAACACGCAGGCTGCTGGTAACATTTCTGTCCCCCCAGTACGGCTGCATAATCTCCTTCATGCTGCTGCAGCTCCTATATACGTGATAGATAGAGATAGGAGAACAGGATTCTCCTCTTCTTCGTGTGCGGTGTATAGAAAACATGATAGCAGTTAGGCTCCAGCCACTAGCTCAGAGACAACTGAGAATCAGAGAGAGAGCCTGCAGTAGGGAAAACTGCTAAATAATGCCACATACAAGTCATATAATGACCAGAAATAGCGTTATTCCTCATGTACACCTAAAACGTTAGGTACGGTTTAAGAGAACCAGTGATGCAGCTGAAAGTTATGAGTGGGCTGCGGCCATCAGCCGTGAAGAGAAGTTGGGGGGGGGGGGGAGAAAGAACTTCTACGCCCCCTGCCTACAGGACACACAATACAGCAAATACAACTAATTTCAATGTGAAAAAATTTCCAGCAGGTGAAATGGTTTACAGCTGTCTGTTGTCTGAGCGGGAAGCAAATAAGATAGCGTAAACCTCCGTTATTAGATCTGCATGATCAAACCAATCAATAGGACAATTGCAGCATACAAACCGGATGACTGTAGTTTATCGCCAAGAGGTTGGTTGCTTTGTTATGGAGAACCTGACTGCAGTGGTAGCAGTGCATGGTAAATCATCTGTAGGGACTGCCCTAGAAGCAATTATTAAATTTTTTATACACTTTACATAGAATTCTGATTCAGTCTTATTGAGCCACTGCTAGGAAGGAATATAACAGGGACAAAACAGGTGGTCTTGTGGCATCAATCACGGGAAGTGTCTGTTTACCAAATACGAAAACTTCTAAGGGCAGGTAGCAGCTAAAACTATGTTATCTCCATAAACAAGAAATGGGCTTTAGAAACTAGAAGCAGCTACATGTGGAGTTTCCTTCCTTACACAGTTTCCTAAAAGCAGCAGGTAAGGCATGTGTCACAGTAGTCTGATGTGCATTTATCACTCTGTGGGCTGCTTCCTGCTCTCAGGCTTTATTAAAGGGGCTGTCCCACCATTAAAAGTCATATTCATTGTATAGATCAGAGTTCTCAAATACGCAGGCCGCATGCGGCCCGCTGACAACAGGAGAGCAGAGAACATGCAGAAGGAGTGCCGCACACCCCCCTGTAGATAGTGCCCCACACCACACACCCCACCCTGTGGACAGTGCTACACCCCCCTCTCCATAGATAGCTGCATTGGGGCTTCGGCTAGGAGTGGAATTCTCAGCCAGAGTGCTCTGGTCGGGGATTCCGCTGATAGCAGAGGACAGTGACATCAGTGGCTCCTCCCAGACCGGAATGCCCGGGCCAGTGTGTTGTTGACGCACTGGTCTGGGATTCCGCTGATAGACGAGGCCTCTCACGTAACTGTCCATATATGGACAGGGACATCAGGGGATCCTCCAGGGGAGGAATCCCCGGCCAAAGTGCCGGCAATGCTTTGGCTGGGGATTCCACTCCTAGAGGGGGTCCCAATGGCGCTATCTATAGGGGGATATGTGTGGCACTATCTACAAAGGGGTGTGACACTATCTACAAAGGGGTGTGTGTGGCACTATCTACAAAGGGGTGTGTGTCATTATCTACAGAGGGCACTGTGCCATTATCTACAGATGGCATTGTGTAATTATCTAGGGGGGTTGTGGCACTCTTCAGAGGGCATTGTGGCATTACCTACAGAGGGCACTGTGGCATTAGCTACAGAGGGCACTGTGGCATTAGCTACAGAGGGCACTGTGGCATTATCTAGGGGGGCAGTGTCACTCTACAGAGAGCACTTTGGCATTATCTACAGGGGGTGGCAGTATATACAGAGGGCACTGTGGCACTATCTAAAAAGGGGCTGCCCAATCTTGACATCCTTGTGTCTGCCAAACGCTGCAAGCTGAGCAGCCAGACTGCATTTAGCGACACAAACTGGATTGTTAAAATGAGCACGTGGAATAAACTCGCAAATTTCCTGTAAGTTTACACCTAGCGGTATTATTATAGTATAATAATGTAGTATTATTATAGTAACGCAGTATTGTTATAATAATGTAGTATTATTATAGTAATGCAGTATTGTTATAATAATGTAGTATTATTATAGTAATGTAGTATTGTTATAGTAGTCCAAATAACGAATTGATTAACAATAATTTCGTATTTGATCAAATTTTAAAGTAATGCGACCCGTCAACTTTAAAAAATTTTTATTTGCGGCCCATTTACCCGGCCGAGTTTGAGACCCCTGGTATAGATCCTAAAAAATGAATAATGTTTGCCATTCACATTCTGTTTAAAAAAAACGATCCGGTGAAGTTTTGACATTTACTTACATAGTATGTCGCCTCCTGGTGTTCAAAGTATATAGCAATGTGCACGTCCAACTAATGAGCTGATTGCTGGTGGACACACATGCTCAGTCACTCTCCTCACTGCCAGTTCTCTGCATCGTCTACTTACTTCAGAGCCGCTAAAAGAAACAGCTTTCTGCCCTGCTTGTCAGGTAAGGAGCATAGTCTCTGCTGTAGCATGGCAGTATACCTGAGGAGACGACTCCTTCAGGGGAAGTAAGGAGTAACTCTTGTCAGCTGCCAGATGGGGAATGAGACAAATTCTGCTCAGACTCCATCTCCCAGCAGAATAGATTAGCAACAGCACCAAAAGGAACACAGATGCAAAAGAAAAAAAAAAGATGATTTTTTTTTTTATGCTAAGAACATTGCAGATGACAATGAAACAGCCAATAACCGCATTTCAAAATTTTTGGTATGAAAATGATTAATGGAGTAACACGCTTAAAGAGGCTCTGTCACCACATAAGTGCCCTATATTGTACATGATATGATCGGCGCTGTAATGTAGATTACAGCAGTGTTTTTTAATTAGAGTTATGATCTATACTAGCTTTATGCTAATGAGTTTCTCAATGGACAACTGGGCGTGTTTTACTATATGGCCAAGTGGGTGTTGTGGAGAGAAGTGTATGATGCTGACCAATAACCGTCATACACTTCTCTCCATTCATTTACACTGCAGATAGCGATATAGCTATATCGCTATTTGCAGTCACATAAACACACTATAACGCTACTCATGTGTCATGACAATGAATATACATTACCTCCAGCCAGGACGTGACGTGTATTCATTCTCCTGACCACTTCTGTAGCGTCTGTGTGATTTACAGCACAGCACAGCGAGATCTCGCTGTGAATGACAGTTTACAGCGTAATCTCGCGAGACTACGCCTGCTGTGCTGTAAATCACAGAGACGCTACAGAAGTGGTCAGGAGAATGAATACACGTCACGTCCTGGCTGGAGGTAATGTATATTCATTGTCAGGACACTGCAGTAATGTTAGTGTTTGTGTATGTGGCTGAACATAGCGATATAGCTATATCGCTATCTGCAGTGTAAATGAATGGAGAGAAGTGTATGACGCTGATTGGTCACCGATTGGTCAGCGTCATACACTCCTCTGTACAACGCCCACTTGGTCATATAGTAAAACAAGCCCAGTTCTCCATTGAGAAACACATTAGCATAAAGCTAACATAGGTAATAACTCAGTCAAAAATGATAGTTTTTCTAAATAAAAAACACTGCTGTAATCCACATTACGGCGCCGATCACATTATGTACAATATAGGGCACTTATAATGTGGTGACAGAGTCTCTTTAAGCTGTATGTAGATATATATTAGAGGTCTATGGGTGAGCCGGGACTCACAGCTAAATGTTCGAAAGCTGTATTGAGTAGGTTAAGATCTTGTTCAAGAAAAAGTGTAATTGCAGGCCAAAACTGTCAATGATGAAGGTTTTTACAAAGTTACATCGCTCAGCATGATCGAAACTTACACTTACCTCATTCTATTCTAGGCAGCTGCTTAAAGAAGTTTTCCCATCAGAGACATTTATGACATATCCACAGGATATGTCAAATGTCAGATAGGGACGCGCACCTATCTTTAGAACGGGGCCCTCTAAACCCCATTCTACCGCTCTGTGTTGGGGCTGAAGCATGTGATTTCCGACCATGAATTTACTGAAACCGCGTAGCTCGCTAAGCTACGCTGTTTCCTTAACTCCCATAGTAGTGAATGGCGGTTAGCAGTAGTACAGGGTTTAGGGGGCTTCGTTCTAGAGATAGGCGTGGGTCCCGGAGGTGGGACCCGCATCTATCTGACATTTATGACATATCCTGTGGTTAGGTCATAAATGTGTCTAATGGGAAACCCCTTTAACTCTGTGCTGGGCCATCGTCTACATAGGCAATGGTCCCTTCATTTGCAAATAAACATAGGGAGTATTTTCTATGAAAACTTAAGCCTCCCATACATTTTAGATTAATGTTGGCTTTATCCATAAGAAAAAATTGTGGCATATTCCATCACATGCCATAATATAGGGCATTGCCTAGGGAAGAATATACTTAAGGGTCCAAGTGGCTACGCTGTATGGGTAGGGGCACACAGCAGTATTGTATTCATGAGGCTTTAATCTGATTCCAAAATAAAAAAAACAGTAAAAAGAATAAAGCTATCGTACAAAAACGACACTAAAATACTTTTCTGAAGCTTTTCGGGTGAGATCAAGCTGTGATTCCGCAGCAACAGTCGCAACTCAGAAAAATATAAATATTATACTTCCCTCCTGGTATCATGTTTCATCTGATGCGACTATTGCAGCTTGTGATTGGTTGGTCGGTTTGCAGGAGGTCAGAGGGTAAGTATGCACCTTTTTTCCTCTTCTGTTTTTCCTCAGACGACATTCCCGCCAAAAAACTGCACCAAAATTCGGTATGGTTTTTCATCTGGAATTCTCTGCGGCCACCAGGGCGGATATGCTGAGTACCTTATTACCGGAGTGTATTATTATTCAAGCTAGCAGACGTGCCGCACGGTCAAGCACGTCTGCTAGAGCACGCTTCTGACGCTGCCCGGCAAGAGCAGAAGAAGCCTGCGTATGAGCAGAGGGTGAGCAAGCATTGTCGTAACTATAGGGGACGCAGCGGTATATACAGGTATAATGGGGGTGTCACGTAGGGTTTGTGGACCCACTGGGCCGTACCACCTTGGCGGCATGGCAGCTGGTTAACAGGAAGCAGGTCAAAGTCTATAGTTCGTATAGGGTACCTGTGGCAGCTCGAACAGTAGCAAGGCAGGCTTGGCTGGGACTAGGCAGCAGGCAGGTCAGGCGTGGAATACAGCACGGCACGACTTTGGCTCAGCACAGTACTCGACCAAAATAGTACGGCATGCAGGTAACAGGAACAGGAACACACTAGTAGACCATTGTATAGACAAACTTAGGGAACAACAACAACGCTCAGGCATAGAAGCAAGGGGCTGAACTCCTCTTATAGTCCAGGGACTAATGGGCTGATGGTTCATCAAAGTCCGCTGCCCCTTTAAGAGCGGTCACGAGCGTGCGCACGCACCCTATGAGATCCAGCTGAGGTGAGTGGAAGCGAGCTCTGGCGTCTCCTGAGGCTGCGGCTGTCATGGGGAGAGTGGCACTGACGGCCTGCAGCCACGGACGTGACAGTATCCCCCCTCTTATTGGGACCAGAGCGAGAGAGAAAATTCTTGAGAAGAGTTGGAGCAGAGGTTCTCCTTCCTCTGGCTCCCAGGACCCTCTCTTTAGGACCAAACCCCCTCCAATCCACCAAATAAAAAGTCTTTCCTCTCACTTTCTTGGTGTCCAAGATCTCCTTAACCTCAAAGGTGTCTGAAGGACCGCTGGAGGCAACCGCAGGGCTAGGAGTCTTGGTATAGCGTTTCAGAACCACCGGCTTCAGGAGGGAGACATGGAAGGAGTTGGGGATCTTGAGGGTAGGGGGCAGCCGAAGCTTGTAGGCGACAGGGTTGATCTACCGTAGGATCCCGAAGGGTCCGAGGAACCTGGGAGCAAATTTGTATGATGGTACCCTTAGTCGGATATTCCTAGAAGACAGCCAGACCTTCGCGCCAGGGAGAAATTGAGGAGGTTGTCTTATCCTTGTGTCAGCCTTCCGTTTCATGCAGTCGACTGCCATTAGGATGGAAGATCGAGTCTGCTGCCAGATCTGCAGGAAGTCTCTAAAAGCCGTGTCAGCAGCTGGTACCTCGGAAGTATCGGGCACCGGGAGAGGAACTCGTGGGTGCCTGCTGTACACAATGAAGAACGGTGTATTCCTTGTGGACTCGCTGGTGTGATTATTATATGTGAACTCAGCCCACGGAAGCAGCTGCACCCAGTCATCATGCTGCTTGGAGATGAAGTGGCGTAGGTAGTTCTCCAAGATCTGATTGATCCTCTCGACCTGACCGTTGGACGGAGGATGGTAGGCTGAGGAAAAGTCCAACTTCACACGAGAAGTCCGCAGAGGGCTCTCCAGAACTTCGAGGTGAACTGAACCCCCCGATCAGACACAATATGCTGTGGCAAGCCGTGCAGGTGGAAGATGTGCTGGAAGAACAGCTTAGCCAGCTGAGGAGCAGAAGGAAGACCGGTCAGAGGAACGAAGTGGGCCATCTTAGAAAAATCGATCCACCACCACCCAGACAGTACTGCATCCGGCAGAGAGAGGGAGGTCCGTAATAAAAAGTCCATAGCTATATGCTGCCTGGGAGCATTGGGCACAGGCAATGGCTGGAGCAGACCAGCAGGTCTGGAGTGAGCGACCTTGTTGTCTGCACATACTGAACAGGAATAAACAAAGTCCATAATGTCCTTGGGCAGCATGGGCCACCAGAAATGACGAGCAATCAGATCCCGGGTCTTACGGACCCCCGCGTGACCTGCCAGTCTAGAAGAGTGTCCCCAGCAGAGGATTCTTCCACGATCTGCCAGGCGCACAAAAGTCCTCCCTGAAGGAATGTCCCCAACTTGCAGGGGATAAACAGAGACAATGCAAGACGGATCAATAATGTTTTGTGGAATCTCCATGGTGTCTTCTGTCTCGAAAGACCTGGACAAGGCATCGGCCCTCACATTCTTGTCAGCCGGACGATAATGGAGCTCAAACTGGAACCTGGTAAAGAACAGTGACCACCTGGCCTGACGAGGGTTCAGCCGTTGGGCCGTCTGGAGGTAGGTCAGATTCTTGTGGTCCATAAAAATTAGGATCGGATGAGCTGCGCCCTCTAGTAGAGGTCTCCACTCTTCCAGAGCCAATTTGATGGCCAGTAACTCCCGATCCCTTTAACGTACTAGGCCTAAGGTTTTTATTTAATCCTGCCTGGAGAAAATCCAATATTAAAGGGATATCTGGTTTCGTTAAAGTATTAACATCCCTGTCTGCAAAATTCAAGAATGCTTTCCAGGCCCTCAGATATATTTTTTAGGCAACCTGTTTTCTACTGGCTAGTAGGGTGGCAATGACAGATTCTGAGAATCCTCTTTGCCTAAGGATTATCCTCTCAGTTTCCAGGCTGTCAGATGGAGTTTCTGAATATCAGGGTGCATTACTGGGCCCTGGTGTAGGAGGTCTGACATGTTCGGGAGAACCCATGGTTGGTCTGAAGACATTTTCCTCATCCACGTGAACCATGGTCTCTTTGGCCAGAAGGGGGCTATTAATATCACACTGGCCTTGTCTTCTCTGACCTTTCTTATTACTCTTGGGAGAAGGTTAGGGGGGGGGGGGAGGCATAGCCACTCTCGACTCAAACACTGGGAGAATGCGTCTATTGTTGTTTGGTGTTCTGAAGGGTCTAGGGAGAAGAATCTTTGGGTCTGTTTTCCCTGGACGCAAATAGCTCTATTGACACCATTCTGACTGGCGAAGCCTTTCTCGGCTTAGGAAGTCTGCCACCTGGTTGTCTTTTCCCTTTAGATGGACAGCTGATAGGGTCAATAGGTGGTGTTCTGCCAGAAAAAAGATCTGTGAGGATAACTCCATCAGCAAGGCCGATCTTGTACTCTACTGACGATTTATATAAGACACTGTGGTTGTGTTGTCGGAATAGATTTTTAAGTGTCGACCTCAAATTGCTGGTATGGATCCCTTCAAGGCCTGAAGAACTGCCACCAGTTCCCTGAAGTTGGAGGTTTTCTGAACGGTCTGTTGATCCCACTGACCCTGAAGAAAAGAGGAGTGGTAGTGAGCTCCCCACCCCCAAGGACTCACGTCTGTGGTAATGTTGAGAGTAGGGGTTAACTTCCATGGAATACCCCGCATGAGGTTCTCCTTGTTCAACCACCATCTGAGGGACAGCCTGGCTGCGGATGAGATGTATAGGGGTTGGTCCAGGGAGAGACTGCTCCTGTCCCACGGATTTAAAAATGTCCCACTGTAGGGCCCTGGCGTGAGCCCATAGTACAGCTGGGATGCATGATGTCATGAGGCCCAGGACAGACATAGCCTTCCTGAAAGATGTCATATGGCCCAGGTAGAGTTCTGATACTCTGTCTATCAGAGGATTGATTTTGTCTTCTGGAAGGACATCTGCTTGGAGGAGTCTAGCAGAATTCCTAGGAATACACAACTGTTTGATGGGTTTAAACTAGATTTTTTAAAATTTATGTTCCATCCTAACCTTGTTAGTATAGTGCAAACCATTTGTATTTGTAGGGTCAAGGTCTGAGATGTTTCTGCGACCAACAAATAAATCATCCAGGTACGGGATCAGGAGGATGTCCGAGCGGTCAGTGCGTCCTGGTGCTTCTCCTGGCGTTTCCATAATGGAGGAAGAAGACTGGAGACCGAAGCTCCTGCTGTTCAGGCCTAAATAGGCCTTGGATTGGCTGGGAGGCCCTCGGCTCAGAACGCTGGAACGCCTCTACCCCGCATGGGTCACCGGAACCACTGTCTCCTGGAGTGTTGGACGCGTCACCCCGCCGGAAGTGATGCATCGCGGCGACCGGAAGTCTCCAGTGAACGCGCCAGTAGCCACCAACGCTGGGCATCATCCAGCCCACCGAACCAGACCCCAGGAAACCGCTCCCCGCCAGAGGAAGGACCACAGTCTGGACCTTAAACCACCTCCAAGGAGGGAGGCGATGGACCGGGAGAGGAGGGAGTATCTATACCAGGCTTAAAGTTGCTCCCTCCAAAGGAGACTTACACCTTCCAGGGCACGCCTAGTGAAAATAAGGTAAGACCTTGCTAGGGGGTCTACAACCCCAGGAGAAGTGTTTTTCCCTCAGGACAATCCTTCCATCCGGAGGACAGGAAACCTGAGTGTGTGGCGGAGAGGTGTGTCCCTTTTTATATCCTCAGGTTTCCTGTCCAACGGATGGGATGTCTCTCCAGGGGTGCTGTCATAGGTGAAAGGGTAAAACAACAACTTTAGAAAACTTAAGGATGAAATTAAAAAAAAGTGTACTTCCCTAACTAGAAGCAATAGGCTGCTACCTAAAACGTTTTTGGTTTTTATAGAACGAGTGGACTTCCCTGACACTAAACCTAACTAGATTATTCCAAGCTTCCCAGACGCTAAGCCTAACTACAGTGACTGATTCCTGACCACTAAATTCCCCGACGCTATACCCAACTACACTTTTTGACGGTTCCCTGACACTAACTAAAACACGGACAGCACACGGATGGAAACGCACCAATATAACTAGAAGATAACTTTCTAAAGTAACTTTTTTTAAATATATATTTATGGGGTTTTTTTGCACTCTCTCACCACAACCGCTCTCCAACTCCAACAGAGCAGGCGTGGCAGGATCTGAAGTAAGAGCAGGAAATTATGTAAGGGTATGTGCGATCGCCACTATTGGTTGGTAGTCACTGACTAACCAATAGCGGCAATCGCTGAGGAAGGAGAACGATTGGTCCCTGCACACTGAGGTGTGATAGCCTGCTATCGGAAACAGCAGGCATCACAGCTCGAGGGGGAAATGGTTCTGCATTTTCCCCATGCCGTACTATTCAGTCACTGAACGAGAACAATGTGCTCAGCATGACGGAATAGTACGTCAAGGAGCGGGGAGTTAAAGACCTTGTGGCCCATTTGAAAGAAGTGTCTGGCCACCGTTGTCTCTCCAAACTTTTTTTGTCTTTTCTCACCATCATCTTGTCTCACTTTAATCTCATGTCCCTTTTTATCCTCATTTTTTGCTCAAAGGTTATGTTTTCTGATCGTTAAGACGCAGCTTAACAAGCTGCATCATCTGTCGCTTTCCGCATAATTGAACGCCTGTTCTCCTCCGGCAACATCTCTCCCTTGAATATGGACTATTTGATATTAAAGGGAAGGTGTCATGATTTATTTATTTTTTATTATACTGCTTTTAATATAATGTAAACAAAAATTTTATTTATTTGTGTTGTCACTTTTTACTTTTTAATGTATTCATACTTTTACTTCTCTATGGGGGCTGCCATTTTTTTTTTCATCTCTGTATGTGTCGATAAACAACACATACAGAGATGGAATATCACAGCACAATTCATAGGACACAATGAACGGCAGCCGTTGATTGCTTCTGCCATCTGGCTCTGTACTGCACAGACGCAGGTCAGAGTCACACAGCAGAGAAGCTGGTTTGTAGAGATAGCAGGCACCATTATGAAGACCGGCTGAACTGCAGGTAAGGGGGGTGGGGGGTGTGTGTGTCCCTCTCTCTGGGGGGGGGGGAGAGAGAGCCGTGTCCTATTCATGTGCAGCGGCATATGCACGGGCACCGCTGTTCCTTCATAGCCGCTTATCAGCTGTTTTGAAGAATCAGCGGCAACGCCTACAAACATCTGCCCATTGGTTTCAGTGGGAAATACAGCGTTCTGTTCCAACGGGGCGTTTTTGGAGCCGTTTTTCATTGACTCTAGAAAAACAGCTCCAAAAACGGCTGTAAAAAACGCTGCCAAAAACGCAAGTTTGATTAAAACATGGCTGAAAATCAGGAGCGGTTTTCCCTTTGTTTAGTAAGCGTGTGAACATAACCGTAGCCTTTTGGTGTGTCCTATAGCTTCTGCCAGCTGCATTTCAAAAATCACACCCAAAATAGCAGCCGGACACTGCTTAGCAATTTGAAGACACCTTTTCCTGGCTTGTAGGAGGAAGGGGGGAGATTCCCTCCCACATTTACAGCAGCTGTGAGTCGGGCTGCTTTGCCTTATTCACCTTGCTGTAATTCTGGGAAGTGCTCCCTCTGGTGGCCAACATAGGAAAACATGTCAAATTATTATTTCAATTTTTAATACTTTCCACCATGTCGAAGAAAAAAAAATAAATACAGCAAAAAACGTAAAAAATAATAGAAGTAGGGGGCGGGGCTTAGCCATGGCGGAGTGAAGACGTGCTTTGGGGGAGCTCCGTGCAGCGGTGGAGTAAAGAGCAGTCAGATCCCGTCTTGTACCGGCAGGAGATGCCCGGAAAGCGTCAGGGACTAGGCTCAACACCCTCCCGCTCCTTATCGCGCTCTCAGACGCGCAGCGCAAGCATGGAGCGCTTTTTTCAAGGGCCGCAAGCTGCACCGATGCCTCCAGGTGTCATGGCGGATTCCACACAGCAGCCGGCCACGAGGAGATCAGACGACACACTGAGCATGCCAGCAGGCTCCTGCACGCTGGGACACACGACCGCATCACAGCATGGAGTAACTTCTCTTGAGGTACCGCCTGTGTTCCCTGTCCTTTCTCTCTCTGTGCTACCGACAGCTTCTGTGCCCCTGCCTAATATTGCAGAAGACCTGCCATTACAGCCATTCCTGCATGCGGATTTACATTTACTTAGGGCACTGATTCAGGCTCTCCCCACCAGACAGGATTTAGATACCCTGGTCACAAGAATAGAGCAATCCCACCAACAAGATATCGCTGCTTTAAAACAAGAAGTGGACAGGGTGGACGCTAGGATTAATACCATTGACCACACGGTTTCTTCTATTGATAGCAGAGTGCTAGCTCTGCAGCAGGCGGCCATTTCCAACAGAACACACATGCAGTCCCTAGCACTCCAGTTGGATGATCAGGAAAACAGGGGCCGTAGAAACAATGAACGCCTGAAAGGCCTCCCAGATCTGGGCCTCAGAGATGATCTCTCGACCAGGATTACCGCCATCTTTAATACGGTCACCAATAGACCTCTAGACGCTACATTCTTACTAGACCGTGTTCACAGAGTCTCCCGTCCCGGCCCGGACGACCCATCAAACCCCCGGGACGTCCTATGCCGCCTACATTACTATTCTGACAAGGATCTAATTTTCAGAGGAGCATGGTCACATGGGCCGGTATCTATTGATGGCTGCAGGGTTTCGGTCTATCCAGATGTTTCCCCTCGTACACTCTACATGAGACGTCTCCTACACCCATTACTGGAAAAGATCAAAGCGACAGGAGCCACTTATAGATGGGGACATCCGTTCCACGTGGTCGTCAGGAAAGATGCATCTACTTTTCTTCTTCGCCATTTCTCGGATCTGGATGCACTATTCAGGTTCCTACAGATTGAGCCGTTTCCAGTACCGGATAGGTTGGCATTGGACCGGCCTGAACCGCCTCAACGTCGGCGCAATAGGCGCCCTAGCCTACCCCGCATCAGGCCTCCGCTCCGAGAGACACCGGGGTCTCACCGGACTTGTCGCTGCCGATACCTCCAGAGGCCTGAACGGGATTCCCTTCTGGAGATTTCACCTTGACCACGTGGCAACGTATTGACTGCACCTAGTATCTTTTTGCCTCCTACAGTGCCTAGTGGTTCTTTTTCTCTGTCACAGTTGCCTTTAACAACCACTCCGAAGAAGGGGTTTTTCTTTTATAGCGGAACTTTGAGAGCTGCCTCGCTACTACTACAGCGGATCGCTGAGACTCCCTTGGGACTCATGATGCAGCAGTTGATTCCACAACTACACTCAGAAATGTAGATATACACAGGCTTACATTGTAACCTTCCGTTGTTCCTTGTCGTCGCTCTCCCTGTCAGGTCCGTATTTCACACCGAATAACCACCTCTGTAAATTGAAAGCTGAAGGCATGGACATCAGCAAAGATCAAAGTAAAGACCAAAGACCTGAGTGAATCCGTCAGCAGGATCAAGTGTTTTGATAAGTAAGTGGCTAGGAGGGGGTAATAATAACTCCCCCACTGGACACCAACGTAGTCTGACTCCACAATTGTGTGGGTTACCCTGAGGGTGACAGTCAGTGAAGAGCAGAAGACAGGAGAAGAAGAAGACGATGGTGTACAGGACTGGCAATGAACTGATGGGACCCGAAACCTGAGGGTGATAGCATTATGATTATTAGTTGAGGCCCTATTGTTTATAATGTCTGAGGTTTATAATTATAATGTGTGTAAATATGCCACGGTGCTGCAAATTACAATCTGAGGAGTTTTGTGTGGAGGCGTGAGGTGAAGGTCACTGTGCTGCCCATGACCTGTTATATCTGCAGGGGTAAAAGTCCCATTAGGACAGTAAGTGACAGTGCGACAGTTGTTACCATTAATAAAATGTAGACCGGATTAATTATATATATATATATATATATATATTACAACCAGCAGCGGTTTGTAGATTATATCAAGACAACCATCCTGTATCCAGAGGAGAATAGGGAAAGTTAGGACCACTCCGACACCTTGGAAGTCCAGGTACAAAGGGGGGTCACTCATCAGGAGTAGCTCGTCTCAAGCTGGTGAAGAAATCCAAACCCCTACCCGCCTGGTTCAAGTGGTCAGTGGTAGGTCGATAGGCAAGACTCAGGGATAGAATAATATTTTTAGGGGGGACTGTCAGGGATCATTACCATGTATATTGTTTGAAAAATATTATCCTTACATGTATATATATATATATATATATATATATATATATATATACACATATACATACATATATATATATATATATATATATATATATTCAGTATATTACACAAAGAGATTGGATTAATGGAGCACAAAGAGCCTGCATAACACGCCTATGGAAGACACCGCCCCCTGGAATGCAAAGAGGAGTGTGCAGAAGAATGTACAGGAAAACTTACAGCAGAGGAGCCAATGGGACTTAAGCAAGTCCCACATCTCGAGGGAGGGGCATGTGTCTCCTCTGTCTGTTTCTTTGTTCTGAATAAAGTTCAGTTCTCCTCTTTTCTGATGAGAGGGAAGCTGTATCAAACATTTCTGTGTGATGTACTTCTCTCCAGGCATGCCTTCAGCTTTCAATTTACAGAGGTGGTTATTCGGTGTGAAATACGGACCTGACATCCCCTCCCCCTCTCATTTTTATCATGTCTTTTTGCATAATATGTTTCATGATCCCCTTCCCCCTTCCTTTCCCTACCCTCCCTTTCCCTCTCGCTCTCCTAATGGTGTTCGGATGGGGAATGGTGCAGTGGTCGGCACTACTTCGCCAGTCTCCATTAATGTATATCGGGATGTTTTAATGTATTTTTTAGGGCTGAATTCATTTCCTGTTAACTAATAGGTTATAAGATTGGCTCACGGGTACACTAATGGGGTAATGGATGTACACGCCTCTATCGTCTTTCCCAGCCTTCTTCCGCCTCTCCCATACCTTGTCCCTCCGCTCTCGACTGACACCTATGTGTACCCCTTTTCCTCCCCCTCTTTACCTATTAAATGTCCTATTGCTTTACTGCCCTCATCTTAGACAACGGCAGTTGGTGGATATCACACTTATACGATAATTTTGCTTGGGTATTCTTTGTGGTTATTTACGAATGTTCGTGGGGAAAAGGTAACTGGTCATTGTACATAGGGCCCTGCTTGCAGAGCCAGGGTCTATAAAGTGTTGTTGCCTCCCTTACTCATCTCTTGGTGGGTATCGGACGAGTTTGAATTTGTTTATGTTATTGTGCTGCCTGCTGCATGGGGCTCCCCCCCCCCCTCTGCCTTTGGTTCTCCCTATCCCCGTTCTGTTACTAACTTTTTCTCCACAGGTTTCCACACCGCTAAGGAGCCGGCATTTGGGCCCCTTTTCTGTCTATTCCTCCTTCCTTCCCTTGATCTTTCGCTTTTACCTTCTTTGCCCTCTCTCCCCTCCACCTCCCCTCCCCCTCCCCTCTCCCCGCCAGGGACATGGCAAGTCAATCCCAGACAGAACTGCGGATAGGTTCTCTGAATGTCAAAGGTCTGCATGGTCCTGGGAAACGATCCATTCTGTTTAACTTGTTGAAGGCTAGACACTTGCATGTAGCTTTTCTTCAGGAAACGCATCTGAGTGAGCAGAAACCCTTCAAGTTGTCTAATCTATGGTTTCCTCACGCTTATCATATTTTTTCCCCTGACCCGAAATCCAGGGGGACAAGTATCCTTCTTTCCCGCTCTCTACCGTGGGAATTCCTGGACTCACGCAGTGATGTGATGGGGCGAATGCTCTTAGTCAAGGGGAACATAGACTCCCAGATTTTCACCTTTGCGTCCTTCTACATGCCCAATGTGGGACAAGGTTCTGCCTTGATCGGCTTTCTGGATGTGCTGGAGGAGTTTGGAGAGGGTACCATCGTTCTGGGGGGTGATTTCAATGTTGCATTAGAGCCTACCATGGATGTTTCAACGGGATCTTCGTCAATTCCACACTCCCAGCTACGCCGTATTAAACGCGCGCTTCACGAACACAACTTCGTGGACACGTGGCGCTTACTACATCCAGCAGACAAAGACTTCTCCTTTTACTCACCTGTCCATGATGTCTACTCCAGACTGGACTTCTTTGTCAAACACCGGTCTCTTCCAACCGTACAAGCGGCCGACATTGACTCAATCTCTTTCTCTGATCATGCCCTTGTCACACTGTCTTTGTCTTTGCAAACTCCTATACTGCATCAATCTCAATGGAGACTCAATCCCTCGCTTCTCCAGCATTCCCTGGTCTCTTCTGATGTGTCGCGCACGCTTGACGACTACTTCGTCACTAATAACTCCTCAGATACGAATCCACGGGTACTATGGGAGGCCAGGGGAAGAAATAGATCCAGCGCTGATGATATTTAAAAGAGAAACTTTTTCCAAGTTTTATTTCTATTTGTTTAAAAATTGTTTGGATCAAGATAGAAAAAATTATGTGATGATGTCCTGTGATGCCAAGATGGATAAGTTGTAGAATAGATGGCCTACGAGTTTCGAACGCCGCTTGCGTTCTTAATCAAGCCATGATTAAGAACGGGGTACCTTCATTAAGCATGGGGCCCGGTTGAAAAAGGAGCACGCAGTGGCCATTACCCGGTTCCTTACGGAAATTAAGGCACTGGAGTTCACGCATAAACGCTCCCACGAACTGGAATGCAAAGTTGCGCTAATTCAAAAACGGGAGGAGCTACGTACCTTACTCCTAAGGCAAAAGCCACTCTCGCCAAATGCAAACGGCCCTTTTATGAGTACAGAAACAAATGTAGCAAGTCTCTTGCCAGAGCATTGCGCCTCCAACAAGCGCGCACTTATGTACCTTTTATTACAACCTCTCCTACCACTCGAGTTAATCTGCCTTTGGACATAGCGTCACAATTCCGCGACTTTTATGCTTCACTCTATGACACCGACTCCACCAATCCGGCCACACTCTCGAGAGATTTCCGTGCAAATATTAAGTCCTATATTGCGGAGTCGGGCCTCCCCTCCCTGTCTGAGGAGGTTCTCAATGCTCTAGAGGTCGCAATTACCGCGCCAGAACTATCCGACGCTCTCAAAAACTCTGCCTCTGGTAAGGCCCCTGGACCTGATGTGTTTACGCTTCCCTATTATAAAAAATTCCTCGCTGTCCTTAGTTCGCATTTCTTAGCGTCCTTGAATTCTTTCTCCTCCTCCGCTCGCGTCCCACCTGACGCGCTCAGGGCACATATCGCAGTGATCCCCAAGCCAGGGAAAGATCCGTCTCAATGCGCAAGTTATAGGCCAATTTCCCTTCTTAATGCAGACGTCAAACTCTTTGCAAAGATTTTGGCAGTGCGTTTGGCCCCATTACTCAGCGGTGTCATACATCTTGATCAGGCAGGGTTCATGTTGGGCAGAGAGGCCCGTGATAATACCACGAAGGCAATCAATGTCATTCATAAGGCTAAACTATCTCGAGTTCCGCTTATGCTCTTGTCAACAGATGCTGAAAAAGCATTTGACAGAGTCAATTGGACGTATATGGAGGAAACTCTTCTCCGACTTGGCCTTGGTCCACAAATGATGGGATGGATAATGTCGTTATACTCTTGCCCGTCTGCAAGGGTACGCGTGAATGGGATCCTTTCGGAAGAATTCAACATCCACAACGGGACCCGCCAGGGTTGCCCCTTATCCCCCTTGATTTTTATCCTGACCTTGGAACCATTTCTACGGCATATCAGAGCGAACCTTGACATTAAGGGCCTAGAAGTGGGAGCTCGGGTCGACAAGGTTGCAGCGTACGCAGATGACTTGTTGTTTTTCCTGACCAACCCGTCTATCTCCCTCCCGAACCTGATGCAGGAATTTCGTCGCTTTTCCAGTCTATCCAATTTTAAAATAAACTTTTCCAAATCAGAGGCCATGAATGTCTCCATCCCCTCCTCCCTTCTACGCACATTGGAACAATCCTTTAGCTTTAAATGGAACTCAAAGGCGCTCAAATACTTGGGAGTGCGCATCCCGGCGGATCTTAAGGAGCTTTTTAATTTGAATTTGCCAGTGTTTTTTCCCGAAGTGAAAACGGATTGTGCCAGATGGAGGGGGGGCACATTCACGTGGATGGGTCGCTGCACTATTTTTAAAATGAATATTCTTCCCCGACTACTTTACTTATTCCAAGCTCTGCCTATAGCAATTCCATCCTCGTTCTTCAAAGCAGTAAACTCTTTACAAATTTCCTTTGTCTGGAATGGTAAGCCTCCACACCTTAGTCGAACGCTCTTGTGTCGGTCACGGGAGTCGGGGGGACTGGCACTTCCTGACATCCGATCATACTACATAGCAACTCACCTAGCGCGCGTAGTGGATTGGTGTAGACACGCCCCCTACAAGTCATGGGTGGGTCTTGAGCAAAGCTTCACGGAGGCCCCTCTTGAGGTGGTTCCGTGGTTGCAACGCGGACTTCTTAAATCCATTCACCAACATCCCACTATCAGCCCCACACTGCGATGTTGTTCTCTTCATAAGGTCCGATCAAGCCTATTGCCCATCTGCTCCCCCATGTTTCCGATTCTGGGGAATCCTGCTTTCCCATCAGGGTTGACAGATTCGGTCTTCCGGGCTTGGTTCACGTTTGGTATATTTAGGGCAGCGCACTTCCTTAAGAGTGGCTCTCCCTCTCGGAGCTGTCGCATCTGCCTGAACTCCAACCTCTGGGCCATTGGCGCATATTTCAGCACCGCCATTTTTTCTCTTCATTATCGTCTCCGGCTTTATTCCAAGAGTCTAGATCCCCGTTGGAAGAGATGTGTGTTGGCTCCGAGCCAGCTCGTCACACACTGTCCACGATCTACCATCTCCTTCTAAACCCGCCGGATCTTCCCCCGCCAGGATACATCGCTGAGTGGGAAGCGGACTTGGGCATCATCCTTACCGCAAGTCAACGTTCCCGCATCCTAACTTTGGCTCATAAAACCTCGATCAGCTCGCGTTACCAAGAAGCCAGTTTTAAACTGCTCTCGCGATGGTACAGGACCGTATTTTCTAGACAGTTTCACCTCTCTGTTGGAGATGCGGGCGGGAAGATGGTACCCTCCTTCACACCTTTAGGTCTTGTCCGTTGCTCGCAGAATTCTGGGAAGGAGTGAAGAGAGTGATCTCCGAGGTAACAGATACCAGTTCTCGTTTGGACGCGGCCTTCTTCCTCCTCCATCATCATTGTGACATCCCAACAAATATCTACAAAAGCTTGCTGCTTCACTTTTTAGTGATGGCCGCTAGACATTGCATTCCACTGAGATGGAAAAACGTCTCCCCACCTACTCTGTCCCTCTGGGTCTCGAAGGTCAACGATCTAATGCACATGGAGGATCTGACCTCAAGCATTCATGATACCAACGCTAGGTTTTGCCTCACGTGGTCCCCTTGGATAGTGTTCCAGGACACTGACACCTATAAAGACATTCTTGGTGGGTTGGAAGTTGGTTGATAACCCGCACCGGATCTTCTTGGGTGTTGCAGAATCTCCTCGGCGGGGAGTGTTGCCCCTTCCTCCTCCCTTTACCCTTCTCATTTATCTTTCTTTATCTCGCTTAGTCTCTCTTGCTCCTTGCTCTCATAGGGGAATGTCAATCAGATCACGTGGGCTATGTCATATGTGGTTATACCTCTCATGAGGTTTTCAGTATGTGGTTAAATACTATGCATCTTCATTATTGGTTGTGTTTCATTTTCCTTTCTGTATTTGCTGTATTCTTGTTTTTTTATTATGTAAAAATATGGTTGTCTGCCATGAAAATAAAGAATTCAAAAATAAATAAATAATAGAAGTAACGAACTTAAAAAAAAAAAACTGGTTTCATTCGCGACACATTCCCTTTAAGGCTACCTTAGCCACTGCTGGGTCTATACTCTCCAGATTATGGTGAATATCGCTTCTTTGTACTGCCAATTTTTTGTACTGGATTGCTAAAAGAAAAAAGGTTTTTACTTGAAAACAGGATTGGCAATCCTGAAATAAACGAGAAAGCACAATGAGGAAGGAGGTACCTCACCTACATGTATCATAGCAGCGGTGCCTTGAAAATATACCTGGTTTTACACTATTGCTTGCTACGATTAAAAAAACTAGACCTGGCATTTACAGGAAACGTCTGGTGGTGATTGCTGCTAAAGGGGAAATGTTATTAAATTTGAGGGATCACTTACTTTTCCTCCTGCACTGTGAACGTTTACTCAATGTGCTCAATAAAAGACATGAACAGTACAACTGTATGTGTTTTATTAGATTGTGTTTGCCTATAACTGACTTGGTTACTAATAACATGTAGTCTGATTATTATCTAATGCAAAGAGTCCGGTAACTCCAAAGAGTTCACTTACTTTTTCTTGCAACTGTACATACATTTATTTAACTTTTATAAATATATTTTTTTTGGGGGGTTAAACCGTTCACTGTATGGTATAAACATGTTAACGATTCATAGGATAAAGTTAGGACTACGCTGATATAAAACAATATAGCCCCACCCCCCGTCAAACCTTTTATGGAGTGCGGTATCTCAGGAGTTAAAACAGCTGTGATCGGAGTAATCTCCGATCCTGGCTGTTGCTGCAGAATGACTGCTTCTCCTGTGCCCGCGCCATAAACTAAAAGAACAGATTTCTGTTACGTACATTTACGGCGCTGTATGAAAAGGTGTTAGGCCACATTCACACGAGCGTGACAGATTTATGCACGTAAAAAAAGCGTGTAAATCTGTCAGTGTGCTTTGCGCGTGGCATGTGTTTTTCACGCACTTGCAAACACTTTAATTTTTCAATGTAATTGATGCGTAAAACACGGACAGCACACGGATAAAAACACATCAATATAGAACATGCAGCGACTTTCACGCAACGGACACTCGCTGCGTGAAAATTCACGCGTGTGTGAATAGCCCCATTGAAATCAATGAGTCCATGTGCGGTCATTTATTTCAAGGCACAGCACACGGACGGACGAGAATCACGCTCATCTGAATGAGACCATAAAGCATTGACACTACAGAATTTCACAAGTAGTCTTGCCTGCCCCCTAGTGTAAGAGTAGTGGATGACATGTAACTTTATTCAATAATTTTTTCCTCCAAAGCTAAATGATACTAAGACAGTCAGATATTAAAAGATCTACTGAAATTAAAGGCAGGAGCTACACAGGCAACACTCGTGCACTATTCTGTTCACTACGCACTGGGGGGGAATTTACGACCAGTTCAGTGAGCCCCAACCGATAAGACATTTATGACATATCAAGTCAACATAAATAAACAGAATACGGATGTCTAACAAGATTTACATCAGTATTTATTTTTAAGCTCCGTGCTGGATGTTTTTTTTTGTTTTTCAGTTCTGCGCCCCATATTGCAGAGTCACATATATATTTAATATGTAGGTAAATCATGATCAAAATAAGAGGCTACATATAGTTATTTTTCCTTCTATGGGGAAATTAAAGTGTCTATATAGACAATTCTGAAAGTTGCTTAAGAAAAGTGCATAGACTGAAATGAGCTCCGTATACATGGAAACTTTTATATACAGAATAAGGACATGAAATAGAGTCTGGGGGTGGGGGGGATATATAAAAAGGTTTATGTCACATACAGGGGGATGGATAAGGCGCTTCGTTGTGGGGCATGGCCAGCCACAATTTGGACATGCGGTCAGCTGCAGGACAGGACAGTCTAAAACTGATGAGCGAAGGAAAAAAAAATAAAAAACTTGTATTTTGGTTCTGTGTAAGATAGAGAACATTAGTTATTGGAGGCTCAGTGAAGCTTATGTAAATCAGAACACACAAAAATCACATTCAGAATTTTTATTGACTCCAGCTTGGTTATGACATGACAATGTTTGTAAGCAGCTGTGCAACAGGATATTGATCAGAGAGAGAATCCTTCTCCAAGGCACTAGTGTTAACATGTAAGGTGCGGAGAAAACCGTACAATCTGAAGAACAGGACGGTCATAGCAATCATTCAGTAAGCAAGAGGCTATAAAAATAGATTTGCAGGGCAGCAAGGCAGATTATCTGTATTTATAAAATCCTTCTCCAGTCTTCTTTCCCAGTTTCTTCTCATCAACTAGTTTATTGAGCAACTCGCTGGGGGCAAAAAGGGGGTTTTCAGGCTCCAACTGGTGCCAACCTGAGGTGTGGGGGGAAGGGAAGGATGAATAAAATTCAAGAAATGGTTTAAATACCAAATTATTATTTTTACTTATTAAATTCAGTGCCTGAGATAAAATACTTGTACGTGTAGCATGCATGGCTTGGTCAAGATTTTTTACTGGTGCTTGTCCCCTTTGGAAGACCCCTTGTGTCCAATTAGGGGTGTAGACCAGCACATTTGTGCATTACATACAGTCCATTGGTTACAATAGACACCCTGTAACACTGCATTAGATATGATCAATGAGTGATGGCTTTCTCCAGTAATAGTAGCTGATCAATTGGGATCTGGCGATCAGTTCATCATCAGGGTACTTTAAAATTGAAATGAGATTTAAAATCCGTTTTAAAGGCTCATATTACAACTCCGTGCAATCCCTGGTTTTAAATGAGCCTTTATATGACCAGGGCCAGCCTAAGGCTGGACTCTATTGCTGCCCTCCACAAACCAAAAATTAACCACATACATACAGACATACAGACACACACACTGGAACACATATACTGCACATACATAGAGGCAATTCTTTAGATAAACCGGCAAAGTTAAAAAATATATATATACACACACACACACAAACATTAAACAGTGATAACACAGATAATGTAGTGGAGACACACACACACACACACACACACACACACACACACACACACCTTGCTGACAGGCTTCTTGCAGGGTGGGCTGTGGGCAGAGCTTTCTACTCTCCTCTGGTTTACTCCGTGTGTCTAACTAAGAGCAGAGGCACCCCCTACATGCTGGGAGAGCGCAGAGCTCTGTGCACTGGCACAGGTCACACACCCCTAAGGCCAGCCCTGTATATGACGGCCATAGAAGTATATGATGCAATACTATAGGAAGATTTTATTTTTTTTTTTCCTGTCGAAAAAAGCGTTATGATCCATTAGGCATTTTATTATGCTTTGCTTCTACGGGAGAATTTCTCCGTAATACGGTGCCATATGGACGCACCATATGGATGAGGGCTGCCCTACAGGCTCAGTGCACACAGTTCTGCCGTGTGTATAAAGCCTTTGGGTAGTGGGAAAGAATAGTAAAAATATGTGCTCTATCAGCATATATTGGAGCATGACATCACGGTGCACTAAATTAACAAAGTACCTGAACACATCTGCTGGTTTCATCATAGAGACCTATAATTTACAAGCAAGTATTCATTTATCAACCTTTCTCCTGTCAAACAGGAACTACTATATAAATTATAGAAAAAATCTGAACGTTATTATAGATACACTTAAGCAGATGTACAAATACAATACATAGTAAAGAGAAGTAGACAATTGTGGGTATGGGGAAAGAGGGAAAGTAGGGCAAGAATAATTGATGTCGCCTTCATATATCGTCTATATGGATACCGACAATTATAGGGAAAGGAATGTCCAGTGCAATGTCCCCTTGAGTTGCACTGAGAGATACAATTTATATTGTACTTTATTTTAATTTACGTTATATATTTCTCTATTTCAAATCCCATTAATTGAACCTACCATCCTGTATGAATGGCAATGTCTGCATCAATGGGAATAGGGAGGGAGTGCTCTTGGAGCTATGAGTTTGTGGCTTCGATCTAGTAAAATTGTTCATAGATCTCCTCTACATGTGGTTGACCACTTTGTTCTCAAATTCACATATTTTAATGGCTTGGTTAACCTGCATTTGTTCTCATTAAATGTCCTCATTAAGAATTGCCTAAATGGAACCTCAATCCATAAGGTCACATACACATAACCTGCTGGTAGTGTCAGGCAGCCGTAGTATAGCAGGCCAGGAGAAGCTACTCTCTCCCGGTCAGCAGTACTGTTTACGTGACCGCCGTGCAAGAAAATAGTTTGCAGGAGCAACCAGCCCACAATTTACTGTTACGATGCTGCCACTAGTAGCACACAGTGTCGCTGCTCTGAGAAATTCTCTTGGGCAGCGAGACCAGTGGTGAACAGGACCGTAGATTGGTCAAAGCTGCTGGCGGCTAAGGTGTTAGCCGTGAATTACTATGTCATCAGTGCTCGACGACTGATCAGCATGAGCGAGCGGTGTAAGCGCTAATCTCGCTCGCTACGGCTAGGAGGCAATGGGCAAGTATGAAAGGATTGAATTGTATATTGCTACACTAAACTCTCCCTTCTTCCGGGGTTGGGAGCATTTTGTTTATGGCGCTTTTTATAGGCCAAAAGCTGACGGACAGCAAATTCAGCCAGTCATAATTGTAGGGGTAAAATGTTATTAGTTTCGTCTTGTGAGGACATAACATTGTGAGTTTTGTTTCAATTGTAACAGGACATTTGCAACAAAGCAATATCCCATATCTAAACACACAAACAAATCGTGGAATATATATTCTGACTTTTCCACTAGACGCACAGTTATATTAAGATCAAAATTGCATATTATACGTAAGTTATGAAAGAATTTTTTTTGAGTATGTGAAGTTTTAAATGTAATACTTTAAGTATTAGTCTATAATAAGTGTACTTATTTGATGGTTATAAGAAGACAAAAAGTCATTAGGTTGGCCAACACAAAAGGTAGTATCGTCTCTTATGGACAAGGTGAAGAATTATTAAATCATCAAAATTGACAAACGCAGGGATCCCCCTATTACTCTGAGGGAGTACCAGTTCTAAAAAATAAAAACAGAACAAAAACACACGATTAACCCGTTAGTGACCGCCAATACGCCTTTTCACGGCGGCCACTAATGGGCTTTATTCTGATGCATAAGCCTTTTTACGGCGCTGCATCAGAATAAAGTAAAAACAGAGCAGGGAGCTGTCAAATCTCCTTACTCTCAGCTGCCAGAGGTAGCTGAGGGCTGGGGGCGTCCCTGCTCAAACAGGAGAGATCGATATAAGCATCGATCTCACCCGTTTAACACCTCAGATGCGGCGCTCAACAGCGAGCTTCGCATCTGAGTGGTTTTGGAGGGAGGGAGCTCCCTCTCATCCCACCGACACCCGGCAATAAGATCGCCGTGTGTCTGTCTCCGATGGCAGCCGAGGGCCTAATAAAGGCCCCCAGGTCTGCCTGGAGTGAATGCCTGCTAGGCCATGCCAGAGGCCTGTCCGTTTTAAACGGACAGGCAGTAATAGACTGCAATACAAAAGTATTGCAGTGTATTATAATAGCGATCGGCGGATCGAATATTAAAGTCCCCTAGTGGATATTGGATATTTTTGGGATTTCTTTTTTATGAAGTCCCTGGAGAAATGGCTTTAACAATATGTTGTTCTATGGTATTGGTTTTTCTATACCCTACAGAATCTGTGTTGTGCCTAGATGTTTTTTTTAGGTCTTACAAGTAGTAATATTTGCCAGTATGGTTTCATGATGTCATTCATTTCCTGCCACTTATCGTGCAGTGTGGTAATGAACCGACTTGGTCATCATTCTCCATTTTATCCTTCACCACCAGCAATGCATCTCTATCTGTCCGAAGGGCTAAATTGTATGCTTGTTTAATTTGAGGCACTGAGTAGTGTCTCTCCTTCAGTCGTTTTCTAAGGAACTTAGCTCCTGCCTTGAAGTTTTCAAATATGGAGCAATTTCTCCTTAGTCTCAGGAATTCTCCTTTCGAGATTCCTCTAATAGTTCTATTCAAATGAGCACTTGTTGAATCTAAAAGACCGTTTGTGGCTGTCTCCTTTCTGTATAAACTGGTAATTATTTTAATTTTAACATCCAGGAAAGATACTTCCCTCCTGCTGTAATTTAGAGTACATTTTAGATTTAATACATTTGTATTGAGGTTATCAATAAAATTCAGCAGTTCATTTTCAGTTCCTCTCCAGATAAATATGATATAGTCAATATATCTACACCATATTGAGATTTTATCAATATGCATCTGGAAAGTTTCACCAAAAACGTATTCTTCCTCCCACCACCCAACGGTTTGGAGGAAGGAGCGCGAATCAAAGACAAAATAATTCCTTGTCAGTATAAACTTCAATGCTTTGTTGACAAAAGTCCTCCTATTGGGACTATAAGGGTATGTTTACACGCCCTACTCACAGATGTAATTCAGGCGTTTCAGGTTGAAAAAACGGCTCCAAACATCTGCCCATTGAATTCAAGGGGGCTTACGGTGTTCTGTGCAGACAGGCTTTTTTTTTTACACGCCACTGTCAAAAGACGGCGCACAAAAAGACGCCCGCCTCAAAGAAGTGCAATGTCACTTCTTGGGACTTAATTGGAGCAGTTTTTCATCGACTCCAATGAAAACCAGCTCCAATTACGTCCGTAAAAGACGCACCGAAAAATGCGTGCACTTGTCAAAACGTCTGAAATTCAGGAGCGGTTTTCGCCTGAAAACAGCTCCGTAATTTCAGACGTAATTGGCGTTGCCATGTGAACATACCCCAATTGTGCTCACGACCTAGGATGGGGGAGAGAAAAAAAAAAAAAAAAAAAAAAAAAAGAGCTCTACACCCCAAATGATGTTGGATATTGGTGAAGAGACTCACTACATCCAGGGTTACCAAAAATTCACCCTCCTCTAGGTTGGCATTATTGAACTCCTGGAGTATCTGCATTGTATCCCGAGTGTAAGAGGGAAGCTTATATACAATATTAGGTAACTCCAAATCAAGCTATTGACTGCACCTCTCAGTCAGACACTATAGAGCTGTCAGGTGGCTGACCCACATTTTTGTGTATCTTAGGCAACATGTAGAAAGTTGCCACCTTGGGGTGTCTGACAGAGAAACTTGGCCTCATTTGAGGAGATGGCTCTCTCTTCTAGACCTGAACGGATGAGTCTCTCCTACTCTTGTTGGAACTATAGGGTGGGATCCCCCCACAGGGATTTAGAACAATCTCTATTGTTGAGCTGTCTTTTAGCTTCCATAATATACAGATCTTTAGGCCAAATAACCACGTTCCCACCTTTATCTGATTGTTTAAAGACTGCATGTTCTTCAGTTGTAATGTTAATAGAGAGGGAGGTTTCACTCAATTGATTAATATCCTGTGTGACCAGGTCTACAAAAACCTTTACCTGTGGGCATAGATCCAGGGGGGACATGTTCTTGGATTTCAGTTTCAACTTTGAATTTGTGGCACCCACTTCCTCTACTTCGGGAGCCGCCAACTGCATGTCTCTCTGGTCATCTGAAATTTGGCATTCATTAGCCAACTCCTATGGGATCTTTAAAGTTTCACGTTCTTGTGTATTTGAGATTAGGGTTAGGGAATCAGTTCCCCTGTCCTTTTGGCTAAAGATTTTTTCCCAAAAAAATCAAAAACGTGCGGCCAAACAGGTGTAAGTCTTTAATGACCTCAAATTTATTCAATCTTGGGGTTATGCAAAAATTGAAACCTCTTTTTAGAATCTTTCTCTGTGCACTGGCAAGGAAGGATAGGTTTTGAAAGATTATGTATTTGCATTGTGCCATCATTGAAATGAGGTGTCATGGTCGTCTTCTCCTCCTGCCTCTGAAGGAACCCCCTCTCGGTTGCCCCCTGTAGCCACAACGTAGTCTGTCCCGTAAACAAGTTGGTTGTTCATCTTGAGAGGATTGTCCCCCAATTTTACTACCCCCTGCTCTATCAGACTCCCCTTCTATTTCAGAAGAGTCAGACGTAGAACTCACTTATCTCTGGGCCGTGTTTTAAAAAACTCTGGACATTCCTCTCTCTTTAATTGTCGGTATCAATATAGACGAAATATGAAGGCGACATAACCAATTATTCTTGCCCTACTTTCCCTATACCCACAATTTTCTATCACTCACATTGGTGGTGCACACCTGGGCAAGAACTGCAAAATTAAACAATATAAAATGGGAGGTTCTATTTCCATAGTAAAGAGAAGACATAGTAGAATTCTCCACCTAAAATATTATCGGATTTTACACATTTAAATAAATAAATGAATGAGCCTACCATCAATGATGTATTTACTAGTGTCAAGACCAACGTAATCCAAGAGTTCAAAAGGACCCATTGGGTAACCGGCTCCCAATTTCATTGCAACATCGATGTCTTCCTTAGATGCGTGACCTGAAAACATAAGATTTCACAAGACAAATAACTTAATCTCCTGCGCACTTGTATACTGTACCATCTCTCTATCCATTCTCTTTTCTGTTAAAAAGCATGCGTATTTGTCCAAGTCCTTCGTTTAAATTTTCTCTCTGTTGAGGGTCGACTACTGATTTTACTAAATATAAAAAAACTGACCAAAATTTGTGTGAATAAGGACCAATGATCGGGTAAACGAGCACTCATACAAATGTTCTATCTTGATCATTGCCCTGTGTAAACAGGGCAGCAATCCGCCGGTAAACCAGAACACACTTGTTCATCATCAGCTGATCGCATCTTTTATTTAACCCCTTCCCGACATACGCCGTATATATACGGCGCTGTCGGGAGGTGGTTCCCGCAAAGCGCCGTATATATACGGCGCAGTGATGGTGCGAGCTCAGAAGCAGAGCCGGCACTATCACTGCGGGGGGACAGCTGGCACCCTCCTGTAACTGCCAGGATCGGAGCTACTCTCCGATCCGGCAGATTAACCCCTCAGATGCTGCGCTCAATAGAGCGCAGCATCTGATAGGTTTTCACCCGATCGGCAACCCAGTGATGCAATCGCTGGGTTGCTGTGGCAATCGGACGCCAGAAAATGGCGTCCGAGTCTGCCTTGTACGGGAGCCGATGAGGACCCGCCTGCGGCGAGTCCTAATAGGCTTGCTGTCAGTGAATAACTGACAGCGCTAATACACTGCACTACGTATGTAGTGCAGTGTATTAGAGTAGCGATCGGGGCATCAGGCCCTCATGTCCCCTAGTGGGACAAGTAAAAAAAGTAAAAAAAAGTAAATAAAAATGTGGTAAAACAATAAAAACACACACATTTCAAATAAAAATAAAGCTAAACTGACTTTTTTCCCATAGTAAGTATTTTATTATGGGAAAAACCGTAAAAATAAAAAAAACTATACATAATTGGTATCGCCGCGTCCGTAACGACCCAAACTACAAAACTATTATGTAATTTATCCCGCACGGTGAACGCGGTAAAAAAAAAAACATGAAAAACAGCGCCAGAATCTTTGTTTTTAGGTCACATCTCCTTCCAAAAAATGCTATAAAAAGTGATCAAAAAGTCACATTTACTCCAAAATAGTACTAATAAAAAACGCCAATCCGTGCCGCAAAAAATAATCCCTGACACCGCTTTGTGCACGCAAAAATAATAAAGTTATGGGTCTTAGAATATGTCGACAGAGAAAACAAATGATTTTATAAAAAAAGTGATTTTATTGTGCAAAAGCCGCAATACATAAAAAAAACTATATAAATTTGGTATCGCCGTAATCGTATCGACCCGCAGAATAAAGCTAACATGTAATCTAGGGCGCACTGTGGATGCAGAGAAAAAAAAAAATCAATAAAAAACTATTCCAGAATTGCTTGTTTTTGGTAATTTCCTTTACCAAAAAATGAAATAAAAAGTGATCAAAAAGTCGTATGTGTTCTAAAATGGTACCAATAAAATCTACAGCCCGTCTCGCAAAAAACAAGCCCGCACACCGCTCAATCAACTGAAAAATAAAAAAGTTACGGCACTAGTAATGCGGTGATGAAAAAACATCTCAATGCGCAGGCCGGAGGGGAACATTCCTTCAGTTTCAGGGCCCTAGTATTTAGGAACTAGGAAAGGGCAGGGACATAGCACATCCGCTGGAAGCGAGGGCGCCCGTATTATACCAGCGCAAAACTTTCCCAGTAATATTTCCCAAACTACGAAGGAGAAAAAGTCCCCAAAAGGTGCAGAGCGTTACAAAGGAGGGATAAGAAAGAAAACCGTTTCAGTGTGACGCCGGCCTGCGCATAACGGATCGCTTCACATCGTAACACACCTATGGATAATTGTATTATTTACCCCATGATTATACCCTCCTATTATGCCCTGATATACTCCGCACAGATTACATATGCCACCACATTATAAGCTGAAATACCAGCAAAACCCCAAACAGAACTATTACCAAGCAAAATCCATGCTCAAAATGGCGGTCTTTCCCTTCTTGGCCCTACAGTGTGCCCAAACAGCAATTTATGGCCACAAGTAAGGCATTACCATGCCCGGGAGAACCCGCTTAACAATTTATGGGGTAAGATTCTCTAGGGGCACAACATCTTGTGCGGTGAATGGGCAGATCAGTGGAGAAATTGCAATTTTCACTTTGCACCATCCACTGCGTATTCATTTCTGAAAAACACCTGTGGAGTCTAAATTGTCACTACACCCCTTGATAAATGCCTTTAGGGGTGTAGTTTCTAAAACGGGGTCACTTTTGTTTGGTACATCAGGGGTTTTGCAAATGCAACATGGCATCCGCAACCCATTCCAGCAAAATCTACGCTCCAAAAGATAAATACCGCTCCTTTTCTTCTGAATGCTCCCATATATGTAAACAGTCGATTATAACCACATATGGGGTGTTACCGTACTCGGGAGAAATTACTTTACAAATGTTGGGGTGCTTTTTCTTCTCTATTCCTTGTAAAAATGAAAAATGTGTATCTAAAACTACATCTTGTTGGAAAAAAAAAATATTTTTCATTTTCATGGCTTAATTCTAATTAATTCAGCAAAAAACCTTTGGGATCAAAATTTTCACTATACCCCTAGATGATTCCTCAGGGGGTGCAGTTTCCCAAATGGTGTCACTTTTGGGGTGTTTCCACTGTACTAGTACTACAGGGGCTCAGCAAATATGACATGACACCCAGAAACCATTCCAAAATCCAAATGGTGCTCCTTCCATTCTGAGCCCTACCGTGTGTCCAAACAGATGTTTGTGACCACATGTGGGGTATTATTTTACTCGGGAGAAGTTGCTTTACAAATGTTGTGGTGCTTTTTCTCCTTCAGTCCTTGTGGAAATGAAAAAAAAAATACCTAAACCTACATTTTCTTTGAAAAAATGTAGATTTTCATTTTTACGGCCTAGTTACAATAAGTTCTGTAAAAAACCTGTGGGGTAAAACTGCTCACTCTACCCCTAGATAATTCCCTCATGGGGTGTAGTTTCCAAAATGGGGTCACTTGTTGGGGGTTTCCACTGTTTTGTCCCCTCAGGAGCTTTGCAAATGCGACATGGCCTCCGCAAACCATTCCTGCTAAATTTGAGTTCCAAAAGCCAAATGGCGCACTTTCCCTTCTCAGCCTCGCCGTGTGTCCAAACAGCCGTTTATTACCACATGTGGGGTATTGTTTTACTCGGGAGAAATTGCTCTACAAATGCTGTGGTGCTTTTTCTACTTTAGTTCTTTTGGAAATGAAAAAAAATTAGCTAAACCTACATTTTATTTGAAAAAATGTAGATTTTCATTTTCACAGCCTACTTGCAAAAATTTCTGCAAAAAACCTGTGGTGTCAAAATGCTCACTATACCCTAGATAATTTCCTCAAAGGGTATAGTTTCCAAAATGGGGTCACTTGTTGGGGGTTTCCACTGTTTTGTCACCTCAGGGGCTTTGCAAATGTGACATGGCCTCCGCAAACCATTTCTGCTAAATTTGAGCTCCAAGAGCCAAATGGCGCACTTTCCATTCTAAGCCCTGCCGTGTGTCCAAACAACCGTTTATTACCACATGTGGGGTATTGTTTTACTCGGGAGAAATTGCTCTACAAATGCTGTGGTGCTTTTTCTACTTTAGTTCTTTTGGAAATGAAAAAAAATTAGCTAAACCTACATTTTATTTGAAAAAATGTAGATTTTCATTTTCATGGCCTAGTTCCAAAAATTTTTGCAAAAAAACTGGCCGGTCAAAATGCTTGCTACACCCCTAGATAAATTCTTCGAGGGGTGTAGTTTCCCAAATGGGGTCACTTTTGGGGGGTTTCCACTGTTTTAGTTCCACTAGACCTGTTCAAAGCTGACATGGTGCCTAAAATATATTCTAATAAAAAGGAGGCCCAAAATCCACTAGGTGCTCCTTTGCTTCTGAGGCCGGTGCTTCAGTCCAGTAGCACGCTACGGCCACATGTGGGATATTTCCTAAAACTGCAGAACCTGGGCAATAAATATTGAGTTGCATTTCTTGGGTAAAACCTTCTGTGGTACAAAAAATATGGATTCAAAATGAATTTCTGGAAAAAAATAATGAACTTTGTAAATTTCACCTCTACTTTGCCTTAATTCCTGCGCAATGTCTAAAGGGTTAAGAAACTTTCTAAATGCTGTTTTGAATACTTTGAGGGGTGCAGTTTTTAAAATGGGGTGACTTATTGGGGGTTTCTAATATCTAAGGACCTCAAAGCCACTTCACAACTGAACTGGCCCCTGTAAAAATAGCATTTTGAAATTTTCTTGAAATTGTGAGAAATTGCTGCTAAAGTTCTAAGCCTTGTAACGTCCTAGAAAAATAAAATGATGATCAAAAAACGATGCCAATCTAAAGTAGACATATGGGGGATGTTAGTTAGCAACATTTTTGTGTGGTATAACTGCCTGTCTTACAAGCAGATGCATTTAAATTGAGAAAAATGTTAATTTTTGCAATTTTTCGCTAAATTTTGGTGTTTTTCACAATAAATACTGAATGTATCGGGCAAATTTTGCCCGTAACATAAAGTCCAATGTGTCACGAGAAAATCTCAGAATCGCTTGGATAGGTAAAAGCATTCCGGAGTTATTACCACATAAATTGAAACATGTCAGATTTGAAAAATGAGGCTCTGTCAGGAAGGTCAAAAGTGGCCAAAGAGGGAAGGGGTTAAAAAAACCGGCTTGCTTGTTGTCAGCAGCACATCTCCCGGTGTAAACAGAGGATGTTCTGCCAACAAGATGCAAAATGTATCGGGAACAACAACTGTATTAAAAATCGTTGGTTGACATACATTTCGACTATGATCCATATAAAATGGAGCTAAATGAGTGCCGGTCGACGTGCTGTACAGTCGATCGGCACTCAAGTATTTTGGCGTCGATTTGGACGCGGAAACTGCGCCAAAAAACAGTTGAAATCACCCCCTTTTGATTTAAATGGGAAGAGGCAGAGGTGTTTTTATTTCCTGGGCGGCTTTTGTCCTTTCTTGCATTATTAGTTATACCTTCATTGGGTGGATGGTGTATGCACAAGTTAGAGTAAGGCCGGATTCACATGAGCGTGTGCGTATTGCGCGCGCAAAAGGCACTTAACAGCTCCGTGTGCCATCACCATATGATGCGCGGCTGCGTGATTTTTGCGCAGGCGCCATCATTAGGACACGGTTTGTAAACAGAAAAGCACGTGGTGCTTTTCTGTCTTCAATCATACTTTTTACTGCTGTTGCACGAATCACGCGCGTCCCACGGAAGTGCTTCCGTGTGGTGCGCGTGATTTTCACGCAACCATTGACTTCAATGGGTGCGTGATGCGCGAAAAACGCACAAATATAGGACATGTCGTGAGTTTTACGCAGCGGACTCACGCTGCGCAAAAATCACTGACTGTCTGCACGGCCACATAGACTAACTAAGGTCCGCGCGAGGCTCGTGAAAATTACGCTCGTTGCACGGACGTATATCACGTTCGTCTGAATAAGCCCCAAGGGTAAGTTCAAACGGGCTATTTTCAGTCGTTTTTCGGACTGTAAATCGGAATCAGAACGCCTACAAACATCTGCCCACTGATTTCAATGGGAAACACAACGTTCTGTTCCGACAGGGCGTTATTCTACGCCTCATTTTCAAATAATGGCGCGTAAAAAGACGTGCATGTCACTTCTTGAGCCATTTTTCATTGGCAATAGAAAAACAGCTCCAAAAACAGCCATAGAAAAACGGCTGAAAATCAGAAGCGGTTTTCCCTTGAAAACAGCTCTATTTTCAGCCGTTTTTTATTAAGCGTGTGAACATAACCTAACTCAAATTATCCAACCACAAGATGGAATACTTATGGCCTAGGGTTGTCACCATAGCAAAATTTGGGCTTCGATACCGATACTTTGTGTAGTATTGCGATTCTCAATCCTAAAACGATACTTTGCCAACAATAATAAAAAATAAAAAAAAAAGAAAGAAGTGCTTACATTTTCTGATATGAGGCACATGGGGTGATTAATTTTGAATTAATAATCACATTAATAAGTGAAAGAAAGCGGTTTATTTTATTTTTTTACAGCGTACTCATCATAAATGCCGCTATAAATTTGTTGTACAGGTTATTATGGTCACAATGAAATAGTGTGTGTGTTTGTATTTTTTATTTTATTTATTTAACTTTAATGTACTGGCCTATATTTATATGCCAGTACATTAGCCTGTGTACTGATAGGTATGCCCTAACAGAAAATATGGTCAGACATCCCTGGGGTCCTTCAATGGCCCTGGGCTGTCTGACCATATATGGCATGTCCCACGATCGAGTCACAGGGATTCCCTGCGACACAATCCAAGGGGCAACCGTTTTGTCATTTTCCCCTTGAATGCTACATTCAGCTTTGATCGCAGCATTTAATGGAATAATGGCGGCGATCAGAGGTTTCAATAAGGGGCTTCAATAAGGAGCGGCGGCGCCGGCACTGAAGACAGAACATGTGTTTTGGAGTTTGCTGGCCGCATCACATCATGCTTAACACACACACGGCAATGGCTGTATTAGGGTATGTTCACAATCTCAGCAAAAAACATCTGAAAATACGGAGCGGTTTTCAATGGAAAACAGCTCCTGATTTTCAGATGTTTTGTAAGCTACTCACGTTTTTCACCGCCGTTTTTCTATAGAGTCAATGAAAAACGTTGTTCGAAAAGGAGGTGTACAAAAACGCACCGTCGGAACAGAACGCCATATTTCCCATTGAAATCAATGGGCAGATGTTTGTAGGCGTTCCGCTTCCGCTTTTTTCAGGCGTTATTTGAGGCGTAAACGCTCCGAATTACGCCTGAAAACACTGTGTACACATACCCTTGCACAGACGGAGTTCTGCTCTGACTACATTCATGTATTCCAATACTAAGCTGTGCAGCTTAGTATCGAAATACATGAATTAACGGTATTGAACCATTTGAGGGTGCACTGCATTGAAATAGTATTGATATTTTGACGCATCATGCAACCCTATTATGGACATAGAAAAATGCGGAACCAACTACTTTTGTAGTTCATAGGACGAATCTGCTCATCTCACAGGTTGCGCTTCCGACATGTTGATGTCAACAGATTGGGCTGCTGAGCATAAACAGACTGGTGGAAGATTTACTATTCAAAATGTGCCAAAACTCTGGCTCAAATTGACGCAGCGTCCGTGTGGCACATTTATTAATGGTTATAGACACTCTCAACCAGGGCGTGTGGCTTAAAGGAAAAGGGGTGTGGTTTATTGGAAAGAGCATGGCTTAAAACGTGATACTGTGCGCCAGCCAAAAATGCGTCATAATTTTGGCCCAAAAACTGGCGTAAACTAAGCCAACTAATAGGTGGTATAAGGAAGATTACACGGCATGCATCGTTGTGATAAATTTACACGGTCTAAAACTCATTAGTAAATCTGCCCCACTGTGATAGGAGTAGCAGTGATGTACCTCTTTCATAAAGACGGACGGATTCCATTAGGTAGGGTACCAGAAGGCGGTTAACAACAAACCCAGGTGTGTCCTGATAAAGAAAGAAGAATATTAATTCTTGTACATGTAAAAATAAATACTGGCCATATATAATAAAAGTCTTACTACTGATTATCAGAGAACTGAAATAAGCAGCTGTAAAGAATAAGGATTTAAAGAGGCTCGGTCACCAGATTTTGCAACCCCTATCTGCTATTGCAGCAGATAGGCGCTGCAATGTAGATTACAGTAACGTTTTTATTTTTAAAAAACGAGCATTTTTGGCCAAGTTATGACCATTTTTGTATTTATGCAAATGAGGCTTGCAAAAGTACAACTGGGCGTGTTGAAAAGTAAAAGTACAACTGGGCGTGTATTATGTGCGTACATCGGGGCGTGTTTACTACTTTTACTAGCTGGGCGTTCTGATGAGAAGTATCATCCACTTCTCTACACAACGCCCAGCTTCTGGCAGTGCAGATCTGTGACGTCACTCACAGGTCCTGCATCGCGTCGGCCACATCGGCACCAGAGGCTACAGTTGATTCTGCAGCAGCATCAGCGTTTGCAGGTAAGTAGCTACATCGATTTACCTGCAAACGCCGATGCTGCTGCAGAATCATCTGTAGCCTCTGGTGCCGGCTCGTCTGACACGATGCAGGACCTGGGGAAGTGACGTCACAGCGTGATCTCTCGAGAACACACTGTGTGTCTGCACTGCCAGAAGCTGGGCGTTCTGAAGAGAAGTGGATGATACTTCTCGTCAGAGCGCCCAGCTAGTAAAAGTAGTAAAAACGCCCCGATGTACGCACATAATACACGCCCAGTTGTACTTTTACTTTTCAACACGCCCAGTTGTACTTTTGCAAGCCTCATTTGCATAAATACAAAAATGGCCATAACTTGGCCAAAAATGCTCGTTTTTTAAAAATAAAAACGTTACTGTAATCTACATTGCAGCGCCTATCTGCTGCAATAGCAGATAGGGGTTGCAAAATCTGGTGACAGAGCCTCTTTAAAGTTATAATGTGCTTGGCTATCTGCGGCAGTGCCATAGAGAAGAATTGGAGGAGCCGGGTGAATGCTCGACCTGCCTCTCCATTCATTCGGAAGAAAGGGACTACCGTTTTTGTGCTCGGTGGGGTCCCAGCGGTCCGACCCCCACCGATCTGCATGTTATCACCTACCCTGTGGTTAGGGGGATAACATTTAATCTTTGGATTACCCCTTTAATATATATATTTTTTAAAAAAGCAAGCAAGGAGTGTAAATTTTTTATCTTGTATCAAAGTACAATTTATGGCACCACTTTACCTTACATGACACAGGAGTCTTTCCAAGTGCTTTACTGAAATCCATGAGAGAATCAAAGGTCGGTTGGCTGGTCATTGGTGTCTTAATGACCTGAAAGACAGGGTAAGAATGAAAAAACACCTTAGGAAAACGGTTTCCACCAAGCATTTTTTATTGATCAATTTTGGTGTGCAGCAAACATACATAAATCTCATGAAAAGTAGCATGTAAACGCCGTCCTACGGAACAAAGGGTGTGTCTAGTTTCAGCCTATAAATCTCTCCATGTATAGATGACACATGAAGTGGCAATTGTAATTTAAGTGTTCCAGTCAGATCAACCCAAGATTTGAACCAGAATCCGCAGGGGCCATTCTGTGAAAGCCATTACACACATTAGATCCTTATATGGTCTCAAGTATGGGGACACCCGTCCGAATGATTGAGTTCAGGTGTTTTAGCCACACCTATTGCAAACAGGTACATAAAACCAAGCACACAGCCATGCAATCTCCAGAGACAAATATTGGCAGTAGTAAGGTTTATACTGAAGATATTAGTGACTTTAAATATGGTGCTGTCATAGGATGCCACCTTTGGCACAGGTTCGTTTAATTTTTTTTTTTATCTGCTAGGTCTGCCCCGGTCACCTGTAAGTGCTATTATTCTAAAGGGAGTTGTGCAGCAAAAAAGGTGAAGGGAATGGTGGCGCTCCGAGACTATATAGGAGGTGGAAAAGTGTAGGTTGCCGGCTGCCACCCACTGTGCTAAATCCTTAGTACCTGGGTCAAGATAAATATATGAAGGCAAGAAAAAGTTGCAGTCTAATAACGGGCATCGGCGCCAGGCTCAAGATGATAAGGAACTGAGTCAGGTAAGTATGATCAAGGAGATCTTTAACCCCTTAATGACCAGCCTATTTTGGACCTTAATGACCAAGCTATTTTTTACGTTTTTCAATCGTCGCATTCCAAGAGCTATAACCTTCTTATTTTTGCGTCGACATAGCTGTATAAGGTCTTGTTTTTTGCGGGACAAGTTGTATTTTTTAATAGCACCATTTTTAGGTACATATTGTTTATTGATTAACTTTTATTAACTTTTTTTTTGGGGGGGGGGGGGAATAGAAAAAAAATCTGAAATTTCGCCACTCTTTTATGCGTCCTAAATCTACGCCGTTTACCGTGTGGTATAAATAACACTAACTTTATTCAGCGGGTTGTTACTATTGCAACAATACCAAATTTGTATAGATTTTGTATGTTTTACTACTTTTACACAGTAAAAACACTTTTTTTTCTAAATTATTTGTTTTTGTGTCTCCATATTTGAAGAGCCGTAACGTTTTTATTTTTTCGCCGATGCGGTTGTATGAGGGCTTTTTTTTTGCGGGACGACCTGTAGTTTTTATTGGTACCATTTTGGAGTAGATGCGACTTTTTGATCACTTTTTATTACATTTTTTTAAAGTCAGTATTCACAGAAAACAGCAATTTTTCCATAGTTTTTTATTATTTTTTTTACGGCGTTCACCGTGCGGGTTAAATAATGTAATAGATTTATAGTCGGGGTCGTTACGAACGCGGCGATACCAAATATGTGTAACTTTATTTTGTTTTTTTTAATAGTAAAGCATTTTGTAAGGGGAAAAGCTGGGTTTTTCATTTTTTTTAAATTAACTTTATTAAACTTTTTTTTCACTTTTTTACTAGTCCCATTTGGGGACTATAATATGCAATTCTGCGATCGCATTTATAATACACTGAAATACTTTTGTATTGCAGTGTATTACTGCCTGTCCGTTTAACACGGACAGGCATCTGCTAGGTCATGCATGCGGCATGATCTAGCAGGCATTCACTCCAGGCAGCCTGGGGGCCTTTATTAGACCCCCGGCTGCCATTAGAGACACAGACACTCGGCGATCGTATCGCCGGGTGTCGGTGGGGGAGAGAGGGAGCTCCCTCTCTCCAAAACCACTCAGATGCGGTGCTCGCTATTGAGCACCGCATCTGAGGGGTTAAACGGGTGAGATCGATACTAATATCGATCTCACCCGGCAGAGCAGGGACGCTCCCAGCCCTCAGCTGCCTCTGGCAGCTGAGAGCAGGGAGATTTGACAGCTCCCTGCTCTGTAAACTTATTCCGATGCCGCGACGTAAAAAGTCTATGGCATCGGAATAAGGCCCGTTAGTGACCGACGTAGAAACACGATGGGCCGGTCACTAACAGGTTAATTCAGAGGACGAAGCGTTTCTGGACCGGACTGGTCCCTTCGTCAGGTCAACTTCCTCCAGTGTAGCCTCTATTTTTGCAAGAGTGACGACCGGATTTTCTACCATTTTTTTGTCCCTTTTGCCATAAATATTAACCTTAGACTACGGAAGGCTGGAGGCCCCCCAATCATTATTTATTCACTGCCTCTCAGGTAATGTCTCTGTGTAGTAACAGGGTGAGAATTAAAATGTTGGGGCGGAAATGTGATATACAGGAAGAGGCTAGTAAAAAATAAAAGGGGGGGGGGGGGGGAGTGCTATATTGTTGCAACAATGAAGAGATTAGTTAAATTTCCTTACCTCAACAAGCTTCATCATTGGAACGGGATTAAAGAAATGCAGTCCACCAAACCGGTCCTGCCTAGTTGTGGAATTGGCTATGTCGGTTATTGGCAATGATGAGGTGTTGCTGACAAATATTGTATGTCTGTTAGAAATTGAAAGCAGTTAACAGTCAATCATGATATAAATACTTCAGGTACTGGACATATATTAATTTTATAGCATTAGTAATCATATGATAGAGTGGTCACTTTGGCACAGAAGTCCAAAAATATATTTTTTTATTTCAGTTTATAAGAAAAATACCCTTTAACATTACTATTAAATTTGCCTATGGTACACATTCAAGGTTGTCCTTTTGGCATACACTGGGTCATATATAAATCGGCATACATTCTATTTCCCTGTATGGCAGATACCGCGCATTATACATTTCTATACTATGGGTGACATAAGCCACTATGTCTGCACAGTGGCATAGGTCGCAGCCTTCCATCAGAGGTATATATCAAGAAATCCTCCCAACATATATCTTCAATGAAAGGCTCGAAGAAAGTGTGAACAGAGGCTTAACTGGACGGTGTATGGAATTAGCAGGATCTCTTGACTATGATACAAAAGGGGACACGGACACACACTTAAATGAAAGGGGATACAAGCCTTAGGGAACAGACCACTGTCCCTGTAGAGAAAAAGCAGTAAATAGGCAGCACTCACAAATGCTTACAGTAGGGAAAAAAAAAATAAATAAAAAAAAAAAAAAAGGAGGGTGCTTTATTGACCCCCAAAAGTGCAACGTTCAAGTGAAGGCTTATATTTTGCGGGATGAGCTGTAGTTTTTATTAGCACCATTTTTTTGGTACATACAATTTTTTTTTTAATCATTTTATTTCATTATTTTTTGCACTAGTGACCAAATAAAACCACAAGATTCTGGGGTTTTACTTTTTTTTTTTTTACGCAGTTCATCGCGAGTCTAATAATGGTAGAATGTAATAGCTCGGACTTATCGATACCAAATTTTGCATTTTTTTACATTGCTTGGGGAAAATTTGTATTTTTTTTTGAGCTTTTAATATTTTATTGGACTCCAGAAAATGTATCTAAGTTTTTTGTTTTTTTTGGGGCTTTTGTGTTTTTTTAACACATTTTATTAGTTCCCCTATTTGACTTGAAACAGCAATCATTAGATCGCTGGTACAATACATGGATGAGTTACGGAAACAGCGTAACTTGCTGAGCTACGCTGTTTCCGTAACTACTATTCAGTTCTATGGGAGTTACGGAAACCGTGTAGCTACGGAAACAGCGACCTTGTAAGCTGTTTTCGTAGCTACTAAGTTCCAGAAATAGCTTAGCTCGCAGAGCTACGCTGTTTACGTAACTCCCATTCACTTCTACGGGAGTTACGGAAACAGCGTAGCTCTGCGAATACTCAGCTGTTTCCGTAACTCCCGACCACCTAACCAGGAAGGTGCTTGGAGACAGCAGAGCCGAGTAAGCTAGAACGGGGTTTAGGGGGCCCCGTTCTAGACATAGGTGCGGGTCCCAAAGGTGGTACCCGAATCTAACATTTATGACATAACCTGTGGATGTCATAAACGTCCTCCACGGGAAGACCACTATAAATGCCACAGTCGCTATTGACCGCGGCATTTAGCTAAACGGCCAGGAACAGCGCCATCACTGTTGCTGGTAGTTAGAGCAGCGTGTCAGCTGTAAAACGCAGCTGACACCTGCAGTGTATGGAGCGGGTTCAGCACCTGAGTATTGAGTGCATATACTGTACATACTTTTCAGTAGGCCTACATTTCGGTATTAAAAATCATTTTTGAAATTGGGCTTATTTAATATTCTAATTTTCTGAGACACTAAAATTTGGGTTTTCATTAACGGTTTGCCATAATCATCAACATTAAATGAAAAAAAATACTGGAAATAGATCACTCTGTGTGTAATGAATCTATAGAATATATGAGCTTCACTTTTTAAATTTAATTACTGAACTAAATTAACTTTTTGATGATCTTCTAATTCATTGAGAAGGACTAGTATTTGGTAACGCCGCGTCCGATAAACCCAAACTATAAAACAAATTTAGTATTTAACCCGCACGGCGAACACTGTAAAAAAATAAGATAAAAACAATGCCAGAATTACGGTTTTCTGTTCATCCTGACTTTACAAAAATTTGATAAAAAGTGATCAAAAAGTTGCATGTACTCCAAAATGGTGCCAATAAAAACTACAAGTCATCCCGCAAAAAAAAAAAAAAGCCCTCATACAGCTGCACTGGCAGAAAAAAATAAAAAAATATGTTTTTACTGTGTAAGGGAATGTTCACACGTTAGACTAAAAACGGCTGTAAAATACAGAGCCGTTTTCAAGGAAAAACAGCCTCTGATTTTCAGCCGTTTTTTTTACGGCCGTTCATTGACCCAATGAAAAACGTCTCCAAAAACAGCTCAAGAAGTGACATGCACATTTTTAGTGGGAACGAAACGCCGCATTTCACATTGAAATCAATGGGCAGATGTTTGGAGGTGTTCAGCCCCCGTATTTTCAGCCGTTTTTCAAGGGTGTTTACGGCCGAAAAACGTCTGAAAATAAGCTGTGTGAACATACCCTAAAAGTAGTAAAACAAGAATTGTAATGCAATTGTAACGACCCACTGAGTAAAGTGGTTAAGTTATTTAGGACGGAAAAAAAAAAAAAAAAAGTGGCAAAATTACTGGGTTTTTGTTTTTATTCCCCCCTAAAAAGTTAAATCAATTAGGCTTCGTTCACATCTGCGTTGGGTTCCCGTTCTGACGATCCGTCAGAACAGGACCCTGAACAGACACGAACGGAAACCAGAGGGTTCCATCACCATAGATTTCAATGATGACAGATTCGGTGCCCAAGGTTTCAGTTTGTGTCTGTTGTGCACCGGACCAGTCGTTTTGCCGGAAGCAATAGCGTAGTAGACTACGCTATTGCTTCCGGCAAAACGACGGGTCCGGTGCACGACAAACGGAAACCATGGGCACCGGATCCATCACCATTGAAATCAATTGTGATGGAAACCTGTGGTTTCCGTTCGTGTCAGTTCAGGGTCCCGTTCTGACGGAAACCTCAGACGGAACGTCAGAACGGGGCCCAAACGCAGATGTGAACGAAGCCTAAAATGTACCCCAAAATGGTGCCATTAAAAAATACAAACATGTCCCACAAAAAAACAGCCATGTCGACACAAAAATAAAAAAATTGAATAGCTCTTTGAATGAGACGATACAAAAACGTAAAAAAATAGCTCTGTCATTAAGTTGTAAAAATCGGCTGGTCACTAAGGGGTTAAAACAGGACCAAAAAAGTGCTATAAACCTGGCCTCTTAAAAAAAAAAAAAAAAATCTCATCACTTGGAAAAGAGTATATGAGCTGTACTGTATTGTGATCCATTTTTGTATCTGCCAAATAATATCGGCGGAAGAGGTTAAAATATCTCATTTAGTCTTGTTCCCTACTCTGGTGCAAATTTATCAAGCCGCTTGAAGAGCTCGTTTTTCACGTCCAAGTTCTCAACGATGGCTTCCACCACCAGATCAGTGCTGTGTACCACGGCCGCTGGGTCTGTGCTAGTGCTGACGTTTGAGAGAGTTTTCTTAATGAACTGAGAAGCGGCCTGAAAAAACAAAAACGCAAAAAAAAAAAAAGTTACACAAGCAAAGAATTGGTTTCATGGGGATTTAACACACTAGTTCTGATATACATTATAAGCACGGCCGTCAACAGAATATCGATTCCTGTTCTAACCCAAATGATAAAGAATGTAGCCAGAGCTGCAACGCACACCCCAATCTGTGCCCTACGTAAAAGAGGATGTCCTGGTGATCCCTTTTAATTCCTCGTTAGTAGAGTTGTAAAATTGCAAGTACACTTTAAGGCCGGGTTCCCACGGGTCGGATACACGGCGTAAAAATCACTCAGCGTGTCCCACCTGGAACCCGCAGTACACTAGGTCCGAAAAATCTCACCACATTGTGGTGCTGTGTTTTGAACGGAATTTCCGCTGCTGAAGAAAGCGCTCATACTTACCCCCTCCGTTTCCTCTGCGCGTAGTCCGGCCTCCTACAATGACGTTACAGGCCATGTGACTCTGTAGCGGTCACATGGGATGAAACGTCATCCCAGGAGGGTGGACTGCAGGAAGGAGGAGGGCGTTCTGGGAAAGTATGATTTTCTTTTGTTTTCGGTAGTTGCGATTTTTGCGGCGCAATCGCTGTGAAGACACCGCAAAAGTCGCAACATTTGGCTTTCTGTTGCTGGTTTTGCATCCCCATTGAATTCAATGGGGAAACCCCACAACGAAAGAAAATAAAACTAAAAACGCAGCATAAATTGACAAGCTGAAGAATTAAATTCCGAACCGCAGATTAATTTATTAATGTTTAAGCTGCGTTTTTTTCCGCAGCGTGGGCTGGAGATTTTCTAAATCTTAACTACTTTGCTGCTACTGTAAATACTGCGGAATTTCCGCACACAATTCCATAGCGTTTACGCTACGTGGGAACCCGGCCTAAGTGTATATTCACACGTGGAAGATCTGTTGCAGAAATTTCTGTGGCTGTCCTATTCATCTGAATGGGGCATGCAAAAATCCATAATCCATGCAGCAGAAAAATCCCTGTTCACATGATCTTCTGATGATTGCGAATATAACCTTATGACCAAATGCACACGATGTGTATTGCATGCGGATTTGCCGTGCGGATTTTCCTGCGTCAAAACCCTGCAGTGTAATACGGTACCAGCCAAGTAGATGAGATTTCAAGTAATCTCTTCTACATGTTGCAGAATTTTTCCGCAAGCAAGTTGACCTGCGGTGGGCATTAGAAAACTCTGCAGCATGTCAACCTATCTGAAGTTTCTGCCTGTGGAATTTCCGCAACGGAATTCTGTGCGAAAATCCCACAGCATTTGCAGTAGCAGAAAAGTGAATCACATTTGAAGAAATCTTATGCACACCCTGCAAAAAAATAAAAATAAAAAATATTCAAAATCTGCAGCGAAAACAAAAATTGGATATCCGCAGCACGTGAATTCATGCTGCGTATTCGTTGCTCTCCTGTTGCCTGCCCCCCCCCCCCCCCATTAAATTCAATGACTTTCAAAGACCCACAACAAATAGCCAAGTGTTGTGACTTTTGCGGTAGAAGCGCTGAGATTCAGACACAAAAATCGCAAATAAGAAAAATAAATAAATAAATATTGCTTTGCTTTATTTATATGTGAATGAGAAAAGCTTCTACTCTACATAGAGCACAGCGGGGCCGGTCACATGACGAAGAGTCAGGTCTTCACGAAGGAATACTGCAAGTAGACTTCCCGTCAGCGCTATAAAAATCTATTAAAATCTTATAATCAGCGTGACGGGGGCCGCAATGTACCCACATACTGCAGTGAGTACGCTGGTAATACTTTTCGCTCCCCACATAACCCCTTCAAAGTAGAATAAAACACCAGAATGTCACCTCAGGCTTGTCTGCAAATATCTTCTTGGTGACTCTTTTCAGGCTGTCTTCAATACTTTTGGTGGACTTTTTTAAGATGTCATCAGTCTGATCCACTAATACTACAGTGTGTCCGGTTGCTGCGGCCACCTACAAAGAGAACGCAGAAGGGAACAATTTCAGCGTTATATACTGAATGGCACTCTGATCATTAAGTCTAGGATCATACAAAATAGATTTAGCTCTACAAAAAAAAAAAAAAAAAGTGACTTTCAATGCGAAATCCGCAGCATAAGGCCACTTACACAGCAGGATTTTGGTCAGTATTTCGCATCAGTATTTGTAAGCCAACACCAGGAGAGGAGCCTACGGAAAAGATTTGTACCTCTTCCGTGTTTTGGCCCCACTCCTGGCTTTTATTACTGATACGGATGCAAAATACTGACCAAAATACTGAGAAAGAGGGCTAATAAGCGTGCTCTAAATAAAATCTGTGCAGATGTTTTCCACTACGTGTGAACGCGGTTTAGAACGTCCCATTCACTAGCATCGTACTGTATTATGTTGAGGATTTTTGGTGCGCAATGATCACTGAAAAGCTATGGCAACTCATCATGTTGGAATGCGACGTAGCAAGCTGACCTCAAACATAATCAGTGATAACTTAAAATCAAAGGTGAACCCTGGAGACAAATAAAAAAACGGTAATCTGCAGTATTTTCAAGGTCAGCACAGGCTAAATTAAACATTAATCTGACCCACCGGACAGCGCTGTTTTAGTGCTTCGCTCTGCTTACATGTATCTAGAACATTTGTTTCTTGTGACCACTTTGATCTCTTAGAACAAACATTTTGTAAGCACATTAGGTTCCATGCACACAGTGGTATGTCGCCGCATGGTAAAGTTCTATGGAGTTATATTCCCTTAGAAGCAATGCCCCTAGGGGAGAATATCTCCATTACATGGCGTCCAATGGAGCATGCCACAGATTTTTCAGACCCATAAGGAATCAGAAATAAAAAAAAATGTAAAAATTTAGAGGCATACGGAGACACACTATGGCCACCCAGAGGTTGTACCAAACAGTTATATGGCCCGTGTGGGGCTTCATTTATCAAAACCGTCTAACAGTAAAACGGTCATTGTTAAACATAGCAACCAATCAAAGCTCAGATATAATTTTTCCACAACAGTTTAAGAAATAAGAGGTGAGCTCTGATTGGTTGCTATGGGCAACGCTGTAAATGACAGCTTACAGCGAGATCACGCTTGCTGTGCTGTAAGTCCCACACAAACATTACTGAAGTGTCGGGATTGTGAATGGACATCGAGTCCTGGCTGGACGTGATGTCTATTCACTGTCAAGACACTTCAGTAACGTTAATGTGTGTGTATGTGACTGCACATAGTGATCCTGCGTTGTTCATTATGTGCTGATTACATGAATGGAGAGAAGTGTATGACGCTGATTGGTTAGCTTCATACACTTTTCTTTACAACGCTCACTTGGTCAAAAAGTAAAACACGCCCAGTTGTCTATTAAGAAACTCATTAGCATAAATCTAAAATAGGTCATAACTCAGTAAAAATTTAGTTTTTCTAAATAAAAAAAAAACCACTGCTGTAATCTACATTACAGCGCCGATCATATTATGTAGAAGATAGGGCACTTATAATGTGGTGACAGAGCCTCTTTAAACTAGCGCTGTGCCCAGGGAGTCCTCTGTACTAGTGCTGAGGCATGGAGTTGATGGTTCCCTGCTTCAGCATTGGGTTCAACTGTATCTACGTCCTGAGGACGCAGAAACAGTTGACACTGGGGGTCCGGGACATACCACCGGCCGCTCGGGACACCATCCGAAATCCAAGATCGTTGGGAGGTATGCTTGAGTGGAGAGTTTTACCTCCCTATGCATTTACACTAGGGCCCAGACATTGGAATTATAGGCCAGAATATGTGGGTCACCCACCAGCACAGGTTTTGTCCCTAAACCCACAGGTTTTATACCATAAACTTCCTTTAACCCCTTAGTGACCACCAATACGCCTGTTCATGGCGGTCACTAAGGGGCTTTAGGCTAGGCTGTCGCCTTTTCACGGCGGCCCAGTCCAAGTACTGCACGGGTGTCCCATGCAGGCTGTAGCTGGGGCTCGGCTGTCTGATAACAGCCGGGCTCCTGCTCCAACGGTAGCGATCCAAGTTTACTTCGATGCGGCCGTTTAAGTGCCGCGGTCAATAGCAACCGTGGCATTTAACTTGTTTACAGAGGGAGGGAGCTCCCTCTGTCACCCATCGGTGGCCAGCAAATCGCGGTCCTCTGATGGGGTGCCATGGCAGGTCTGTCCTGGGCATATGCCTATTAGACTTCCTGTCAGATTTACACTGACAGGCAATAATGCTTTGGTATACTAAGTATACCAAAGCATTATAGCAGTGATCTAAAGATCGCATAGTAAAGTCCCCTAGAGGGACTAAAATAAAAAAATAAATGTGAAATAAAAACCTACAGTAAAAAAATAAAACCTTTTTTTTTTCCATAAAAAGGCGTTTTATTTAGTAAAAGTGTAATAAATAAAAGTACACATATATGGTAGCGCCACGACTGTAATGATCCAATCAATAAAATTTAATATGTAATTTAAAGCGCAAGATGAACACACAAAAAAAAAAAAAAAAAAAAGAACGCAAAAAACAATGCCGAAATTGCTATTTTTTTCCCACTGCTCCCCAAATAAGTCATAATAAAAAAAGGCAATCAATAAGCCCCATGTACCCCAAAACAGTACCAATCAAAACGACGTCTTGTCCCGCGAAAAACAAGCCCTCATATCACTACTTTGATGGAAAAATAAAAAAAATTAAAGCTCTTAGAAAGAGACGATGCAAAAACAAATAATTTTAGTTCAAAAGTGTTTTTATTGTGCAAAAGTCGTATAACATAAAAAAAAAAAAACTCTACGTATGTGGTATCGTCGTAATCGTACTGACCCATAGAATAAAGGTAACGTGTTATTTACTCCGCACAGTGAACGGTGTGAATTTAAAAACGCATAGAACCAGTGTCGGAATTTCACGTTTTTTTCTATTCCCCCCCAAAAAAAAGTTAATCAAAAAATGATATGTGCCCCAAAATGGTGCCATTAAAAAGTACAACTAATCCCGCAAAAAACAAGTCCTCATACAGCCATGTCGACGGAAAAATAAAAAGTTATAGCTCTTTAAGCCCTTCAGGACCCAGCCTGTTTTGGCCTTCAGGACACAGCCGATTTTTTCAAATCTGACACGTGTTACTTTATGTCGTAATAACGTTGGAATGCTTTTACCAATCCAAGCGATTCTGAGATTGTTTTCTCGTGACATGTTGTACTTTATGTTAGTGAAAAAATGTTGTCGATAATTTTGGTATTTATTTCTGAAAAACACCACAATTAAGAAAAAATTTGCAAAAATTTGCATTTTTCTAAATGTAAACGTATCTGCTTGTAAAACAGATAGTAATACCACACAAAATAGTTACTTGTTAACATTTCCCATATGTCTACTTTATGTTTGCATCGTTTTTTGAACGTCCTTTTATTTTTCTAGGACGTTACAAGGCTTAGAACTTTAGCAGCAATTTCTCATATTTTAAAGAAAATTTCAAAAGGCTATTTTTTCAGGGACCAGTTCAGTCTGAGGTGGCTTTAAGGGCCTTATACATTAGAAAATCCCCAGAAGTTGCCCCATTTTGAAAACTGCACCCCTCAAGGTATTCGAATCAGTATTCACAAAGTGTTTTAACCCTTTAGGCGTTTCACAGGAATTAAAGCAAAGTAGAGGTGAAATTTACAAATTTTATTTTTTTTGCAGAAATTCATTTCTAATACATTTTTTTTATAACACAGAAGGTTTTATCAGAGAAACGCAACTCAATATTTATTGCCCAGATTCTGCAGTTTTTAGAAATATCCCACATGTGGCCCTAGTGTGATAATGGACTGAAGCACCGGCCTCAGAAGCCGTTTAAATTATTTAAGTCTTTTACGGTGTTCACCGTGCGAGTTAAATAATGGTATATTGTAATAGTTCGGCCTTTTACGGACGTAGCGATATCAATTCTGTTTATTTTTTTACATTACTTTTGAAGAAAAATGGGAAAAGTTTTTTTTTTTCTTTCTCACTACTAATAATTTTAATTCTTCTACACATTTTATTAGTCCCCTTAGGGGACTTGTACCAGCCATCATTGGATCCGCGGGTACAATATGCTGCAATACTGATGTATTGCAGTATATCGTTATTTCTACAGACTCCTGTAACAGCGCGATCGCTGTTCCTGTCCGTTAGTCCCGGGTGTCAGTTGTAATACACAGCCGACACCCGCAGCGTATGGAGCGGGCTCAGCAGGTGAGCCCGCTCCATACATCACTACCGCACCATGACGTGCTATTAAGTCATAGTGCTCAAAGGGGTTAATGCACAGCGGATGGTGTGAATATTGCAATTTTGCACTGATGTGCCATTTTAGTGCATAATATGTTGTGGCCAGTTTGTGCCCCTGAAGACAAATACCTCATAAAACGTTAAGCGGGTTCTCCCGGGTATGGCGATGCCATATATGTGGGCACAAACGGCTGTTTGGGCACGCTGCAGGGCTCAGAAGGGTGGGAGCGCCATTTTGCTTTTGGAGTGCAGATTTTGCTTGGTAGTTTTTCTGTTTTGGGTTTCGCTGGTATTTCAGTTTATAATGTGGGGGCATATGTAATCTGTGCGGAGTACATCAGGGGCATAATAAGAGGTATAATAATGCAGTAAATAAATAATAATTCATAGATGTGTGGCCGATGTCGCACTGATAAATGGTGTCGGATCTTATACTGCACATTTTGCATCGCCATATTCCTGGGAGCCAGAACGTCTTTATTTTTTCTCCACCGGAGCCGTGTGAGGGCTTATTTGTTGCGAGACAATCTGTACTTTTCATTGGTACCATTTTTGATCACTTTTTATTAAAGTTTTTTGCAAGCCGGGTGACCAAAAACAAGCAATTCTGACAATGTTTTTTAGTTTATTTTTTGCTGCCTTCACTGTGCACTATAAATAACCATTATATTTTATTCTGCGGGTCGGTACGATTACGGCGATACCATATGTATATAGGGTTTTTTATGTTTTGCAGCGTTTGCACAATAAAATCTCTTTTTTATAAAATAATTAATTTTCTGTGTCACCATATTCTGAGAGCCGTAACTTTTTTATTTTTCAGTTAAAAAAGCTGTGTAAGGGCTTGTTTTTTGCGGGACGGGTTGTAGTTTTTATTGGTATTATTTTCGGGTACATGCGACTTTTTGATCACTTTTTATTCTCTATTTTGGGAGGGGTGGTGACCAAAAAATATAGCGATTCTGGTGTCGTTTTTTTATAGATTTTTTTTGGGGTGTTCATCGTGCGGGAAAAATAACATTATAGTTTTATAGTTGGGGTCGTTACGAACGCGGTGATACCAGATGTGTACTTTTTTTAACGTGTTCATTTTTTTCCTATAATGAAAGACTTATTCTAGGAAAAAAATGCAGTGTTTGTTTATATAACTTATAACTTTTATTTTTACACTTTTTTAAAACTATTTTATTATCTTTTTTTTTTTTACTTTTTTCACTTGTCCCACTAGGGGACACTTAGACTTGCAGCTTTGATCGCTGCTAGAATACATTACACTACACACGTAGTGTAATGCACTCCAACTGTCATTGTGACGTGACAGTCACACTGACGGGAAGTCTCGGAGGAGCGGCAGGAGGCTGCTCCTCCGAGGCTTCCGTACATGGCAACCCGGAGGTCATTGTCTGACCTCCGATTGCCACGACAAGCATCGGTAGCCCCCACGATCACTTCGTGGGGGCTGCCGATGTGCTTCAAACCACTTAAATGTGGCGACGGCAATCCGTCGCCGCATTTATGGGGTTAATTGCCGAAATCAGCGGCGATGGTCTGCTGACCGGCAAGGCTGGAGTGTCAGCTGTCAGGGACAGCTGACCTCCCGATTCTCGGAGACTGTCCGTTAGGACAGTGTGTGCCGGGAACTACTCCGCAATAGTACGTCTGGATGCGGGAACTAACCCCTCTGCAGGACGTACTATTGCGGAGCAGAGCGGGAAGAGGTTAAACACAACTATAGAAAAATGAAAATAAATAAATAAAATAGTGGTCATTAGGGCCTAAAATAGGCTGGTCACTAAGGGGTTAATCTGGCATTAATGGGACCTGATTAGTGCTGGATTATCAGATAATTATAGAAAAGCATCTAAAAACTTGTAAGAGTATTTATAGTTTGACTACTACAAAATATGCTATTATGTTTTTTGAATCAGACCATTGGTTATACAGCGGTCAAGATTATAGGGCACTTGTGCTGGATTATCACATTTTTGGATTATTAAACCATTAGATTTAATTCAACTGTATTAAGCATAAGCAGAAAAACATTTATCAAATCCAGAAACTTGTAACCAATGTAATAAAATGTAAACCGAATCATCGGACACAAAAGCCGCCCTAGTCACACGGATATGGAGCGCATATTTGTTCTGGATTTTAAGAATGGATTCCAAACCAAAAATCCAAACAAAAATAACTGAATGAATAAGAGTGAATAACTTCTTGAAAACCCCAGCAGAAAAAAAACAAAAACTGTGCATATTAAAGTCTGTAGCATGCGCTATCCTGTTGCAGATTTCACTTACGGTACTTTATGGTCATAGGTAAAATGCGCCGCAAAATCTGCATACATGTGGATTTGTACTGGGCTCCATATGAACCCAGCTTTAACGGGAACCAAGGTCACGCTGCCCTATAATCCAGGGTAGAATGACAGTGAAAGGTCTGAAGATCATAATCCGCTATGTGACAGGCTCCGTTCAGATCTGCACTACGAGCCTTTGTCAACCTTTGCCGACGTTTCAGCCTGATCTTGGTGACGCCCATTTTTTGCCCGTGACTTTCTTGCTACAATCATAGCTTAAAGAGGCTCTGTCACCAGATTTTGCAACCCCTATCTGCTATTGCAGCAGATAGGCGCTGCAATGTAGATTACAGTAACGTTTTTATTTTTAAAAAACGAGCATTTTTGGCCAAGTTATGACCATTTTCGTATTTATGCAAATGAGGCTTGCAAAAGTACAACTGGGCGTGTATTATGTGCGTACATCGGGGCGTGTTTACTACTATTACTAGCTGGGCGTTGTGTATAGAAGTATCATCCACTTCTCTTCACAACGCCCAGCTTCTGGCAGTGCAGCACTGTGACGTCACTCACAGGTCCTGCATCGTGTCGGCACCAGAGGCTACACTTGATTCTGCAGCAGCATCAGCATTTGCAGGTAAGTAGCTACATCGACTTACCTGCAAACGCCGATGCTGCTGCAGAATCATCTGTAGCCTCTGGTGCCGACACGATGCAGGACCTGTGAGTGACGTCACAGTGCTGCACTGCCAGAAGCTGGGCGTTGTGAAGAGAAGTGGATGACACTTCTATACACAACGCCCAGCTAGTAAAAGTAGTAAACACGCCCCGATGTACGCACATAATACACGCCCAGTTGTACTTTTACTTTTCAACACGCCCAGTTGTACTTTTGCAAGCCTCATTTGCATAAATACGAAAATGGTCATAACTTGGCCAAAAATGCTAGTTTTTTAAAAATAAAAACGTTACTGTAATCTACATTGCAGCGCCTATCTGCTGCAATAGCAGATAGGGGTTGCAAAATCTGGTGACAGAGCCTCTTTAAGGTATCATGCACACTTCGATTACCATTTTATCGGCCGTTTTTGACAGATCCGTGTGTCCAATCACAGGATGCAGCGCTCACATGGACTGCCAAGTCATCCAGGGAGGTCGGACTGAATGTCGATAGAGGGACGCGTCACCAAGACAACGGCCGGGTAAGTTTGAATTTCTTTTACTTTTACTACAGAAAGGGCTGTCCCTTCTCTCTATCCTGCACTGATAGAGAGAAGGGCTGCCGATTAGTGCAGTGCAATTTTGCAGCGAAAACGTGCCCGTAAATACGGGTCGAATACGTGTGACCAAGGACCCGTATTTATGGGACGAAAAAAATACGTTCGTGTGCATGAGGCCAAACATTTTCTCATGCTGAAAATGCAATCAATTGTACTGATCCAAGGGAAAAATGTAGCATGGTATAACAATGTTTGTTTAAAGAGAACCTGTCACTAGGTCATATAAAGTGAACTGGTTATCGGACCTGAATAGTGCGGTCTCCCTGATTCCAGCGCTTTTTTTTTGCTATTTTTTCCTGAAACCCTGTTTAAGAGATATGGCCCACTGTTGTGTTGGCTCACTATATGCTAATTTGCAGTAGTTAGCTAACAGGGTGTGAACTACACTCAAGCTGCCTCGTGCTGATTGGTCAGCAGAGACACTAGCTCCACCTCATCGGCCAACTACAGCAAATTAGCATCTAGGGAATCAACACAACAGTGGGCCACATCCCTGGAACCAGGAAAAAGCAATGGGAAAGGGGGCGGGTTTGAGCATTCAATGTATGAGAAAATATATATATATATATATGTACTGCAGTGTATTGTGCGTTTAGCTTTCTTCTATTATACGGGTTGGCCGCTTTATATATAAGGTTTTCTAAACAGTGGATAGGGCGATATTTACCACTTCCTAATATTTCAGCCATCCAATCCCTTCAAGACCTCACGGGGGGCAGATGGGATGACAGAGGGTCCCCGTCACACAGACGTATTCAATGTTGGTGTGAATAAGCCCTTAGATCAGGTTGTCAGCTGCAATATACAGCGAATGCTCGCTGCAAATGGAGCCGGCCCCATACATCCCCCTCTCCCAACTACGACATACATGTACACCAAATATTAGTGAGTACTTCATAAAATACTAGGAAATGACATGACTTTACAGTATCTGTTGTGCGCTGGATCTGGCTTTTCGTCTTGGTTTTTCGTTTTACACATGGATACCAACACTTATTTACTGCAGGATCCATAGCAGAAATCGAAGGCCTCATGCACACGACCGTAGTGGTATGCACGGGCCGTGACTTGCGGCTCGGAAGGCCACTGAGTGTCACCCGCAAATCGCGTGCCCTACACGCGTGCATTCATTTCTATGAGCCTGGACCGCAAAACATGGCCGTAATAAGACATGTCCGTTCTTTTTGCGGTCCAGGCACCTGGGCCATGCACGGACACTGGAAACCGGGGGTGAATTGCGGACCCATTCATTGCTATGGCACCATGCACACGACCATAATTTCCACAATTCTTTCCAGGACCGCAAATACGAGCTGAAGAAATTCAGTACATGTCTTAGGCCCCATGCACACGAACGTATTTTTGCGGCCGCAATTCATCTGCGGGTGAATTTTGGCTCCATTCATTTCAATGTGCCCATGCACACGACCGTAGTTTCCACGGTCCGTGAATGGCCCAGGAGCCTAGACCGCAAAAAGAACGGACGTGTCTTATTACAGCTGTGTTTTGCGGTCCAGGCTTATAGAATTGAATGCATTCGCGGGCGGCCCGCAGGTGACACTCCGTTCCGACCCGAAAATCACGGCCGTGCACATGGCTACGGTCGTGTGTATGAGGCCTTATTACAGCCCGCAATTTTGCTACGGACTTGCCCACAGAGGTCAATGGGTCCGTGTGACATCTGTAATTTGTGGAAGTGTTGCTAAACAACGACAGGAACTCTACGGTCGAGTGCACGAGGCCAAGGAGTAGCCGAATTTAATGGGGCTAATTAGTGTGGAAATCTGGTGGCTTTTCTGAAAATAACCCACGGAAAAATGACATGACACGAATGTTTCTCAATCAGCGCAGAAGATTTCTGAAGCGTCTGCACACATGAAAATTTCACATTAAAGTAAACGAGATTAAGATTTTTGCTGATTTCGGCACAGAATCCGCATGGAAATGAGGAACGCAGGACCTTACATCCGTACATGTGGATTTTACCCTAAATGGCGTTGCTAGTGAAATCCAAGACTATTCCGCAACATGCTGCAGACGGCATATCCTGTAGCGTGCGATAATTTGATGCGGATGCTTAGTGTATTATAGTGCTCCTATGAGTGTCCTCCTGGACGATCCAATGACACAATGGCTTGGTAAGAGATCATAGTGCGGTGTATTGCTAGTAACACAGACACCCTCGTCCAGGTCACATGACTCGAATGCGTCTCTCACCTGCGCTATCCCAGCTCCCATGAGGCCTCCTCCGATCACCGTTACGTGCTTGATGGCGAGCTTCTTGGCGGCAGCGCTGGATGACATACATCTTGCAAGGAGCTGCCGGCTAGCGGAGGCCATGTCTGCTGCTGGTACAACAGGGAGGTGAAGGACAAGCGTTATCTGACAGCAGGTGACGTCAATACGGAGCGCCGGGTTTAAGGGCAAAAGCTAGTGAGGAGGTCACATGACAAGTCAGGGGCGGGGTTTACCCCTAAAACGCGGCTCTATGTAGGAGAAAAAGCTAGAATATAGACACAACCTTGTAAGAGGGGGCTGAGCAACAGAGGCGAGCGGTCTGTGAGGGAAAAGGAGAGACATGTAACTGAACGTTCAACAAACTTCTGACATGTCTAATTTTGATTGACAAGCACTGAGACCCCCACCAATCGCTAAAACGAAGCGACAGAAGCGCTCGTGTCAGCGCGGAGCAGCTTAGTTTCTGCTTCGGCTTTTTCCATAAATCAATGTAGCGGTGTACCGGCTCAATAGAAAGTCTATGAGTATGTACTCCAATACATCGGCTTTCCGGAAACAGCCAAACAGAAACGAAGCGGCTCCGCGCTCACACGAGTGCTTCTGTCGCTTCGTTTTAGCGATTGGTGGGAGTCTTGAAATTGACCCCCATCAATCAAAACTTCTGACATGTCAGAAGTTTGTCAAACGTTTAGTTATCCTTTAAGGCTACATGCACATGTTACGCATTTTGCTGCGTAAGATACGCACCAAATACGCAGGTAAAGACCGCACCTAACTGCATTTTTCATGCTGTTTTCGGTGTGGTCTTTACGTTTTTATGCGTTTTTCGCCACGTTTTCATGCTGCGGGTTTCGGTGCGACTTTCCTCAGCACTAGGCAGATACAAGTCGCAAGCGGAAACGCAAGATAAATTGACATGCTGCGGATTTTAAAATCCGCACCGCAGGTAAATTTATGTGTGGAAAACTACCGCGGCGTGTACAGGAGATTTCCTGGAATCTCATTGACTATACTGGTACTGAATTACGCTGCGGTTTTGCCGCACGCAAATACGTGTGGCAAAACTGCACGTAATACGCAACGTGTGCATCGACTCTAAAGAAGTATTCCCCAAATCATAAATTATCCACTGGAAAGGTGATAATTGTCTGACCACTGGGGGCCCCACAGCTGGGAATCCCACTGATCGTGAGAACGGGGGTCCCGAACCCCCAGCTCCTTCTCACTGCTCGACCGCTCCATTCAAAGTCTATGGGAATGATGGAAACAGCCGAGTTTTAGCGCTCTGCTTTTTCCGTTATCCTCATAGACATTGAATGGAGTGGCAGGCACATCGGGGGTTGCAGTGAGGAGGATCTGGGGTTTGGGACCCCTGCTCTTACGATCAGTGGGATTCCCAGCTGTTCAGAAAATTATCACCTATCTTGTAGATAGGATCTAATTTTGGGAAAATATTATTGAAGGCACCTTGTGGGGAGGTGCTCTACATGAGGGAGATAGGTAGTGCTCTGAAGATAATGATTCCTTATAAGAGCCTGTCCCATGTCAGAATGTGCAGACCTAGTTGTGGAAAAAAAACCAGTCCACTACAATGTCAGATTTCCTGTGGTCGACTCATTTATGGTACCAGGTCTTGTTGGTGCTGCAGACTCGATATTAAAGGAACAGTGTTATCACAATTTTTTTTTTTAATATGTTAAAGATGTTAGTGCTTTATTAAAAACGTTTATATTTATTTGTGTGTTTGTGTTTTACTTTTTCTTATTTTTACACTTTTTCTTCCCTATGGGGGCTGCCATTTTATTGTCCATTTCTGTATGTGTCGATTAACGACACATACAGACATGGAATACGGCAGCCACAGTCCCATAGGGACTGCGAACGGATCCCGTCCCATCCACTTCTGTGTTCGCCGTCTGTGTGGGAACTGCGCATGCGTCGCTCCCACACAGTCCAATTTGAAATGCGCGCCGTCCGGCGCCATTTTCCTGTGGACCGGAAGTCGCGGCCGGACAGTAAGATTACTACTTCCGGTCGCGGCTTCCGGACTTGTGCACTTGGAGCAGCGGCAGCAGACGGAGCGGACGGGCCGGAAGGAGCCGCGGCGGCAGGAGCAGGTAAGAGATTTCTATGTATGTTCGTGTTTGTGTGTGTTTACTACTGTATGTAAACCTACTACACTGTGTGTTAGCTCAAAAAATGGCGACACACAGTGTAGGAGGTTAGACCGTTCAAACCCCTCGTTTATCCCGGCACTAGCCAGGATAAAGGAGGGGGGGATTCTCAGAGCTCACTAGAGCGAGTGCTTTTTTCCCAATTTTGCAGCAAAAAGCAATGTGGTTGCTTTACCACATGCAATGCTGCAATTTTGGGAATTGCTCCATCTAGTGACCAGCAATGGGAAATATTATAAATTAGAATCTAATTTATAATATTTCCTGACTCGTGAAAAAAAATAAATAAATTTGAACAATGTTTAATCACCTACACACTAAATGTTTAATTAAAAAAAAAAACAAACATGTTTTGCTGGCAACACATTCCCTTTAATGATGAGTCCTCACGGTTCGGTTTTGCACCATTTCTCTACATTTCTCATGATGCAACTGTGCAGAACCTCTCAGCTCTGTACGCTCCTCCTCTGGCGTGCTCTGTGTCTCTCCTCTTAGGTTATGTTCACAACCTATTTTCAGACGTAAATCAGGCGTTTTACGCCTCGAATTACGCCTGAAAAGACGGCTCCAATACGTCTGCAAACATCTGCCCATTGCTTGCAATGGGTTTTACGATGTTCTGTGCAGACGAGCTGTCATTTTACGCGTCGCTGTAAAAAAACGGTGCGTAAAAAGACGCCCGCGTCAAAGAAGTGCAGGACACTTCTTGGGACTTTTTTTGGAGCCGTTTTTCATTGACTCCAAGGAAAAACAGCTCCAATTACGTCTGTAAAAGACGCCGCAAAAAACGCCAGTACATGCAAAAACGTCTGAAATTCAGGAGCTGTTTTCGCCTGAAAACAGCTCCGTAATTTCAGATGTATTTTGCGTTTGCGTGTCAACACACCCTTACTGTTTCTCCCTCCAGTGTAACTCCTCAATAGCAGGGAGAGTTGAGCCAGACCCTCAAACGGGATGTTAGTGACTTTCGTTTCACTGGAGGACTGGCTTCAAGAGAAAAAGTTGTGTACGTAGCGTCATCGCTTCCTGTAGAAATGCAGAGGACCCTGTACCACGTCACACGCTACCTGAACCCGTAGAAATCTTCACTATTATTATTATAGATACTCCGCATTGGAGAGTATCCCCTTTTGAGAGGTTAGGAAAGATGGGCAACAAAATTAAATAAAACAAACACCTTTAACCCACTAATAAATTCTCATGTCCATGCACGTCTAGGGAAGGGTCCCCCTCCCTCATTGCGACATGCATGTACGTGATAGTGATTGCGCGGGCATAGAAATTATGCCTACGCGATCACCGTGGTAGCCCAGCTGTGACTGAAACCTCCCACCCTCGCCATTTAGTCAATAGCGTCCGCAGCATTTTAATGGTTTGACAAAGGGAGAAAGCCCACGACCGCAGCTGCTGATGAGTTGCAATGGCAGTTGGGGGCCTAACAAAGGCCCGCAGACCTGCCATGACTGTATGCCTATTAGGTCATACCAGAGGCACATCCTAGTAGACCGCCTGTCAGTTTTACACTGACAGGCGGTAATGCTTTGGTATACTAAGTACACCAAAACAATATATCAGAGATCAGAAGATCGCATTGTAAAGTCCCCTACTACATAGAAGGAAAAATATAAACGTTATGACTCTTGAAATCCACCGATGAAAAAACTAAAAAGAACAACAAAATAGGCCCGGTAGGTAAGGGGTTAATTTTTCCCTGACCCCTTGCTCATGGCACTGCTCCAGACAGGCCGCACACTCATTCCCTTGGGGTACCTTAGGGGGAGTTCACACAGAGTTTTTTTTACGTGGAAACCGCGCCAAAAAACGTCCGAAAGTGCCTCCCATTGATTTCAATCGGAGTCGGAGGCATTTTTTTCCCGCAAGCGGAAAAACCGTCTCGTGGGATAAAGAAGGGACATGCCCTATCTTTGGTCGTTTACGCCTCTGACCTCCAATTGACATGAATGGGAGGCAGAGAAAGCGTATTTCGCAACGTTTTATGCCCGCGGCACTCAATGGCCGCGGCGAAGAACGCAGCGAAAATCGGCGTGTAGGCAGAGGAAGATCTGCATCAAACTTCCAAATGGAATTTTGAGGCAGATTTTCCTCCTGCAAAAAACTCTGTGTGAACCCATCCTTAGGTGGCAACACTGTCCCCTACATCCAGCGTCCCACGGCCGCCATTTCCCCTTATCACCATCATTTCGCCTCTGTCAGGGGGTGGGACTTGCACCCCTACTCCTGGCTAGCAATTGGTGCACAGCCTTCATGTAACCACTGGTGACCAATCAAGGCACTGAGTGCGGGCGGGTCATCATCTCCCGCTCTATACTTCTCACAGACGAGCAGGAACTCAGCATCACAGGACCTCTCCAGGGCTGCTGCTGTTGGCGCAAACGAGTAGGATCTACCTTTGGCACACCCTCCTTCATTCTAAGCCCTTCTCAGACTCTGAATAAGTAAATTACAGTAGCGGAACATAAACTTAGAACACACTAGGTAACATCAGGCGGTCATTAAGGAGTTACAACCCTGTTTCTTGCAGTATATTGAGTGAACTTATAGTCACTATTTTATTCCCAGTCATAACTGAGGAACATGATGACCCCTATACTGCCATGTCAGATCCAGGGGAGAATGCTCCAAACAGGTACCTTATGAAGCTCATGTTGCCTGTTCCACATGTGGTTCTCATGTGGTCAACCTATTCCTCTGTGCGATGCATGCCGGCCTCCAGGCCAAGCAACTTTGGATGCCCACCCTTCTCTGGCACCCCCAGCAATGTACACGCCTAATGCTGATGACGAACTGCAGTGTGCTCAATCCCTCTACAGGGTTTTTGGTGACCTCTCCAACATCATCCAGTCCATAATGGGCATCTTGGTTCGCCCTGCAGACCAACTTTTTGGGGACTACCCGTCCATGCCTTCTTCCTGTGGCAGGTCTCCAAAAGTGGTCAGATCAGCGTGGCCTTACATGCCTTTAATATTACCTGCCTTATCAGTCTCCCCTCCAGGGGACCTATCTGTGGCTTCTTCCCCTCACCGGGAACACTTCTACGAGGGTGAACTCTCGGATTTAAATTCGGAGTTGAATAACGAGCAATCTCTAAAATTGGCCTCTTTGGAAGACAGTCTCATCACTGCGGTCAGAGACGCTTTTTATCATATAGATGTGGCCCATTCTCCCCCTGTGCACCTGTCCCCTTCCTACACCCTAGCTATCGCACAGACCTTTCCCCTCCTATTCAGGGTTTGAAGAGCTAGTCTCAAAGGAATAGAAACAACCTGTTGAGACATTTCGCCAGCCCTCTCGTTTGGATTTTATGCATCCTTTTCCAGAGGAAATTTCCTCCGGCTGTGGATCCTTTTTATAAAAAGTGGGCGGATCTTAGCGGATTGGGGGGTGGTCACCCACGGCCCGACGCATTTACTATAATTTACGACAGAAACTGACGTAAATTATGAAGGAAACCTACGCCAGCTCGTGGCTTGCATAGATTTCATTCTGGTCGCACAGACAGCAGATGATGTGACTAATTTATTAAGAGGAGTGTGCCTTTTAATAAATTTGTCGCAACTTACCCTAGTTTGTTTTTTATTCAGACTGGCACAGTCTTAATACATCCCTTCCCATAATGTGTTAGCATTTTCCTGTATTCTAGCACATTATACTGTGTGACTATGACACCGGCTGCTGCTAGTGTGACCTAACAGCAGGTTTACTGAACAAACAGCCCTGAGGTTCTTTCTAGGCCTTTGAGGAGTCCTCTTTGATCATGTCATGGGCCATGGTGATGAAAGAGTTAGGCCCCACGCACACGAACGTGCTTTTGCGTCTGCAATTCCCCCGAAAATCCACGGGAGAATTGCAGCCCCATTCATTTCTATGGGCCCATGCACACGACCGTGGTTTCCACGGTCCGTGCATGGCCCAGGAGCCTGGACCGCAGAAAGAACGGACATGTCTTATTACGGCCGTACTGATGGTTCTGCAGAGAGCGCTCTCTCAGTCTGTGTGTGTTCTCGCGGGACGGAACACAGCGCAAGCTGCCCTGACACTGTCCGTAGCTGATTGGACAGTGTCAGAGCGAAGACATCATGCCCCCTTTCCATTTAGATAGATAGAAACGCCCCTTTGACAGTTCAGGGCCTTATTTACATATCGGGCGCCAAATATAACGGCACCGATATGTAAATAACGGAGGAAGATAGGAACATTTTTTAAAGTGAGACAGTGTTTGTGAAGCCCTGCCCATTACATGCTGCACTCAGCTGCACATGTATGGGCAGGTGAAAGGTTCTCTTTAACCCCTTCAGGACCAAGCTAATTTTATTAGAAAATATTTTAGGCACCATGTCAGGTTTGAAGGGCTCTTTCGGTGCCAAAACAGTGGAAATCCACCAAAAGTGACCCCATTTGGGAAACTACACCCCTTGAGGAAATTATCTAGGGGTATAGTGAGCATTTTGACCCCACAGGTTTTTTGCAGAAATTATTGAAAATGGGCCATGAAAATGAAAATCTACATTCTTTCAAAGAAAATGTAGGTTTAGCTAATTTTTTCTAATTTCCACAAGGACTAAAGGAGAAAAAGCACAGCAACATTTGTAAAGCAATTTCTCCCGAGAAAAACAATACCCCACATGTGGTAATAAATGGCTGTTTGGACCCACGGCAGGGCTTAGAAGGGAAAGAGCGCCATTTGGCTTTTGGAGCTCAAATTTAGCAGGAATGGTTTGCGGAGCCCCTGTCACATTTGCAAAGCCCCTAAGGGACCAAAACAGTGAAAACGCCAAAAAAGTGACTCCATTGAGAAAACTACACCCCTTGAGGAATCCATCTAGGGGTGTAGTGAGCATTTTGACCCCACAGGTGTTTCATAGATTTTATTAGAATTGGGCAGTGAAAATAAAAAAAATCCTTTTTCTTCAATAAGACGTAGCTTTAGCTCAAAATTTTTAATTTTCTCAACAAATAAAGGACAAAAAGAACCCCAACATTTGTAAAGCAACTTCTCTGGAGTACGGGAATACCCCACACGTGGTCATAAACTGCTGTTTAGACACACGGCAGGGCTCAGAAGGGAAGGAGCGCCATTTGCTTTTGGTGTACAGATTTTGCTGCATTTGGTTTCTGGTCGCTATGTTGCATTTGCAAAGTCCCTGTGGAACCAAAACAGTGGATTCCCCCCAGAAGTGACCCCATTTTGGAAACAACACCCTCAAGGTATTCACCTAGCGGTGTAGTGAGCATGTTAACCCCACAGGTGTTTTGCAGAAATTCGTGTGCACACGATGTGGGAGAGTGAAAATGGGAATTTTTCCTTAGATACGCCAATATGTGGTGCCCGGCTTGTGCCACCATAACAAGACAGCTCTCAATTTTTATGCGGTGTTAGAAGCACCCTACGTGTGGCCCTAATCTTTTGCCTGGACATTCGACAGGGCTCAGGAGTGAAAGAGTACCATGTAAAATTGAGGCCTAATTTGGCGACATATAAAGTAGTGGTTCGCAATTGCAGAGGCTTTGATGTGAAATAAAAGAAACCCCTGAGAAGTGACCCCATTTTGGAAACCACACCCCTCAAGGCATTTATTAAGGGGTGTAGTGAGCATTTTCACCCCACGTGTCTTTTCCATAAATGATTGCGCTGCTGAAGGTACAAATTAAAATGTTGCCCTAGATATGCCAATTCATTGTCAAATATGTCGTGCCCAGCTTGTGCCACTGGGGGGACACACCTCAAAAATTGTTAAAAGGGTTCTCCTGGGTATGGCGATGCCATATATGTGGACGTAAACAGCTGTTTGGGCATGCTGTAGGGCTCAGATGGGTGAGAGCGCCATTTGGCTTTTGGAGCGTGGAATTTGCTTGGTAATAGTTTTGTTTGGAGTATCACTGTTGTTTCCGTTTATAATGTGGGGCATATGTGAGCTCGGCACAGTACATCGGGGCATAGTCAGGTGGTATAATAATAAGGTAAAAAAAATAATAAAATGATCTATAGATGTGTGTTACGCTGTGATCGAACCTTTCTGCACAGGCCGGTGTCGCACTGATAACTGGCGTCCTTCCTTATCCTTTTTTTGGGAGGCAAGGTGACAAAAAAACAGCAATTCTGCCATAGTTTTTTTATATACAGCATTCACCATGCGTTATAAACTACATGTTACCTTTATTCTGCGGGTCAGTACGATTCCGTCGATACCAAATTTATAGAACTTTTTTATAACTTTTTGCACAATAAAATAACTTTTGGAAAGAGAATGTATTTATTCTGTCGCGATGTTGTGAGAGCCATAACTTTTAAATTTTTTCGTCGATGTAGCTGTGTGAGGGTTTGTTTTTTGCGAGGCGAGGTATAGATTTTATAGGTACCATTTTTGGATACATGCGACTTTTTGATCACTTTTTATTTCAATTTTTGGAAGACGGTGACCAAAAAAACAGTAATTATGGCAGTGTTTTTGAGGTTTTTTTTTTACGGCGTTCACTGCGCTGGATAAATAACATAATATTTTTATCATTTAGGTTGTTACGGTCGCAGCGATACCAAATATGTATGGCTTTATTATTTTTTTCAATAATAAATGACTTGATAAGGGAAAAAGGGCGATTGTGTTTTATTTTATTACTTGAAACTTTTATTGTATGTTTTACAACTTTTATTTTTACTTTTTTTACACTTTTTTTTTTACATTTTTTTTAGTCCCACTAGGGGACTTGAATGTCCAACTGTTTGTTTGATGTTCTAATACATTGCACTACCTATGTAGTGCAATGTATTGGAACTGTCAGTTGTTCACTGACAGCAAGCCGATCATGCTCCGCCTTTGGGCGGGGCCTAATCAGCTTACGTAATGGCAGGCAGGAGTCCATTGTTAGGGCTCCTGTTGCCATAGTAGCAGTCGCCAGCCTTGCCATCGCGTGGCAAGGCTGCCGATTTGCTACAAACCTCTAGAATGCAGCGATCACAATGGATCGCTGCATCGAAGGGGTTAATGGCAGGAATCGGAGCTAGCTCCGGTTCCTGGCGATAGATTGGGGTGTCCGCTGTAACATACAGCGGACACCCACTGCTGATGACGCCGGCTCAGCTTCTAAGCCGGAAGCTGAGCCGGCGCCATCTTGCCGATGGTACCGGAAGCCTCCTGGGCCCCACCGACGACGGGGCATAGGAGGATTCCGTTACTGGCGGACCGGGAGGTAAGTATAAGCCCTCCGATCGCTTTTGCAGCCACCGGCAACCCAGCGATCACGTTGCTGGGGTGCCGGTGGCTATAAACTCCTCACATGCTGCGATCTCTATTGAACGCAGCATGTGAGTGGTTAATCGGCCAGATCGGATGCTAGTTCCGGTCCTGGCCGATACCTCAGGGTGACAGCTGTAACATACAGCTGTCACCCGGCGGTGATGTCGCTGGCTCAGCTCCTGAGCCAGCTTCATCTCCATCACGTACAGTTACGTGAAAAGGCGGTAAGACATCAGCTTTAATCACGTAACTGTACGTGATTGGGCGGGAAGGGGTTAAACAGTCAGGATCGAAGATTCCTCCAATCCTGGCCGTAGTCAGGAGGCTGTACTAAAACAGGAGCTGTGAGCAACAGCTCGTTCTTAGGGTATGTGCACACACACTAATTACGTCCGTAATTGACGGACGTATTTCGGCCGCAAGTCCCGGACCGAACACAGTGCAGGGAGCCGGGCTCCTAGCATCATAGATATGTACGACGCTAGGAGTCCCTGCCTCGCTGCAGGACAACTGTCCCGTACTGAAAACATGATTACAGTACGGGACAATTGTCCTGCAGCGAGGCAGAGACTCCTAGCATCGTACATAAGTATGCTGCTAGGAGCCCGACTCCCTGCACTGCGTTCGGTCCGGTACTTGCGGCCGAAATACGTCCGTCAATTACGGACGTAATTAGTGTGTGTGCACATACCCTTAGAGCATGAGCTCAACCTGCACCACCTGCTATTAAGAGATTTTATTCTGAAGTACTGTAAAAACACAGCGCTCCGGAACAATGGATGCACAAGACAGCCAGACACCCAGTCGAGAGAGGGTTTTCCAGAATTTTTATTTTTTGTTCTCCCTCCAATTCAAGCAAAAAGCAGCAGCTATATGAAATACTTCTTGCTGCCAAAAGCCTGTTGCTGCATTATTTAATTGACAGCATTATCCCATGATGTGGGAGAGTGAAAATGGGAATTTTTCCTTAGATACGCCAATATGTGGTGCCCGGCTTGTGCCACCATAACAAGACAGCTCTCAATTTTTATGCGGTGTTAGAAGCACCCTACGTGTGGCCCTAATCTTTTGCCTGGACATTCGACAGGGCTCAGGAGTGAAAGAGTACCATGTAAAATTGAGGCCTAATTTGGCGACATATAAAGTAGTGGTTCGCAATTGCAGAGGCTTTGATGTGAAATAAAAGAAACCCCTGAGAAGTGACCCCATTTTGGAAACCACACCCCTCAAGGCATTTATTAAGGGGTGTAGTGAGCATTTTCACCCCACGTGTCTTTTCCATAAATGATTGCGCTGCCGAAGGTACAAATTAAAATGTTGCCCTAGATATGCCAATTCATTGTCAAATATGTCGTGCCCAGCTTGTGCCACTGGGGGGACACACCTCAAAAATTGTTAAAAGGGTTCTCCTGGGTATGGCGATGCCATATATGTGGACGTAAACAGCTGTTTGGGCATGCTGTAGGGCTCAGATGGGTGAGAGCGCCATTTGGCTTTTGGAGCGTGGAATTTGCTTGGTAATAGTTTTGTTTGGAGTATCACTGTTGTTTCCGTTTATAATGTGGGGCATATGTGAGCTCGGCACAGTACATCGGGGCATAGTCAGGTGGTATAATAATAAGGTAAAAAAAATAATAAAATGATCTATAGATGTGTGTTACGCTGTGATCGAACCTTTCTGCACAGGCCGGTGTCGCACTGATAACTGGCGTCCTTCCTTATCCTTTTTTTGGGAGGCAAGGTGACAAAAAAACAGCAATTCTGCCATAGTTTTTTTATATACAGCATTCACCATGCGTTATAAACTACATGTTACCTATATTCTGCGGGTCAGTACGATTCCGTCGATACCAAATTTATAGAACTTTTTTATAAATTTTTGCACAATAAAATAACTTTTGGAAAGAGAATGTATTTATTCTGTCGCGATGTTGTGAGAGCCATAACTTTTAAATTTTTTCGTCGATGTAGCTGTGTGAGGGTTTGTTTTTTGCGAGGCGAGGTATAGATTTTATAGGTACCATTTTTGGATACATGCGACTTTTTGATCACTTTTTATTTCAATTTTTGGAAGACGGTGACCAAAAAAACAGTAATTATGGCAGTGTTTTTGAGGTTTTTTTTTTACGGCGTTCACTGCGCTGGATAAATAACATAATATTTTTATCATTTAGGTTGTTACGGTCGCAGCGATACCAAATATGTATGGCTTTATTATTTTTTTCAATAATAAATGACTTGATAAGGGAAAAAGGGCGATTGTGTTTTATTTTATTACTTGAAACTTTTATTGTATGTTTTACAACTTTTATTTTTACTTTTTTTACACTTTTTTTTTTACATTTTTTTTAGTCCCACTAGGGGACTTGAATGTCCAACTGTTTGTTTGATGTTCTAATACATTGCACTACCTATGTAGTGCAATGTATTGGAACTGTCAGTTGTTCACTGACAGCAAGCCGATCATGCTCCGCCTTTGGGCGGGGCCTAATCAGCTTACGTAATGGCAGGCAGGAGTCCATTGTTAGGGCTCCTGTTGCCATAGTAGCAGTCGCCAGCCTTGCCATCGCGTGGCAAGGCTGCCGATTTGCTACAAACCTCTAGAATGCAGCGATCACAATGGATCGCTGCATCGAAGGGGTTAATGGCAGGAATCGGAGCTAGCTCCGGTTCCTGGCGATAGATTGGGGTGTCCGCTGTAACATACAGCGGACACCCACTGCTGATGACGCCGGCTCAGCTTCTAAGCCGGAAGCTGAGCCGGCGCCATCTTGCCGATGGTACCGGAAGCCTCCTGGGCCCCACCGACGACGGGGCATAGGAGGATTCCGTTACTGGCGGACCGGGAGGTAAGTATAAGCCCTCCGATCGCTTTTGCAGCCACCGGCAACCCAGCGATCACGTTGCTGGGGTGCCGGTGGCTATAAACTCCTCACATGCTGCGATCTCTATTGAACGCAGCATGTGAGTGGTTAATCGGCCAGATCGGATGCTAGTTCCGGTCCTGGCCGATACCTCAGGGTGACAGCTGTAACATACAGCTGTCACCCGGCGGTGATGTCGCTGGCTCAGCTCCTGAGCCAGCTTCATCTCCATCACGTACAGTTACGTGAAAAGGCGGTAAGACATCAGCTTTAATCACGTAACTGTACGTGATTGGGCGGGAAGGGGTTAAACAGTCAGGATCGAAGATTCCTCCAATCCTGGCCGTAGTCAGGAGGCTGTACTAAAACAGGAGCTGTGAGCAACAGCTCGTTCTTAGGGTATGTGCACACACACTAATTACGTCCGTAATTGACGGACGTATTTCGGCCGCAAGTCCCGGACCGAACACAGTGCAGGGAGCCGGGCTCCTAGCATCATAGATATGTACGACGCTAGGAGTCCCTGCCTCGCTGCAGGACAACTGTCCCGTACTGAAAACATGATTACAGTACGGGACAATTGTCCTGCAGCGAGGCAGAGACTCCTAGCATCGTACATAAGTATGCTGCTAGGAGCCCGACTCCCTGCACTGCGTTCGGTCCGGTACTTGCGGCCGAAATACGTCCGTCAATTACGGACGTAATTAGTGTGTGTGCACATACCCTTAGAGCATGAGCTCAACCTGCACCACCTGCTATTAAGAGATTTTATTCTGAAGTACTGTAAAAACACAGCGCTCCGGAACAATGGATGCACAAGACAGCCAGACACCCAGTCGAGAGAGGGTTTTCCAGAATTTTTATTTTTTGTTCTCCCTCCAATTCAAGCAAAAAGCAGCAGCTATATGAAATACTTCTTGCTGCCAAAAGCCTGTTGCTGCATTATTTAATTGACAGCATTATCCCATGATGTGGGAGAGTGAAAATGGGAATTTTTCCTTAGATACGCCAATATGTGGTGCCCGGCTTGTGCCACCATAACAAGACAGCTCTCAATTTTTATGCGGTGTTAGAAGCACCCTACGTGTGGCCCTAATCTTTTGCCTGGACATTCGACAGGGCTCAGGAGTGAAAGAGTACCATGTAAAATTGAGGCCTAATTTGGCGACATATAAAGTAGTGGTTCGCAATTGCAGAGGCTTTGATGTGAAATAAAAGAAACCCCTGAGAAGTGACCCCATTTTGGAAACCACACCCCTCAAGGCATTTATTAAGGGGTGTAGTGAGCATTTTCACCCCACGTGTCTTTTCCATAAATGATTGCGCTGCCGAAGGTACAAATTAAAATGTTGCCCTAGATATGCCAATTCATTGTCAAATATGTCGTGCCCAGCTTGTGCCACTGGGGGGACACACCTCAAAAATTGTTAAAAGGGTTCTCCTGGGTATGGCGATGCCATATATGTGGACGTAAACAGCTGTTTGGGCATGCTGTAGGGCTCAGATGGGTGAGAGCGCCATTTGGCTTTTGGAGCGTGGAATTTGCTTGGTAATAGTTTTGTTTGGAGTATCACTGTTGTTTCCGTTTATAATGTGGGGCATATGTGAGCTCGGCACAGTACATCGGGGCATAGTCAGGTGGTATAATAATAAGGTAAAAAAAATAATAAAATGATCTATAGATGTGTGTTACGCTGTGATCGAACCTTTCTGCACAGGCCGGTGTCGCACTGATAACTGGCGTCCTTCCTTATCCTTTTTTTGGGAGGCAAGGTGACAAAAAAACAGCAATTCTGCCATAGTTTTTTTATATACAGCATTCACCATGCGTTATAAACTACATGTTACCTATATTCTGCGGGTCAGTACGATTCCGTCGATACCAAATTTATAGAACTTTTTTATAAATTTTTGCACAATAAAATAACTTTTGGAAAGAGAATGTATTTATTCTGTCGCGATGTTGTGAGAGCCATAACTTTTAAATTTTTTCGTCGATGTAGCTGTGTGAGGGTTTGTTTTTTGCGAGGCGAGGTATAGATTTTATAGGTACCATTTTTGGATACATGCGACTTTTTGATCACTTTTTATTTCAATTTTTGGAAGACGGTGACCAAAAAAACAGTAATTATGGCAGTGTTTTTGAGGTTTTTTTTTTACGGCGTTCACTGCGCTGGATAAATAACATAATATTTTTATCATTTAGGTTGTTACGGTCGCAGCGATACCAAATATGTATGGCTTTATTATTTTTTTCAATAATAAATGACTTGATAAGGGAAAAAGGGCGATTGTGTTTTATTTTATTACTTGAAACTTTTATTGTATGTTTTACAACTTTTATTTTTACTTTTTTTACACTTTTTTTTTTACACTTTTTTTTAGTCCCACTAGGGGACTTGAATGTCCAACTGTTTGTTTGATGTTCTAATACATTGCACTACCTATGTAGTGCAATGTATTGGAACTGTCAGTTGTTCACTGACAGCAAGCCGATCATGCTCCGCCTTTGGGCGGGGCCTAATCAGCTTACGTAATGGCAGGCAGGAGTCCATTGTTAGGGCTCCTGTTGCCATAGTAGCAGTCGCCAGCCTTGCCATCGCGTGGCAAGGCTGCCGATTTGCTACAAACCTCTAGAATGCAGCTATCACAATGGATCGCTGCATCGAAGGGGTTAATGGCAGGAATCGGAGCTAGCTCCGGTTCCTGGCGATAGATTGGGGTGTCCGCTGTAACATACAGCGGACACCCACTGCTGATGACGCCGGCTCAGCTTCTAAGCCGGAAGCTGAGCCGGCGCCATCTTGCCGATGGTACCGGAAGCCTCCTGGGCCCCACCGACGACGGGGCATAGGAGGATTCCGTTACTGGCGGACCGGGAGGTAAGTATAAGCCCTCCGATCGCTTTTGCAGCCACCGGCAACCCAGCGATCACGTTGCTGGGGTGCCGGTGGCTATAAACTCCTCACATGCTGCGATCTCTATTGAACGCAGCATGTGAGTGGTTAATCGGCCAGATCGGATGCTAGTTCCGGTCCTGGCCGATACCTCAGGGTGACAGCTGTAACATACAGCTGTCACCCGGCGGTGATGTCGCTGGCTCAGCTCCTGAGCCAGCTTCATCTCCATCACGTACAGTTACGTGAAAAGGCGGTAAGACATCAGCTTTAATCACGTAACTGTACGTGATTGGGCGGGAAGGGGTTAAACAGTCAGGATCGAAGATTCCTCCAATCCTGGCCGTAGTCAGGAGGCTGTACTAAAACAGGAGCTGTGAGCAACAGCTCGTTCTTAGGGTATGTGCACACACACTAATTACGTCCGTAATTGACGGACGTATTTCGGCCGCAAGTCCCGGACCGAACACAGTGCAGGGAGCCGGGCTCCTAGCATCATAGATATGTACGACGCTAGGAGTCCCTGCCTCGCTGCAGGACAACTGTCCCGTACTGAAAACATGATTACAGTACGGGACAATTGTCCTGCAGCGAGGCAGAGACTCCTAGCATCGTACATAAGTATGCTGCTAGGAGCCCGACTCCCTGCACTGCGTTCGGTCCGGTACTTGCGGCCGAAATACGTCCGTCAATTACGGACGTAATTAGTGTGTGTGCACATACCCTTAGAGCATGAGCTCAACCTGCACCACCTGCTATTAAGAGATTTTATTCTGAAGTACTGTAAAAACACAGCGCTCCGGAACAATGGATGCACAAGACAGCCAGACACCCAGTCGAGAGAGGGTTTTCCAGAATTTTTATTTTTTGTTCTCCCTCCAATTCAAGCAAAAAGCAGCAGCTATATGAAATACTTCTTGCTGCCAAAAGCCTGTTGCTGCATTATTTAATTGACAGCATTATCCCATGACTCCATTAACCAATATGTAGAGTGGTAGAGCTGCTGATGCTTTCTGTTTAAAATGCAAGAAAAAAAAAACAGGATGGGAGATGTGGTAGAAGGATGTCTGGTGTTGTTTCAACAAACCCATCAGTGTACATGATGCACATAGATTGTAAGCAGGGCCGGCATCAGCACCCGGCAAACCCGGGCAAGTGCCGGGGACCACTCCACTTGGGGGCGCCCACTCGGCCACCAGGTGCTGACGCTGCCATTGTTAAGGCATCACTGTCCATATATGGACAGTGATGTAAGAAGGAGAGGAGTCCCAGGCAATGTGCTAGCGGCTCTGCTCCGGGACTCCGTCTCTGGGAAAGCCCCTGACATCACTGTCCATATATGGATAGTGAATATGGACAGCGATGCCAGGACCAGAGCAGTCTCTCTCCTAGCCTGACTGTGCCGGTCCAGCCTCCAACTGAGCCTGCGTCCGCAGGATGCAGATTCAGTTGGGTTGAATGCTGGAGCCTTGCTCCAGCATTCACTGTGCCGTGAGCAGCTCAGCACAGGAAGGCGCGATGCAGTGACGTCACCACATCGCGCCTGTCTGCGATGAGTCACTCACAGGACAGTGCAGTGGAGGAGAAGGATCCTCCACATGTCGTGGGAACTGGGGTAGGTAAGTAATTATGTTGTTATTTTTCTATTCGGTACATATGGGGGCATTATACTGGGTATGGGAGGGGGGTCCCATTGTAGCTGCTGAGGGGGCATTATAATGTATGGGACAGCTGTGGGGGGCATTATACTGTATGTGGCAGCTATGGAGGGCATTATACTGTATGGGGGCATTATACTGTATGGGACAGCTATGGGGGCATTATACTGTATGGTGCAGCTATGGGGGGCATTATACTGTATGGTGCATCTATGGGGGCATTATTCTGCATGGGGCAGCTATGGGGGGCATTATACTGTATGGTGCAGCTATGAAGGGCATTATATTGTATGCTGCAGCTATGGGGGCATTATGCTGTATGTGGCAGCTATGGAGGGAATTATACTGTATGGGGGCATTATACTGTATGGGACAGCTATGGGGGGCATTGTACTGTATGGTGCAGCTATGGGGGGTATTATACTGTATGGTGCAGCTATGGGGGCATTATACTGCATGGGGCAGCTATGGGGGGGCATTATACTGTATGGTGACGCTATTGGGGGCATTATACTCTATGGTGCAGCTATGGTCGGCATTATACAGTATGAGGCAGCTATGGGGACATTACACTGTATGGTGCAGCTATGGGGGGCATTATACTGTATGGTGCAGCTATGGGGGCATTATACTCTATGGTGCAGCTATGGGGGCTTTATACGGTATGGGGCAGCTATGGGGGGGCATTATACAGTATGGTGCAGCTATGGGGGCATTATACTGTATGGTGCAGCTATGGGGGGCATTATACTGTATGGTGCAGCTATGGGGGGCATTATACGTCATGGTGCAGCTATGGGGGGCATTATACGTCATGGTGCAGCTATGGGGGCATTATACTGTATGGTGCAGCTATGGGGGCATTATACTGTATGGTGCAGCTATGGGGGCATTATACTGTATGGTGCAGCTATGGGGGGCATTATACGGTATGGGGCAGCTATGGGGGCATTATACTGTATGGTGCAGCTATAGCGGGCATTATAATGTGTGGGTCAGCTACGGGGAGTATTATACTGTGGTGGTCAGCTATGGGGGTAATTATACTGTGTGGGGCAGCTACGGGGAGCATTATACTGTGGTGGTCAGCTATGGGGGCATTATACTGTGTGGGGGGGCAGCTATGGGGGCATTATACTGTGTGGTGGATTTATACGGTGGGAGCAGCTATGGGGGGCATTATACTGTGGTGGTCAGCTACTGAGGCATTATACTGTGTGGGGGGCAGCTATGGGGAGCATTATGCTGTGGGGGGCAGCTATGGGAAGCATTATACTGTGGTGGTCAGCTATGGGGGCATTATACTGTGGGGGGACAGCTGTGGGGTGGTCATTATACTGTGGGGGCATTCATGGGGTCTGTCTGGCAAGGCAGCCGGGCATAGGTGGGTCTGGTGTTGTTGGGTAGGGGGGCCTATGCTGAATTCTTGCACCAGGGCCCATGAGCCTTTAGCTATGCCACTCCCAGGCAGAGTGCTAGTAGTGCTCTGCCCGGGACTATGGATCTAGGGTTGCCCATGACAACACTGTCCATATATAGACAGTGACATCAGGAGCTGTGTGGCACTACCTGGGAGGGGGCTGTGTGGCACCACCTGGGAGGGGGGGCTGTGTGGCATTATCTACAGAGGGCACTAAATATTGGGGTACAAACCCTACGTACACTTTCACCCTACGTATACGCCCTTTTAATGAATCTGGCACGTGCCTCTAGGGAAAAGACTGGCGCTGTAATGAAAAAAAATCTCCCCGGTTCATTTGTTTTAAACAGTTTCAATACTGTCTAAGGCTGGGTTCACACGACCCATTTTCAGGCGTAAACGCGGCGTATTATGCCTCGTTTTACGCCTGAAAATAGTGCTACAATACGTCGGCAAACATCTGCCCATTCATTTGAATGGGTTTGCCGACGTATTGTGCAGACGACCTGTAATTTACGCGTCGCCGTTTGACAGCTGTCAAACGACGACGCGTAAATTGACTGCCTCGGCAAAGAAGTGCAGGGCACTTCTTTGCCATGTAATTTGAGCTGTTCTTCATTGAACTCAATGAAGCACAGCTCAAGATTTACGAGCGTCACAGACGCCTCGTAAATTACGAGGAGCATTTACGTGTGAAACGAGGCAGCTGTAAACAGTCTGTCTTTTCACACGTAAATGCCTCTCAGCGTGTGAACATACCCTAAGGGTATACGCAGCGGCTGTGCTGCAGTATTGAGTACATTGCCACGGTTTAGCGATGAGGATTTCGGCTACTGCAGCACAGCTGCTGCATGTACTTGGCACCCAAAGGGCTTGTTCCCACGACAGATTTTGCAGAGTGGGTCCGGCCCCAAAATTCACTGCGGAACTATTCCTGCTGATGGCAGGAAGATTCCTCCCTCCCATTGAAATCAATGGGAGGTTCAGGTGGAATCCAGCCGAAGATCGAGCAGGACGCTTCTTTTTCCCGCTAGCTAAAATAATCAGCTAGCAGAAAAAAAGAAGCGTCCTACTCCCATTCAAATAAATGGAGGCAGAATTTTTGGGCAAAATCCGCCGCAAATTTCCTCCATGTGAACATACTCGGTGAGAGTATTGATACATGAGCACCACATGTCTAAGACAAATGAAACATAGGGGGAGGTTTATTATTACTGCTTCACCGGCACAAGCCGCGTGGCTGAAAACAAACGCTACCGCAGCCCAGCCGCCGCGTGTATGGGCACCCTACGAAAAAAACTGTCTTTGTTGTCCATAGCAACCAATCAGTGCAGTTTTTATTTTAAAATAACAGTTTATTAAATAAAAGCTGAGCTCTTACTGGTTGCTATGTGGAACAAGGCCAGTTTTTCTCTAAGGCTGGATTCACACGAGCATGTTCGGTCCGTAAAGGACGGAACGTATTTCGGCCGCAAGTCCCGGACCGAACACACTGCATCATAGTTATGTACGACGCTAGGAGTCCCTGCCTCGCTGCGGGACAACTGTCCCGTACTGTAATCATGTTTTCAATACGGGACAGTAGTTCCACAGAGACCGAACATGCTCGTGTGAATCCAGCCTTAGGCTGGATTCACACGAGCGTGTGCTTTTTGCACGCGCAAAAAACTTGACTTTTGCGCGCGTTGTAGGTGCGTGTGGCATGCGTTTTTGCTGCGTTTCTGCATTTTTTACGCTCGTATGCCATGCGTTTTTCACGCGCGTTAAAAAAACGGAGGGTGGAGTAATGGAGAGGCCAGCCTACAAAAAGGCACGCTTCTCAAACACATGCTTGATGTGAGCACATGTTCTCAGCCTTTTTGCACGTTGCAAAATACTTTGGGTAGTTTACAGTGTTTCTTGGCTTGTTGGCGTCTATAAGGCAAATTATGCCATTGACTCCGCTGGGCCGTGTGCTGCTATCGTGGATGGTTTCTCGGCGATTTGGTGAGCGCCGTCCCATGCTTCAGGAGGGAACGCGGAGAAGAGGGAGGATTTCGGTTCATCCTCTTGTGGCTCAGCGCACCTCCAAAGGCCACTTTCATACTCTCTATGATGACCTCCGCCGTCCCCCCGAAAAATTTAGTTAGTTTTGCCGCCTGTCTAGCGACGTTTGATATTCTGCTGGACCAGATTCGTACAGGAATCACCTACCAGGACACAAACATGCGGCGTTGCATTTCCCCCGAGGAGCGACTCCTTGTGACGTTGAGGTATGTGTGTTTTAGACAATTAGTGCTTACAGGATAGTGTGTGGGTGTCATGTCCTACATAAAGTGTATATTTGTTTGTGTGTTTTTTTCTCACCCATGTAGATTTCTTGCAACAGGAAATAGCTACCATTCATTGCATTTTGAATTCCTTCTGGGAGTGAGCACAATTTCTGGCATTGTGACAGGCACATGTGTCGTGCTGTGGCAGAGATTAAAGCCCACAGTGATGCCTCAGCCCACGGCGGAGCACTGGCTTACTATTTCCGACGATTTTCTGTCCGCCACCCAATTTCCTCATTGTATTGGTGCCCTAGACGGGAAGCACATTCGTGTGAAGAAGCCCCCCCACTCTGGCTCAAGATACTATAATTACAAACAGTATTTTTCCATCGTCTTGTTGGCCTTGGCCGACAGTAATTATTGTTTTACAATAGTATACATTGGGTCGTATGGAAGCTCTGCTGATGCACGCATATTTAGCTCATCCAGAATGGGCCATCGTCTTATGAGCAATCAACTTTCTGTGCCGGTACCGAGCATCCTTCCTGGCTCGCGAGGACCACCAGTTCCATATGTCATCGTTGCAGATGAGGGTTTTGGCCTCACAAGCCAAGTAATGCGTCCATTTGCAAGAAGGGGCTTGGATGACCGTAGGCACATCTTCAATTACCGGCTAAGCCGAGCTCGAAGATGTGTTGAATGTGCGTTTGGCATTATGACCAACAAATGGCGGGTGTTTCTCACAACAATGCAACTGACGGCACAGAATGTGACCCGTCATACAAGCATCTGTCGTTCTTCATAACTTCAGCCGCATACATGACGCAGGTTTTGTTGCAGAATATATTCGAAGAAATGCTACCACATCAACCATTCTGGCCCAAATTCCACTAGGAAGGCCACAAACATCTGGTATCCGAGTGCGCGCCATTTTTGCCGAATATTTTGACAGCCCCGATGGAGCACTGCCATGGCAGGACGATTCTCTGTGAAGGGTGGCTTCGTTGAGATTATTGCCACAATTTATTATTATTGAGGGCAATGTTAGTAATTTTGGGGGGGATTTTAGTATTAGGGACTCGCAAGACATGAGGACCCTTGACGTGGGTTGCGAGCTTATATCTTTTGGGGTTTCGCCGTATAGTTTTGCTGCCAAACAAGTAATTGTACGTGAATCACATTGGCAAATCCAATGTTCGCAAATACAATCACAAATGTCCTTAGTGCGTCCATTATCATAGCACTGCAAAGCCGCAGAAAAGTCTTTTTTGATTCGTGCAAAACCGCAAAAGATACACTAATACCTCAATTATGGCATGCAACTATCTTGGTCCCTGGCCAGCATGTTGCAACGTTACCTAAGGACATGTTTGGGAAAGATTGTTACACCACATATATGTAGGGAAACACACACACTTTTGTTGCTCCACAAAACCACACTTTATTGTGTAATGGGCCAACAAAAAAGAAAAATACAACATATGTAAAAAAAACGCCAAAACAACGCACCAACATGATGCACAATCGGGATACATTAATGAAAATTAGGGCTAAATTCTGAAACAAAAGTATGCTGCGGCCACAGCACTACAACTGCTGATATCGGTGGGATGGGGAGTTGTAGCTGCCCATTTCAGCACCACTATGCTGTCCATGGGCCTGCAGAGGATGTTCCTCAACAGCATAGTGGTGCTGATGCTGCGTGTGGTATTCTAGAGGTGGGCCATGTGGAAAGTTTTCCACGGGTCGGCTGTAGGCTGGTACAGGCCGGTCCCGCACCGGCACAGGAACAGGTGACATGCGGGACGGCATTGGGCAGTGGTAGTGTTGGCGTGGCAAGGGGGTGGCAGGCTGGGAAGGGCCAGGTGCAGTGAAGGGCACCGATGGCTCCGGCAATCCACGCCAATGCTCAATTGCCTGGAAGCACTGGCGTGGATTGTTTGGAGGTGTGGCCAAGGCTATTAGGCTGAGTATGGAGCCTTGGAGGTGCTCCATACGGTGGTCGGGTACTCGCCGGAGAATCGGGGCAATGCTGCGGCCAAAGGCGTCAAAACCGTCCTCCTCGGTGCAGCGCCGCAGGTACTCGAGTACCCTGGAGTCCACCTGGGCACCTGTGGAACCAATGTGGCTGCGCCTGGCTGCTGCCGTCGTTTCAGGTGGTACGTCCCGTGGCACCTGGGGTTGGCTTCAGGGCTGTGGGGCTGGTTCTGGAGCAGTCACCTCTGGGGTTAAGGGAAGCAGGGGATTTTGCTCTTGTGGCGCCTGCGCCTCTTCATGGCCAGCCTCCTCTTCAGTGTCTAGAAGATTGTCACTGCATCTGTAATAAAAATGTACAGTTATTCGTAACATTGTCACAAGGGACAAACAAACTGCATGACATGTGAACACAAACATTTCTTGAAGGTACAGTCATTACTTACGGCTGCATCTCCATAATGTCCTTGAGGAACATCAGCTGCTGGGTGTAGATATATTTCCTCTTTTTGGAGGCCCTGTCACCACTTCGCCCTCTGGTGCTATATTAACGCCGGAATTGATCCCGGCAGCTCCTCCACGGGGTTTTGACATCAAACTGTACAAAGGAACAACAAAACCAAATTGTACTGTCACCAGGTGACATAACCGAAATCTGAACTTGTTGGAAACGTTGCCATTCCCTTACACACCAAGATACATTATACACAAGCTCAATGATGCTGTGACACACCCGCAACGTTGGCCATTGGGAACATGTTAACACAAGAATACACTACAGCAGAGGTCTCAAGCACGCGGCCCGCGGGCCGCATGCGGCCCCTGGGACTGTCATCTGCGGCCCGCGGGACACAGAGCGCTTGTATCGGCTCAGCTCCGAGACTCTGGAATTCCCTGACATCGCTGTCCACATATAAACAGCGATGTCTGGGGCTTACCCAGAGCCGGGGTCCCGGGCAGAGCGCTAGTACAGGCTCTGCTCCGGCACTCTGTGGAATTCCCTGACATCGCTGCCCATATATGGACAGTGTGCCAGGGTCTTCCCCAGAGCGTAGTCCCGGGCAGAGCGCTAGTATCGGCTCTGCTCCGGGACGCTGCAGAATTCCCTGACATCGCTGCCCATATATGGACAGTGTGTCAGGGTCTTCCCCAGAGCGGAGTCCCGGGCAGAGCACTAGTATCGGCTCTGCTCCGGGACGCTGCGGAATTCCCTGACATCGCTGCCCATATATGGACAGTGTGTCAGGGTCTTCCCCAGAGCGGAGTCCCGGGCAGAGCGCTACTGTTGGCTCTGCTCCGGGAAGCTGCAGAATTTCCCTGACATCGCTGCCCATATATGGACAGTGTGTCAGGGTCTTCCCCAGAGCGGAGTCCCGGGCAGAGCGCTATTATCGGCTCTTCTCCGGGACTCTAGGGAAGCCTCTGACATCGCTGTCCATACATCGACAATGATGTTAGGGGCTTCCCCAGAGCAGGAGTCCCAGTGATGTCAGGAGCACAGCTGGAGACCCAGTCTACAGGGGGCACTGCTGTTGTGGCATCTACAGGGGGCACTGCTGTGGCGGCATCTACAGGGGGCACTGCTGTGGCGGCATCTACAGGGGGCTCTGCTGTGGCGGCATCTACAGGGGGCACTGCTGTGGCGGCATCTACAAGGGGCACTGCTGTGGCAGCATCTACAGAGGGCACTGCTGTGGCAGCATCTACACAGGGCACTGCTGTGGCAGCATCTACACAGGGCACTGCTGTGGCAGCATCTACACAGGGCACTGCTGTGGCAGCATCTACACAGGGCTCTGCGGCAGCATCCACCGAGGGCACTGTGGCACTATCTAAAAAGGGGCTGCCCAATTTTGACATGTGTGCTAACTGAGCCGCCGGACTGCATTTAGTGACACTTAAACTGGAAAGCTGGATTGTTGAAATAAGCACGTGGAGAAATCTCTCAAATTTTAAACCTAGCGGTATTATTATAGTAATGTAGTGTTATAGTATTTCAAATAACTAATTGATTAACAATAATTTTGTATTGTATCAAATTTGAAATTCATGCGGCCCGACCACTTCACATTTTTTCTATATGCGGCCCACTTACCCGGCCGAGTTTGAGACCCCTGCACTACAGCATGTGTGTTTTACATGGCATATATAAACCAATGTACTTACCAATGCTCTTTCGGTCTCGGGTGCTGCCTTTAGCCTACTCATGGCTGAAGAGGGTCTGCGCTACTTCATCCCAAGCGACCTCCTTGCCCGTGCGGTCGTGGTAGGCCTCTGCCCGCATGTCCCACAACTGTGGCCTCTCCTGGACCAGGCAGATCAGCTTCTCGACGTCACAAGCGCGAGGCATTCCAGCAGTTGTCGGTGTTCAGATCAAGCATGTGCCCAACAAGTGAAAATCAACTTCCTGGTTTGTGCTTGTTTGGACAAGTTTTCTCAACTCATTTACATAGACTTAACAAGTCTTGCGTGAAAAACGCAGGTCGCACGGAAGTGCTTCCGTGTGGCATGCGTGGTTTTCACGCACCCATTGACTTCAATGGGTGCGTGATGCGCGAAAAACGCTGAAAGAACGGATATGTCGTGACTTTTTCGCCGCGGACTCACGCTGTGTAAAAATCACGCAACTGTCTGCACGGCCCCATAGAATAATATAGGTCCGTGCGACACGCGTGAAAATCACGCGCGTTGCACGGACGTATATCCCGTTCGTCTGAATAAGCCCTTAGCATGGGTTCACACTGAGTTTTTTGCAGGCGGAAATTCTGCCTCAAAATTCCGTTTGGAAGTTTGAGGCAGATTTTCCTCTCCCTGCACGCCAATTTTCGCTGTGTTTTTCACGCCATTGAGGCCCCCGGGCATAATACTCCACGAAATACACTTTCTCTGCCTCCTATTGATGTCAATGGCAGGTCAGAGGCGTAAACGCCCGAAGATAGGGCATGTCCCTTCTTTCTCCCGCGAGACGGTTTTACTGATCGCGGGAAAAAAACGCCAACGCCTCCCATTGAAATCAATGGAAGGCATTTTCGGGCCGTTTTTGACGAGTTTTGCTGCGCGGTTTCTGCGTCAAAAAAACTCTGTGTGAACCCAGCCTAGTATATTCAAGGTATGTTCACAGGGCCTATTTTCAGACATTTTTCGGCCCGTAAACGCCCCTAAAAATGGCTGAAAATACGGTGAATGAACGCCTCTAAACATCTGCCCATTTCAATGGGAAAGACGGCGTTCTGTTCTCACGGGGCTTTTTTTTACGCGACCGTGTTTAAAAACGGCGCGTAAAAAACGCCCAGTAAGAAAGAAGTGCATGTCACTTCTTGAGCCGTTTTTCATTGGGTCAATAGAAAAACAGCTCCAAAAACGGGCGTAAAAAAACCGCATCAAAAAACGCTTGATGCTTAAAAAACAGCTAAAAATCAGACGCTGTTTTCCATTGAAAACAGCTCTGTACTTTACAGACGTTTTTTGTTAAGCGTGTGAACATAGCCTCATACGTATTGAAAAATACAAGGCTGATTTCAAGAGAAAACAACCTCTGAATCTAGCCGTTTTTTAAGCTGATTTTCAAAGCGTTTTTGTTGTTTGCAAGCGTGTTTTGGGGCTTTTTTTGTAGTCAATGGAAAATCAGCTCCGCAAACGCATTTAATTCAGCAGCGTAAAAATATGCCTAATAAGGGTATGTTCACACGCAGTGTTTTCAGGCATATTTTGGGGTGTTTATGCCCCGAAAAACGCCTGAAAAAACGGAAGCTGAACGCTTAAGGCCCTGTTCACACTGAGTTTTTTGAAGAGTTTTTTGACGCGGAAACTCCTGAAAAACCGCCCAAAAATGCCTCCCATTCATTTCAATGGGAGTTGGACGTTTTTTTTTACCGCGAGTAAAAAAACTGCATCGCGGTAAAAAGAAGCGACATGACCCATCTTGAGGCGATTTCCGCCTCCAAAACCCCATTTCAATCAGTCAGAAAGGGTAAAAAAAAAGACCTCGACGAGTGTTTTGACGAGTTTTTGTCAAACCACTGTGCAAAAAACGTCTGGAGCAGTTTTTGCAGGAGGAATTTTCCTCCAGCAAAAAACTCTGTGTGAACACAGATAGTTTTGATAAATGAGGCCTACTGTTTTTTCTAATAGTCAGGGTATGTTCACACGTAGTGTTTTCAGGCATATTACGGGGCGTTTACGCATCGAAAAACAGAAGCAGACAAACGCCTACAAACATCTGCCCATTGATTTCAATGGGTAAAACGGCGTTCTGTTCCGACAGGGCGTTTTTTTACGCCTCATTTTCAAAAACCAGCACGTAAAAAGACGCCCGCAAAAAAGTGCATGTCACTTCTTGGGCCGTTTTTCATGTACTCTATAGAAAAACAGCTCCAAAAACGGACGTAAAAAACGCAGCGAAAAACGCGAGTTTGCTTAAAAAACGCCTGAAAATCAGGAGCTGTTTTCCCTTCAAAACAACTCCGTATTTTCAGAAGTTTTTTGCTAAGCGTGTGAACATACCCTCACTAATTTTTACAACCACTTTTCTGTCCAGGTAATATGAGAATGTTTTTTCCTGTTTCTTTGCTTTACATACAAAGAAATTAAGAGATTTTTCACTAAAAACATTTGTCATGCTGTTTTATCTTTCTTTCTGATCTATAAAAACTTTAATAAAAAGTGACGAGATTTGGCTCGGATGGATAAAGGACGGAGTGGGCTAGTAGAGGCGGCTAGACTGATCACCTCAATTAACACTCTACACTCCAGCCAGATAATAAAGAATGAGCCGAAATGGAGTGGTATATAAGAGGCAGCTGGAATGATCACCTCCTTCAACCTATTAGATTGGGTGTAGCTCACATACGGGCACATTTACAAAAATAAAGTCCACCAAACTTGATATACACATGCGCCAACTTTTGACACAAAATATTGACGTACATGTACACTAGTCTGAAATTGGCCCTTAAGAGAAGTAGTGTGCCTGGCTTCGCTATTTTGATAAATTGACACAATTTTTTCTTTCAGGTAAGCATATACACTATAAGGCTATGTTCACATGTTTAACATTTTTAAGCAACTTGTGTTTTTTGCTGAGTTTTTGGAGCTGTTTTTCTATTGAGTCAATGAAAAAATGGCTCAAGAAGTGACATGCACTTCTTTTTACGAGCCGTTTTTTTACCCGGCCGTTAAAAGGCAGTTTTTCCCATTGAAATCAATGGGCAGATTTTTGGAGGCGTTCAGCCCCCACATTTTTAGGGGAGTTTATGTTTCAGCACCCAGGACAGTGACTTCCGATCACAATATACATCAACCTGTAAAAAAAAAACGACGTTCATACTTACCCAGAACTTCCTGCTTCTTCCTCCAGTCCGGCTTCCTTGGATGACGTTTCAGCCCATGTGACCGCTGCAGCCAATCACAGGCCAATCACTGGCTGCAGCGGTCACATGGACTGCCGGGTCATCCAGGGAAGTTGGACTGGATGTCAAGAGAGGGACGCGTCACCAAGACAACGGCCGGGTAAGTATGAATTTCATTTACTTTTTCTGCGGAAAGGGCTGTCCCTTCTCTCTATCCTGCACTGATAGAGAGAAGGGCTGCCGATTACTGCAGTGTAATTTTGCAGTGAAAACGTGCCCGTAAATATGGGTGGAATACGGGTGACACCGGACCCGTATTTACGGACATGGGTCCGTAAATACTGGTGCAATACGGGTCGAATACGTGTGACCAAGGACCCGTATTTACGCCAGTATTTACGGGAGGAGAAAAATACGTTTGTGTGCATGAGGCTTTAGGCACAGGAACAAATGTAACACGGGAAACAGGATACAGGGCACGGGAACAGGAGAACACTAAGGGACCATTTGCTAAGACTAACATAGGTAAACACAACAACGCTCAGGCAATGAGCGAAAGGGCAGAGCCCTTTTTATAGTCCAGGGTGATCACGGATTAATTACAGATTTTACACGTGTGTGTACTGGCCCCTTAAGACAGGGCGCGAGCACCCTACGGGAACTAGTGCAGAGATGCGGAAGTGAGTGCCAGCGTCTCTCAGGAGGGAGATGCCGCCCGGCACTCACTCGTCCGCGGCCGTCGTTAGAACGACAGTCCGCACATACATAATTAAAGGGGTATTCCAGTCATAAGAAATTGATGGCCACTTCTGAATTTAGATGTGATCGTTAGCAGTTCGATCCTGCTTGTCAGAGACACGCAGGACCCGCTGACACTGAACCCGTGAGTGCCGCTGATCTAACGGATACAGAGCAAGATGCAGCTGCTCTGTATACAGAATCCAAAACAGCTGTATCTCAAAAAGTTAAAATTATTTTTAATACAATTTAGGAAGTTGCACTAATCACACTGATGGCCAATTTTTTTTAATTTTTTTTTTTTAAAAACAATTTCAAATGAGTACACAGCTTTTAATTCTGCACTTCTAATTTAAAGAAATGTCTAATTTGATTACAGAAGAGAATATAAATTGTTAATATACATCAAATAAAAGTTTAATACACCAAATCAACGCTTTAGGAAAAATATATTTTGTGGAAAATTGCAAAAAGGAACTCCCCACAGTCATACTCTTAATTCGGATTATTTTCATTGGTGCTTTTAAAAAAAAAAAAAAAAGAAAAGTTAAATGTCATTGTAAAAGCAATAAAAATTCCCACATGTATGTAGACATTGATTACTAAGACATCCAATTATGTGTCAATAGACCGGGCAATGCCAACAACATGAAATGAAAGACAAGCAGCAATTTTGGTCTACATTGATATATCTTGGGCACTTTTAATCACAACCGTATTAAATACCTTAGTGCAAGGGTTGAAGCTTATTCCATTCATAACTATTGCTTAGCTATGGGATGTATCCCCTTTACACTGGCCAACTATCGGGCAAACGAGCATTCAAAGAACGCTCTTTCCCGATCATTGCCCTGTGTAAACAGGGCAAGGATCAGCCGATGAACAAGCAAACGCTCATTCATCGGCTGATTTTATCACTTAAAAATGCATAAACCTTTATGGCTGCCGGCAGCACATCTTCCTTTGTAAACAGGGAGACGCGCTGCTGACATGATAAAAATGTACGGGGACGAGTGATCGGGTTAACCAGCGCTCGTCCCCATACTAGCTCCTTGTGACAGGAGCAAACGAGCGCTCTCGTTGCCAGGCGATCGTTTACACTGAGGCAGGATCATTAACACAATCTGTAATGGTGGTATATGTCATCTTATAAACATTATATCAGCCATTCTTCCTATCACAGGTATCACAGGTAAGGGTCATATGCTTTATCGAGCCAGTGGATAAGTACAGTGTTGCAGATAACAAACCTAACATTTAAAACACTCGTATTAAGCTCTGAAATGCACTTTTAAAACTCCTGCAAACAGTCACATGAAGCGTTTTCTAAGCAGATTTTTAACGTTCCCCAATCTATTTAACAATACACTGGTTTTCAGAGGCTGATTTCTCTTGAAAATCAGCTCGTATTTTTCTGCCAGAAAACGAGCCATGTGAATATGCCCTAATGTCTGCTGCCCCTGGCCTTTACCTAGGTTGGTCGATATGATGTTTCAGCAAGACATATATTATATTAGATAAACTTCCGAATCATTTATGCAATAATGACTTATATTACTACAATGAAAGCTTTGTAAGATCATCATAAGATTATTATTTGCCATTAAGATCTCGAAGATTCTTTTTAAGCGGAATATTAAATGCAGGTTTTTTTTTTTTAAATCTTTTGTGACATCTAAGGTTCTGTTAACACCATATTTGTCCACATAAGTCAGCCATACACTACCGTTATTTTTGCAAGAAAAGCACAGTTTTTTTTCAATGAAGATAACATTAAATTAATCAGATATACACTCTATATATTGTTAATGTGCTAAATGACTATTCTAGCTGCAAACGTCTGGTTTTTAATGCAATATCTACATAGGTGTATAGAGGCCCATTTCCAGCAACCATCACTCCAGTGTTGTAATGGTACATTGTGTTTGCTAACTGTGTTAGAAGGCTAATGGATGATTAGAAAACACTTGAAAACCCTTGTGCAATTATGTTAGCACCGCTGTAAACAGTTTTGCTGTTTAGAGGAGCTATAAAACTGACCTTCCTTTGAGCTAGTTGAGAATCTGGAGCATTACATTTGTGGGTTCGATTAAACTCTCAAAATGGCTAGAAAAAGAGAGCTTTCATGTGAAACTCGACAGTCTATTCTTGTTCTTAGAAATGAAGGCTATTCCATGCGAGAAATTGCCAAGAAACTGAAGATTTCCTACAACGGTGTGTACTACTCCCTTCAGAGAACAGCACAAACAGGCTCTAACCAGAGTAGAAAGAGAAGTGGAAGGCCCCGCTGCACAACTGAGCAACAAGACAAGTACATTAGAGTCTCTAGTTTGAGAAATAGACGCCTCACAGGTCCTCAACTGGCAGCTTCATTAAATAGTACCCGCAAAACGCCAGTGTCAACGTCTACAGTGAAGAGGCGACTCCGGGATGCTGGCCTTCAGGGCAGAGTGGCAAAGAAAAAGCCATATCTGAGACTGGCTAATAAAAGGAAAAGATTAATATGGGAAAAAGCACACAGACAATGGACAGAGGAAGATTGGAAAAAAGTGTTATGGACAGACTAATCGAAGTTTGAGGTGTTTGGATCACACAGAAGAACATTTGTGAGACGCAGAACAACTGAAAAGATGCTGGAAGAGTGCCTGACGCCATCTGTCAAGCATGGTGGAGGTAATGTGATGGTCTGGGGTTGCTTTGGTGCTGGTAAAGTGGGAGATTTGTACAAGGTAAAAGGGATTTTGAATAAGGAAGGCTATCACTCCATTTTGCAACGCCATGCCATACCCTGTGGACAGCGCTTGATTGGAGCCAATTTCATCCTATGACAATGACAAAAAGCACACCTCCAAATTATGCATGAACTATTTAGGGAAGAAGCAGGCAGCTGGTATTCTATCTGTAATGGAGTGGCCAGCGCAGTCACCAGATCTCAACCCCATAGAGCTGTTGTGGGAGCAGCTTGACCGTATCGTACGCAAGAAGTGCCCATAAAGCCAATCCAACTTGTGGGAGGGGCTTCTGGAAGAATGGGGTGAAATTTCTCCCGTTTACCTCAGCAAATTAACAGCTAGAATGCCAAAGGTCTGCAATGCTGTAAATTGCTGCAAATGGAGCATTCTTTGACGAAAGCAAATATTGAAGGAGAAAATTATTATTTCAAATAAAAATCATTATTTCTAACCTTGTCAATGTCTTGACTATATTTTCTAGTCATTTTGCAACTCATTTGATGAATATAAGTGTGAGTTTTCATGGAAAACACAAAATTGTCTGGGCGAACCCAAACTTTTGAACGGTAGTGTATATGCTCATATAAAATAAAAAAATCCCTTACAAATGTACCCATAGCATTTTTTGGGGGGGGGGGGGGGGGGGGGGGGGGGTTGACTGCCAACAGTGTTTGTTGAAGCATTTCTACCCATGATATTTCTAAATAGATGCTGTCAGAACCCATATATTAATATATGCTCCTAAATGCCTATTTCATAGTCATGTAGGACTATGATGCTGTGTGATAGGCATTGTAGGCAAAATTCAAGTCTAGTGGGAGCAGAATTGTCATTGCCCCCTCCTAGAACTTTTGTCCAAAAGCTGTATCCAAGGGTAAGTTCTCACACACGGCAGATTTGTTGCGGAAATTTTTGTGACTCTCCCATTTTTTTAAATAGATTTTGCAGAAATTTCTGCAACAAACACTGAATAAAATATGAAGGACCCAGGTTCATGTGTGAGGGATTTGTTGCAGATTTTCAGAGCGGAATCCGTACTGAATATCTGTGGCAGTTTACAGTACAATACATGTGAATGGGTTTTTCAAAACACTATGTGTTAGAAAGAAAAAAAAAACATGCAAGGATTTTCAAATCTGAAGCATGCCCATTATGTTGTGAAATTGCCGTGGATTTTACCCTTAAAAAAAGAGGGAAATCAGTGGAAAATCCACATGTAATGGAAAAACTGCCGCATCAGAACCCAGCCTTAAATTGGAACTGTCACCAGTTTAGTAAAGCCCTAATTTCCTACCTCATGTCATAGGCGCTGTCACGCTGATGATGTCAGTGTAATTTGTATCCCAATCCGTGTTTTACTTTCCAAGTTATGAGCCATTGTCGTACTATGCTTATTAGTCTATACTAGCCAAAAGGGGCGGTAACGCTGAGGTTTCACTGGGGGCTGTGTCTGTGTTGAATGGGCAGGCACACCGCCTATCTATGGAGTGCAAAGTCTATGCCCTAGAACAAACGACTAAAACTACCAGAGAAAGTAGGGCAAAAAAACTGACATGTACATCCAAAATTGTATCAAAATAGTAAAACTATTTTTATTGACACCAAGGAGAGGACAAACAAGTTAAAAACATTGTATACAAAAATTCTAACTGTTTGACATTGTCCTATCAGTCATACAGCTTCTCCCATTCCTGCACAGCTTGATCTCAGCTTCTATCGCAAGACTCTTTCCTTCCAAAACAGAATTTCCAGCTTTACAAGAAATAAAAGTTCAAATGATTCTGGATTTTTTTTCTATTGAAAATATATTATTGATTATTACTACGTTACTATGTAGTACTATGTAATTACTCACTCTCCTACGTCTGTACTGGTTAGAGCAGGTTATAAAGCAAGTCAGGTTGTGTGTACTCTGCTCCATGAAATGAATATTGCACATTCATGAACTACACCTGCTGAAGCGGAGAATTCCGATATCTGCCGAGTTGCTAAGTTGAGATAATGCAGTAGATATGTATGTGGCCTTTTGCCAGCTTTACTGATACCTTACTGTGGACCAATGACATTTTTTTTAGGTCATTCTAAAAACATACTGACCCAATACATTTTTTCAGATAAAGGCTGGAATCACACATACAGTTTTTGGAGTCAAAGCAAGGAGTGGATCCAAAAGGAATGGGAAGTACAAAAGAAAAAACAAATCCGTTTCCTTCCTGTTGGATGCACTTCTACACCAAAAACTGCAGGGGTGATTCCAGCCAAAAGAAGAAGCAATAGAAAGCAGTGTAAAGTGCAATCTGGGACACGTTTCTGTAATTAAAACGAATGATAATGCAAAGAATATTATGTTAGCAGGCGATACTAAACATGAGCACCCACACCACATAACTTTGTTACAAAAATACATAAATGTAGCAAAGGCCAATTAGTAAATACTCTGTTTATATGAAAGATACTATTTAATAGAGTAAGATACTTTGGTTACGCTTTGGTTTCTGTTTTCATTCCCTTTTCTCCATTGTTCCATTCAGTACATTTGCCTGGTGGTTTCTGATCTAAAGGGAAGCCGTTGTCTAACCAGTATGTAATGAATATTAATACATCTAAAGTGCCTGTCCCCATTGATTGTTTTGACCTTGTAAAGGTAAGCAGAGACCTTTCCTTACATGTATGAGTCCAAAAAGGGACTAATTCTGCTCTCTTATAACATATCACTGAAACGCTGTACTGTGTGTTTAAGAACCGAGATTCCTTGATGATTTAGGAGGACATCAGGACACTCAAGGAAAGTGCTGTGCAAACAACTTAAGGCAAACATTTAAGTGCTGTGTGTTCTTGAGGATGCAGAAGTGTTCTAAAATCTAGTGACATTAATGATATACAATGTATGAATCTGAATGGGGCAACCAAGGAATGGGCCATATACCAGCTAAGGAAAAAAAACGCACCGATGTAATTGTACTCTCTGTAGGCATTATAGCAAGCTTTTATAAGAATTCCACAACCTTTGGTTGTCCCTTGACTGTAGTTGCAAAGTTTTGGGCCAATCCTTTAAAAGAGATTTCTAAAAAATAAAATAAAAAATCTTTTTGATTACATATTTCAGATCTGTACAAAATACTTCTGGTTTCAGAAATCATCTTTTAACAATCTTGATATCAAATGGGTATGGAGCAAGAGTCAAGCCAAACCGTCCCTCCAGCATAGGCTGAAATGTGTCACTAGCAAACGAAAAAGTGAAAGATTGCAGCAGGTTGACAAACATCAGGAATAGCTCCATCTTGGCCAACTGTTCACCCATGCAGACCCGTCGACCTAAATAATAAAAAAAATAATTATTACTAGAATGGAAAACCATTTTACGGCACAAATGATCATATATATATATATATATATATATATATATACACAGGGTGGGCCATTTATATGGATACACCTAAATAAAATGGGAATGGTTGGTGATATTAACTTCCTGTTTGTGGCACATTAGTATATGGGAGGGGGGAAACTTTTCAAGCTGGGTGTTGACCATGGTGGCCATTTTGAAGTCGGCCATTTTGTATCCAACTTTCGTTTTTTCAATGGGAAGAGGCTCATGTGACACATCAAACTTATCGAGAATTTCACAAGAAAAACAATGGTGTGCTTCGTTTTAACGTTACTTTATTATTTCATGAGTTATTTATGTCATTATGGGTGTCAGGTCCGAGCATTCCTAGATGGTCGTCGTGGGCCAGTTGAATGGCCCCCTAGGTCTCCCGATCTGACCCCCTTAGACTTTTATCTTTGGGGTCATCTGAAGGCAATTGTCTATGATGTGAAGATACGAGATGTGCAGCAACTGAAACTACGGATACTGGAAGCCTGTGCTAGCATTTCTTCTGCGGTGTTGCTATCAGTATGTGAAGAGTGGGAGAAGAGGGTTGCATTGACAATCCAACACAATGGGCAGCACTTTGAACACATTTTATAAGTGGTTAGAAACTTGTAAATAACTCATGAAAGAATAAAGTAACGTTAAAACCAAGCACACCATTGTTTTTCTTGTGAAATTCTCGATAAGTTTGATGTGTCACATGACCCTCTTCCCATTGAAAAAACGAAAGTTGGATACAAAATGGCCGACTTCAAAATGGCCGCCATGGTCAACACCCAGCTCGAAAAGTTTGCCCCCTCCCATATACTAATGTGCCACAAACAGGAAGTTAATATCACAAACCATTCCCATTTTTTTAGGTGTATCCATATAAATGGCCCACCCTGTATATATATATATATATATATATATATATAAATATATATATAAAAAGCATATAGATCCCCCCTTGGGGGTCAATTCTAGCGTCCTTCAACGTGGTGTCCCTTTATACATCAATTGACAATAAGAAGGGCATAGAAGCAGTTAGACGCAGATTGGGTACTTCTGGCTATAAGGCATCATGTTGTGAATTTATCATATTGCTTTTAGACCTTATTTTGACATCTAATTATTTCATCTTCGAGGATAAAATATTATATTCAGTTTAAGGGGACGGCCATGGGGTCCAACATGGCCCCGACCTATGCTAATATTTTTATGGACTTGATGTTCGTCTATGTATCCCACCACTTCGCTCACGTTTTGAGGTGGTGGAGATACATAGACGACGGAAGCCTCTTTGGTGGCTTTTCATCAATACCTTAATACGATTGATAAAGATTAATATACAATTTACTGTGGTTTACTCTACAGAAACCATCCAATTTTTGGATGTTACCGTTATGATCAAGGATAACATACTTAGAACTGGTTTGTACACAAAAGAAAAGGGATTGTAACGCACTTTTAACATTTGAAAGCTGCCATCCAAAAAACATGATACGATCATTGCCTTATAGTCAGATGATCCGTGCTAAAGAGAACCTGTCACCTCCCCATACATGTGCAGCTGAGTGCAGCATGTAATGGGCAGGGCTGCACAAACCCTGGGGCACTTGACATTTTTTTTTCCTACCCGCCTCCGTTATTTAGATATCAGTGCCGTTATATTTGGTGCCCGATATTTAAATAACCCCCTGAACTGTCAATGGGGCGTGTAATGGCAAGGGGGCGTGTATCATCGCTGTGACACTGTCCAATCAGCTACGGACAGTGCCACAGTAAGAGCTGGAGAGAGGAGAGAGTGTGCGTGTGCACGTGCAGCTCGCAAGAGATCATAGTCTTGTCCTTGTCTGCCAAGAGCTGAAGAGTGAGTGAGAGCGTGTGCGCGCATGAGCGCACACGCTCTCCTCTCTCCAGCTCTTACTGTGGCACTGTCCGTAGCTGATTGGACAGTGTCACAGCGATGTTACACGCTCCCTTGCTATTACACGCCATTGACAGTTCAGGGGCGTTATTTAAATATTGGCACCAAATATAACGGCACCGATATCTAAATAACGGAGGAGGGTAGGAATTTTTTTTTACGTGCCCCAGGGTTTGTGCAACCCTGCCCATTACATGCTGCACATGTATGGGCAGGTGAAAGGTTCTCTTTAAGCGTATTGTAGAAGATCAAATTGACTTGGACCAATCACTTGATGCAGTGACCTGTAATTGTTTACAAAGGAGTTACCCCAGACAGATGTTACAGTCACACAAAGACAAATTAAAACTATTCCAAGGAAGAGACTATTTAATACTTCTAGATACTAGACACAAACGAATTCCCTTCATCTCCACGTATAACGACCTTAGTGGAGACATATCCAAAATTCTTAATAAACATTGGTCAATTATTAAAAATAGTTATGATCATATTGATAAATTAAACAACACCTCACTTATGTCTTATAGACGACCACAGAAGTTACGTGATACACTTCTTAAGACCCGAGCGGGGGGGGGGGGGGGGATCTAAGGGTGGACAACAGACTTAGACCATTTAAACAAGGCAATTTTCCTTGCCATTATTGTGTTAATCACACACTTATGCGTAGAGTTAGTGTATTTATACACCCCTGTACTTGTAAGCAATATAACAGTAAACACACTTTTACTTGTGATTCCGATTGAGTCATTTATGTATTATGGTGCCCCTGCTTACTCCTGTATGTGGGAGAAACCACTTGTGATTTCAAAACCCGTTTAAAAACCAGCGATTCTCCGTTAGGAGAAAGAAACTTGATCTGCCTGTATCAAAACACTTTGCGGAACAGGTTCATACAGAGGAAGATTGTCCAGCAAAGGTGGAGACAGGTGGAGACAGATACACGTGGTTACATAAATGTGAATTGAAATGGATATTTCTGTTAGATACATGGAAACCTAATAGTCTCAATATAGAATTCAATGTGGCCAGGTGTAAAGGATCTGCCAGGCACAGCTTCGGGGTTAACTCCCATAGGTAATCAGTCTACACCTGAATCTACGTCTCTGAGACTGACTTCATCTTCCACCACTCAGGATGGCAGGCTTAGGAGTGGGAGAGCCTATCGCAGCCTGGCCAGACGGAGCTAGCTCCCACCCTCTGTCTATTTATACCTGCCTTTCCTGTTCCTCCTTGCTTGTGATTCTTTCCGTGTGGTTTCCTGGCCCAGCTACAGCTCCTAACTATTTGATCCTGCTCCATACTGACCCTGGCTTACTGACTACTCTCCTGCTCTGCGTTTGGTACCTCGTGATCTCCTGGTTTGACTTGGCTCGTTCACCACTCTGGTTGCTCACGGTGTTGCCGTGGGCAACTGCCCCTTTCCCTTTGCTTTGTATTCCCTTGTATGATTGTCTCGTGCACTTACTGAGCGTAGGGACCGCCGCCCAGTTGTACCCCGTCGCCTAGGGCGGGTCGTTGCAAGTAGGCAGGGACAGAGTGGCGGGTAGATTAGGGCTCACTTGTTCGTTTCCCTACCCCCGTCGTTACACCAGGGTTACTTGTGGATAACTCTTTCCTTCTCTTGCTGTATTCGCTCCTCGCAATGCCCCCTTCTGATGTTGTACGTAATACATTTATATGTAATTTCATAGATGTGATGTATGTATATGGATTTTTGTTTACCAAATGTACAGTTAGGTCCAGAATTATTTGGACAGTGACACAAGTTTAAAGCATTTTAGCGGTTTACCAAAAGATATTGAATATACAGTTATATAACCAAAATGGGCTTAAAGTGCAGACTCTCAGCTTTAATTTGAGGGTATTCACATCCTAATTTGAGGAAGGGTTTAGGAATTACAGCTCTTTACTATGTAGCTGCCTCTTTTTCAAGGGACCAAAGGTAATTGGACAATTATCTCAAAAGCTATTCAATGGGCTGCATGGGCTATTCCTTCGTTAATCCATCATCACTTAAGCAGATGAAAGGTCTGGAGTTGATTCCAGGTGTGGCATTTGCATTTGGAAGCTCTTGCTGTGAACCCACAACATGAGGTCAAAGGAGCTCTCAATGGAAGTGAAACAGACCATCGTTAGGCCAAAAAAATGAAGAAATCCATCAGAGAGAGAGCACTAATGTTAGGAGTTGCCAAATCAGCAGTTTGGTACATTCTTGAAAAAAAAGAGCGCACTGGTGATCTCGTGAACTCCAAAAGGCCTGGATGTCCACGGAAGAAAACAGTGGTGGATGTTCGCAGAATTCTTTCCATGGTAAAGAAAAACCCCTTCACAACATCTACCCAAGTGAAGAACACTCTCCTGGAAGTAGGTGTATTAGTATCTAAATCTACCATAAAGAAAAGACTTCATGAGAGCAAATACAGAGCGTTCACCACAAGGTGCAAACCATTAATCAGCCTCAAAAATAGAAAGGCCAGATTATTCTTTGCCAACCAACATCTAAGAAGCCAGCCCAGTTCTGGAACAGCATTCTTTGGACAGATGGGAACTAAGATCAACCCGTTCCAGAATGATGGGTGGAAGAAAGTATGGAGAAGGCTTGGAACGGCTCATGATCCAAAGCACACCACATCCTCTGTAAAACATGGTTGAGGCAGTGTGATGGCATGGGCATGCATGGCTGCCAAAGGCATTGGGTTATTAGTGTTTATTGACGATGTGACTGAAGACAGAAGCAGCCGGATGAATTCTGAAGTGTTCAGGGATATACTTTCTGCTCAGATTCAACCAAATGCAGCAAGGTTGATGGGACGTCGCTTCACAGTACAGATGAACAATGACCCAAAACATACTGCGAAAACAACCCAAGAGTTTTTTTTAAGGCAAAGAAGTGGAATATTCTGCAATGGCCAAGTCAATCACCAGATCTCAACCCAATCGAGCTGCATTTCACTTGCTTAAGACAAAACTTAAGGCAGAAAGACCCACAAACAAGCAACAACTGAAGACAGCTGCAGTACAGCATCACAAAGTAGGAAACCCAGTGTTTGGTGATGTCCATGGGTTCCAGACTTCAGGCAGTCATTGCCTGCAAAGGATTCTTGACAAAGTATTAAAAAAAAACATTTTATTTCTGGTAATGTTAATTTGTCCAATCTCTTTTGAGCCCCTGGAATGAGGAGACTGTGTAGAAAAATGTCTGCAATTCCTAAACGTTTCACAGGATATTTTTGTTCAACCTCTTGAATTAAACCTGAAAGTCTCATATCAGTTGTTTCATTCAAATCCAATGTGGTGGCATGCAGAGCCCAAATCATGAAGATTGGGTCTCTGTCCAAATAATTCTGGACCTAACTGTATATGTATTTGTATAGACATGCTTTATTAGTATTGATTTTTTCTTCTTTATTAATTTTTAGATCACACCAGAACTTCAGGACCACTTTTTACCATCATCCATCTCTACATAAAGTGGACTATAGAAATTCTATCTTTGCTATATATGTCATGTCCTGTGATCATTATACGTGGGGAACTTTCATATAACAGTTTGTTATTTAATTTCAATATTGTTGAGATATATATATATATATATATATATATATATATATATATATATATATATATATATAATCTATTCACTGCTTTGGAAATGGTTGCAGTATTGAGCTGCTGCGTAGCAGGCACCTGAATGTCCCAAACACGATTGGTGGTTGCAGTGTGACTTCCCATGTACACGAAGGGGGAACATGGTGTCTCCACGAACCCAGATTTAAGATCCGACTGACCACATAACAGTTACCAGGGTTCTTATTTCCACTTGTGGACCATAATTGTTCTTGTTTTTAAAAAATAATAACATATTAAGAGAAGGTACAGATTAAAACCTTTACAGTTGCGTATCTTGCATGTATATCTACAGGGGCGTAGCTAAAGGCTTATGGGCCCAGATGCAAAGGTTCTTCTTGGGACACCCCCAAACTTCTCATTGCCGACGGCCCGCAGCTTTCAGCTTTCAGCTGCATCGCTGGGTCTCCTAAGTGACCCAACGATGCAGCAATAGCAGGCAGGGGCGTCACTAACGTCTTAAAACGTCAGGGGAAATAGCCCCAATACATATACCCCCCCCCCAAAAAAAATGTGCGTGCGTGTATGTATATGTGTATATAGGACACAGCATATTTATAGCACTACGACCCTATAGCTATGGATAGGATTAGATACAGTGGCTCAGCAGACAGTATCACATATGATAGGATTGGATACAGTGACTGAGCAGACAGTATCACACATGATAGGCTTAGATATAGGGCCCAGCTCGCTGACATTGCGGCTCCAGCAATGGACCCAGGAAAGGTAATAATAATAATTGTTTTGCTTTTTTATGTGTTACTAATTATTTTTTGTGTTTGTGTTTTTTTACAAGTTCGGTTGTTGGACTACTTCGGATTCGAGGACTGCTTCGATAACGGCGTTTTTTTTATTTTCATTAAAATGGTTAATGTGGGTTGTGTGTGGGATTTTTATTTCAATAAAATATTTTTTCTATATCTTTGTATTTTTCTAAACTTTATTACTATTTAATAGCTGCTGGCTGATTGACAATGTCCATTACTAAAGCGGGGCTTAGTGTTATCCGGTGCAGAGGCTAACACTAACCCCCATTATTACCCCGGTACCCTCCGCCTCCAGGGGTACCGGGAAGAGCTGGGTACGATCCAGTACCCGACCATCTGTATTGATGGTTGGGCACTGGCGTGGCCGCAGGCTGGTATTATTGGGCTGGGAAATGGTAATTTCCAACCTGGTAATGCTAGCCTGCTGCTGCTATGTTGTATCTAGCTGGTTATAAAAAATTTTCATAACCAGCCAGATACAACATAGCAGCAGCAGGCTAGCATTACCAGGGTGGAAGGGCCACTTTGTTTGGCCTTTCCCAGCCTAATAATACCAGTCTGCGGCCGCCCCAGTGCCCGAACATCACTACAGATGGCCGGGTACTGGATCGTACCCAGCTCTTCCTGGCACCCCTGGTGGCGGTGGGTATCGGGGTAATAATGGGGGTTAGTGTTGGCCTCTGCACCGAATAACACTAAGCCCCGCCTTAGTAATGGATGCTGTCAATCAGCCAGAAGCTATTAATAAGGCAGTAGTAATAAGGTTTAAAAAAAATACAAAGACATAGAAAAAACAGGCTTATTGAAATAAAAAAAACCCACACAACCCTCAGTAACCATTTAACTTGATAATAAAAAAAAGCCATCAACAAAGTAGTCCTCGAATACGACGTACTCCAATGACCGAACCTTTAAAAACACACAAACACAAAAAAAAACATTAGTAAGGGACTGTTCACATCACCGCTGCCCTTCCGTCAGAGGTTTCTGTCGGGTAACCCCTCAACGGAAAGGTAAACTGAAACTTCAGCTTCCGTTTCCCTCACCATTGATCTCCATGGTGACGGAAACGTTGCTAAACGATCTGTTTGTCACTGTTGTTTTGACTGAATCAATAGCGCAGTCGACTACGCTATTGGTTGCGTCAAGAACAACGGAACCCTGTCTCAACGGTGACAAACGGAAATCTTTAGCAACGTTTCCGTCACCATGGAGATCAATGGTGAAGGAAACAGAAGCTAAGCATTCAGTTTACCGTTCCGTTGAGGGGTTACCCGACAGAAACCTCAGACGGAACCCCTCAACAGAAGGGCAACGGTGATGTGAACACAGCCAAACACATATGGTAGACTTAGATATAGGTCCCATGTGCATGTGTGATAGTTTGTTGGACCCTGTATCTAAGCCTACCTCAGGCTTAGATACAGGGTCCAGCAGACAGTATTCTTATACAGTATGGCTTAAAAGGGGTTGTCCAGTCCCTAAACATTGATGGCCTATCCTCAGGATAGGCAATCAATAGCTGATGGGTCGGAGTCCGACTCCCGGGACCCCCGACAACCAGCTGTTTTGAAGGGGGTGCAGCGCTCGTACGAGCGCTACTTCCCCTTCGTTTCCCTTACTTGCTCACACTGTGAATCGCTGACATGTCCGTGTCGGCGATTCAGTGTGAGAAAGTGACCGGAATGAAGGGGAAGTAGCGCTCGTACGAGCACTGCGCCCCCTTCAAAACAGCTGATTGGTGGGGGTCCCGGGAGTCAGACCCCCGACCTATCAGCTCCAGCAGACAGTGGTATTAAAGGGGTTATCCGGGGACCAAAAATTGCATTGCAATAATATATTTATGACACTAAGTAACTTACTAATATACTTTAATTAAAAATTCTGTACTAAATGGTGCAGTTCAAACCTCATGACTTATTCAGGAAGTGCTTGAGCTTTTCTAATAATGATGATGCTCCAACACTGCCCCACGTGACTGAGCTCTTGCTTCATGTGCTGTTCGTAAACATGACCGCAAGGGGCTGTCACATTGCTTATTGCTTGAGTCCCAAGCAGAGCATCAGCTAGCGCTTTGCTCGGGACTCCAGCACTGCTCCCGACGTCCATATTTGGTCAATTCAGGGGTTTCCTATCGCTTGAGTCCCCGAGCAGAGCATCAGCTGATGCTCTGCTTGGGGACTCCACAACTTCTGCCGACGTCACGATCACTGTCCATATATGGACAATGACGTCGGCAGCACTACTGGAGTCCTCGAGCAGAGCATCAGCTGATGCTCTGCCTGGGGACTCCACAACTTCTACATATATGGACAATGACGTCGGCAGAGCAGTACTGGAGTCCCGGAGCAGAGCATCAGCTGATGCTCTGCTCAGGGACTCCAGCTATAGGAAACCCCTGAATTGACCAAATATGGACGTCGGGAGCAGTGCTGGAGTCCCGAGCAAAGCGCTAGGGAGCAGGGCTGTGACATCAGAACCGCTGCTGCGCTCCGGAAGGAGGAATGGAAGTACTGTCAGTTACTATAGTAACGGGGGCCCGTGTAATTTATTACATAGGCCCCAGTTACTATAGTAACTTTTCATTAATGTGGTGCGGGGGGCCATGGGCCCCCTTGGCTTCGGGGCCCAGTCGCACTTGCGACCCCTGTAGTTACGCTACTGTATATCTCCGTTATTCCCCTTTTCTGCTTATACTATATATAGATGTGGTGTTTTACCTTACTTGTTCACCGGTTAATGATCCAGGACAATTCAGTTTTAGTTCATTCATAGGCTGAATGTATTGATACTGGGTTCGCTCTCAATGTTAGCTGGTTGCTGGGCAACACGAGACACGCTCTGACCTAGATACGACATGCGCAGTAGATAGAATGCCGTTAAGCAATACAATGCTTCCAGCCGCCTTCTCGTACGCTAGTCCCTTTGAGTGTTGTTAATTAGTAACGGGACACTTCCGATTTCGCCGTTCCACACATGCACGTCTGATATGAGTGAGCGCCAAGCAAAGCATGGTGATTATCGTTTGATTATGCAACACCTACTAGCTGGATTTTAATATTACCAAAGTTTGTGGTATCGGATTGGTGAGTGGTCCTGCAGCTCCAACCCCCGACACAGCTGTGTATTATCTGATATGTTTATTATGCACTTTACGTATTCGATATTTGTCTGTATTTATATTTATTAATTAGGAGTGTATCACTTTCACTTTTTGTATAAATTTTATATTTTTGATACCTTAATCATGTTTTTATCACATTGCTTTGTCTTTTTATCTTTATACACCCACTATAATGAGATTGATTATGCTAATTTGATATACGCTATATAATTCACTATGAACTTGTGTATCACTATGCTTGAGAAAGGCCCCAATGTGGGAATGAAACGTTGCACTGTCTGAGGTTGACTGAATAAACCACATTTTTTATATCTTCTACCGGATACACACACATTGCCTTGTGAAAGTATTCATCCCTTGGTGTTTTTCCTGTTTTGTTGAATTGCAAACCTTGAATTCAAATTTATTTTAAATTTGATTTTATGCAATAGTTCTGCCAAAGACGGACAGAAAATAAAGGATGGAAGAAGGATGTAAAATTTGCTCGCCTGAAGGAGGACTTAGGCTATGTTCACACGTGGCGTAATTGCTGCAGATTTTATAGCAGAAAAGTGTATAAGATTTTAAAAATCTCATCCACACGCTGCAAAATATTTCCATGCAGAAATTGACCTGCGTTGCGGTGCTTATTTGTTGCAGACTTTCCCCAAGGAGTTCAATAGGAAAGTGAAAATTTGCAACAAATGTTGCAATCTTTGCGGTGGAAAATCTGCAAATTCACAGAAAAAAAAACGCAAGTAGGGAAAAAAAATAAAGAGAGGACTATCCAACCAGAATTTTATAATATAATACTATACTGTGAACAAAAGTAAAGTTCAGATGGCTGTTCAAAAGACAAGCGTTACATGTATTGCATTACGATAATGTGGCTGAATGGTAAAAGCGTGCCAGTACTGCATGGGTTACACACACTAGTCACTTAAAATGATTAAATGTCTTTACCAATGCCGAATGGAATAAAAGCTTCTTTCTTCAATATCTGTCCATGTTCATCTAGAAATCTGCTGGGGTTGAAATCATTTGGTTTCTCCCACACCTTTGGATCTCGGTGTACTGCCCAGAGATTTGCCAATACCACACTCCCCTTGGGAATATTATATCCCTGGAACACTGGAAAGATAAAAAACCACACAGCAATCCGTCATTTATTCCGACATTAATGTGAAACATACAAGTATTATTCCCTTCTTATTTTTTTTTATCCCAGGCGTGTTTACATTCACTTACTGCTGATTTTCCAGCCACATCTGCTGGAAGTTTGTATGGACGCATCAACTACTCTTTCAGCAAAATAATATTTTCTGGAATGGTTTCTGATCTTCACCCCAACTGACTTCAGTATAATGGAAAGAATTGTATCTCTTTCCGTATTTTGGATCCGCTCCTGCTTTCGGCTTACAAACGCTGACGCAAAATACTGACCACAAAATTGTAAAAGTGGCCTAAGGCCTCATTTACACGAGCGTAATATACGCGCGTGCGACGCGCGTGCTTTTCACGCGTGTCGTACGCACCTATATTACTCTATGGGGCAGTTTAGACGATGCGTGAATTTTGCGCAGCGTGAGTGCGTAAAACTCACGACATGTTCTATAATCGTGCGTTTTTCACGCAACACGCACCCATTGAAGTCAATGGGTGCGTGAAAACAATGCATTCCACACGGACGCTACTGCGTTGCATGCGCGAAAATCACGCAAGAGCTGTCAAAAGGATGAATGTAAACAGAAAAGCACCACGTGCTTTTCTGGTTACAAACATCCAAACGGAGTGTCAAATTAGAGATGAGCGCACCGAACTTCACCGGGTTCGGCCGAACTCGTTTTGACCGAACCCGGCAAAAAATGTTCGGGTACGCGACGTCAGGAGACAGTCACTGCCCACGGTGCTCAAAGACTTAAACTGTTTCAGCACCATGGACAGTGACTTTCGATCACAATATACATATACGTGTAAAAAAAAACAGAAGTTCGGACTTACCGATAAGTCCCGGCTCCTTCCTCCAGTCCGACCTCCCGGGATGACAATTCAGGCCAAGTGACAGCTGCAGCCAATCACAGGCCAAGCACAGGCTGCAGCCAATCACAGGCTGCAGCGGTCTCATGGCCTGCCGCGTCATCCTGGGAGGTGGGGCCGGATGACAAGAGAGGGACGCGTCACCAAGGCAACGGCCGGGAGACCGGACTGGAGGAAGCAGGCAGTTCATGGTAAGTTTGAACGTCTTTTTTTATTCACAGGTTGGTGTATATTGTGATCGGCATTCACTGTCGAGGGTGCTGAAAGAGTTACTGCCGATCAGTTAGCTCTTTCAGCACCTTGGACAGTGACGGGCGTCGACTACCTCATCTCTATGATGGCGGCTGCGTGAAAATCACGCAGCCGCGCATCATACACGGATGACACACGGAGCTGTCAAATGCCTTTTGCGCGCGCAAAACGCAGCGTTTTTTGCGCGCGCAAAACGCACACGCTCGTGTAAATCAGGCCTAAAAGAGAGTTTCAGTCATGGATAAGTGATGTTTTTTTAACGGACACTGATAGGTGCTGGATTATCGGACTGTAATAGAGAAGTATATAAACCTCACTTGTATAGGTAGAGACCCTTAATAGACATCCCAAAATAAAATGTTAACCCAAAGTCTGCTACTATAAGGACTTGTACACACGTAACGGATTTGTTGCAGAAAATTTCCTCAGCCTTCCGCATCAACTAGTAGACAATCTGCTGCAGAAAATCGGTATCATTTCATGCGTTTTTTATCACACCCACTTCACTGCTATTGTATTCTGCGGCGTATTTTCCCTCCACAATTCCGGACGGGAAATACGCAGAAATTCCGTTACATGGTGAGAAGCACGAAGGGTTTTTTTGCTTAGTAAATCGGCTTCTGGACTTGTAACGTTCCACATTACATCGCAGCTCTGTGCTAGAACCTAAAAATTGCTGGATTACTCGGCTCGTGGATTGGGTTGTTGCTTACCTGTATTTTCAGAAGCCATGTGTGGTACGGAGAGGGGAACAACCACAGTCATTCTCTGCACCTCCATAATAGTGGCCTCCGTGAATGGCATCTGAATCTTGTCAGTCAGGGATGGAGGCCTCTCGTCTCCTAAAACGGTGTCAATTTCAGCTTTGACTTTTTCTATTAAAAAAAGGAAAAACAGCCAACATGGATTGTGTTTTGATAAAAGTATGAACTACAGATTTACCAGGACGGTGGCACAAAACGTTGCCCATTCACTTCTACTGCAGTTCACAGCACTAAAGGCTTCAGCAAATTTTCATCAAAATGTACAGTGAGACTGAATGGATTTTATGGCACTTGCTACTAATGCGGTCGTCTTGCATTATGGCACTTGCTACTAATGCTGTCGTCTTGCATTATGGCACTTGTTACTAATGCTGTCGTCTTGCATTATGGCACTTGTTACTAATGCTGTCGTCTTGCATTATGGCACTTGTTACTAATGCTGTCGCCTTGCATTATGGCACTTGCTACTAATGCTGTCGCCTTGCATTATGGCACTTGCTACTAATGCTGTCGCCTTGCATTATGGCACTTGTTTCTCTTCGATTCCAGGACTAAAGAATACGTAGTAAAGATAACCTGTAAAGGCTAGGACACTCTGGAGGATCTGAGGCTGCACTATGTAGAGGGAATCTTCTACAAGAACTCTAGTGGACTCTTGCAACATAAGTCCGGCCCATGTATTTTTCCATAAGGGTATGTTCACACGCAGTGACTAAAAACGTCTGAAAATACGGCGCTGTTTTCCGGCGAAAACAGCTCCTGATTTTCAGAAGTTTTTGTAGCATCTCGTATTTTTCGCGGCGTATTTTACCGCCGTTTTTGGAGCTGTTTTTCAATCGAGTCAATGAAAAACGCCTCCAAAAACGTCCCGAGAAGAGTCCTGCACTTCTTTTGACGAGCCGTCATTTTACGCGCCGTATTTTGACAGCGACGCGTAAAATTACACCTCGTGGGAACAGAACACCGTAAAACCCATTGAAAGAAATGGGCAGATGTTTGTAGGCGTATTAGGGGCGTTTTTTCAGGCGTAATTCGAGGTGTAAAACGCCCGAATTACGTCTGAAAACACTGCGTGTGAACATACCCTAAAACGTGACTGTTTTGTAAATGAAAGGTTACTTGAAAGTTGCACATACTGCACATACAACGGTCACACAGATTTAATGTTAGGGTCAGTTCGCAGAGTTTTTTTAAGTGGAAACCGCGTCGGAAAACGCGCAAAAAAAACGGCCGAAAAAATGCCTCCCATTGATTTCAATGGGAGGCAGAGGCGTTTTTTTTCCTGCGAGCGAAAAAAAACAGCTCGCGGGAAAAAGAAGGGACATGCCCTATCTCCGGGTGTCTACGTCTCTGACCTCCCATTGACATCAATGGGAGGCAGAGAAAGCGTATTTCGTGCCGCTTTTTGCTCACGGCGCTCAATGGCCAAGGGCGAAAAACGCTGCGAAAATTGGCGTGAAGGCAGATTTTCTGCCTGCAAAAAACTCAGTGTGAACCCAGCCTTAGGCTAAACAAGGGGAAAAAGTTTTGTAAGAGAAAAAAAGAAAATAAAAAGTTATGCAACGGTCAGGCAACTCGAAGCATTCCATAGCGTTTCGTTTGCTGTCTGTGAATGGGACAATTTTGTTTACATTCAGAAGCTAAAAACATGTGCAAGTGAATCCTGCTCACAGCTAAGCCCCATTCACATCATGGTGGTTTTGGACTATGTTTAAGGTATATGCCAGGAAAAGCGCCTGAGACGGATGCCTAACAGGAATCCGTCAGTCATAGACCAGTACGGTATCCGTTAAACGTATACGCCATGAACTCTCATGACTTGTCATTATGTACACGTTAAACGGATCCCATAATAGACTATGGGTGATGGATGCCATGGTTCAGTATCGTCACAGCATCTGTCACCCATAGGCTACTATGGCATCAGTCTGAATTACAGGCGGTTTATCTCACAGATTATTGCCTATACTGCACATAATTTGTATTCACTTCTAAGATGAGAAATTAGACCTATTAGGTTTTCAGCCTTTGGATGTAAACAAGAATGTTCTCATTCACTGACAGCAATCCAAAATCTTAAAAATGGCGAAGCACTAAAACAAAATATATTAGAAAGCTGCAGAACAACTCCGGTAAATTCAGGTAACCATTTACAAATTTTGGCTGCAATTGCAACAATTTAGGTTGCCATTTGGAGCCCTGTCTAGTGAACACTTATATGCGGTTCCCTTGTGGGTTTTTTTTTTTCCAAGGAATTCTAAAATGGTTATACTTTGCTCTCTACAGATTAAAAATGGATTACGTGTTCCCTATTAACAGTTATTTGACCCGGTCTTTAGGTCACTAGTTAGGTAGAGACATAGAAAGAGTTTACTTTATAAAGGGCAGCACGCTGTGTACTTTGTCCCTATATAAACTTCTCAATTACCTTATTATAAATGATCAGCTGGCACTGCCATAATCTGGTAATAGACTTCAATGAACCAGCGACTCTCGGTTATACATAAGAATATGCTAATCCAGCAGTTTATTTAAGCATTTATCTAAGGTTAATGTAGTGGCCAACCACAGGTTTGGATCTGTTATAAATCAACTCAATTTTGTCAGAAATTTCTTAAAATTAACCTAAATTTTACAAATTCAAAAAGGAATAGGAAAGGCTGGAAAGAACCCGGGACTTTCATGAAAAAGACCTTATGTGTTAGGGGACATGGGTGAAATGCGTCTTAGATGGGTGGACAAGGGTCCAGATGTCCCAAATTCCTATTCTGTTCATCTTGGAACTTTCATGTAATATCGATGGCAACAAGATTGTTAAATATCTGTGGCGAGGTATTATTTTCCTTAAGTGCATATCAACTACAACAGGGTTACTGTATACTGTATTATTATGTGATGGCCCGGACTATGCTGAAGCTAAATATTGGTGTATGATATAGTGTGCATTGCAAAAGCTAGTTAGGAGGATATAGGCAGATTGTTGGAACATGAAGGCCCTTTTACATGGGCCAATGATCGAGCAAACGAACGTTCATATAAAAGCTTGTTCCTGATCATTGACCTGTGTGAACAGGGCAACGATCAGCCAATGAACGAGCAGACGCTTGTTCATCAGCTAATCTATGCAGCAGAAAATATTATTCTTGTCGGCAGTACATCTCCCTGTCTAAACAGCAACTAGGAAGTGAAGGGGAAGTGTATACAGAGCCTATGGCAATGTTCACACTGCATTTTCCCTGTACGTTTGACGAATGCGTCGGGAAAGCTTATGTCAAACATACCCATAGGCTCACATTATACCGATGGAGGTGAAAAGAGTGTTCTGTTGGCCTCCGTAGGGTGGTATGTCCGTATTCCTTGCTAAATGGAAAAGCATAGTTTAATATAATACTCTATCCAGAGGCATCCAGTAAAAATAAGTGTACGTTTAGCGGATGTCAGAATGGCCTTTGGGTGTTGGATGCCACAGTATGGCAACCAGCACTAGCCTCCATTAAATGTATACTTCTGGAAGCTCCAGTGATGTAACTGTCCATATATGGATATTTATCACTGCAGCTTCCCCCGGGGAAAGGGAAGGGGGTAGATAACTGCTCACCGCCAAGGAGAATTATCCAAGACAAAGGGAGGGTGCTGGGATTCTGTCACCAGACACTGCTACCCAGGAGCCCTTCACTGTTCGGACAAAACAGAGGGAGGGCCACAGTCACAGCAGTACAGAAAAGTTAGTGCTGTATCGGGGTATGGGATCCCGGGGAGAAGTCGGTGACAGAATCCTGGCATCCTCCCTTCAGGCAAACAGGAGGAAGGGTGCAGCACAGGGGACTTCAAAGCAGCCAGAGTCCCCGGCTGCTTATCTGCAACCAGGGATGCGACCTTATCCAGGCTTGCACTGATGGAAGCCTAGATAAGCAAGGATAGGAACACTATACACAGATTAGGCCCTGCTCACAATGCGTTATGGTCTCCGCTTTAACATATACGTCAGGAAAATCTTCCAACGTATCTATTTCTCGGAGCCTGTGATGGAAATCATACAGTAGAATCACTCATAGGCTGGAATGGCCTCCGTTTAACGTATACGTCATGAACGTGTCCGTTTGATTGATACCATTATAGGCAACGGGTAACAAATGCCACTGTATGGCATCTTTCACAGCCTCCGTTTAATGTATAGGACGGGAGATTTTCCTCACGCATACATTAAAACGGGACCACAACGCATTGTTAACAGGGCCTCATCTGTGTGTAGTGTAAAGGTCCTCTTACACCGGCCAATTTTGACAGAGCCAACTCGTTGATCGGCGCTCGTTTGCTCCAGTCACAAGGAGCTATGTATGGGAATGATCACACGTCCCCATACATTATCATGTCAACAGCGCGTCTCCGTTTACACAGGGAGATGTGCTGCCGACAACGATAATATTTTAGGTTTTATAAAACTATAAGATCAGCAGATGAACGCGCGTTTGCTCGTTCATCTGCTGATCGCTGCCGTTTACACAACGAGCGTTCTATGAACGATCGTTTACCCGATAATTTGCCGTGTAATAGGGCCTTTACTATCCGCTCTCACCTATGCTTCCAGAAGTACAATAGAGTGGTCATTAAAAACTCCACCCTCTAATGATAATGAGATTACTCTGCTAATCATGTCTGTATATACAGCAAAGCTGACAAGTGAGCTACAGACCAGAGGAAACATCAGCTCAGTATGTATTCTCTAGGGCTCATTATGAACACTGGAATATTTCAAGATTTATTTCTTATGTGGATAGTCACCTATAAAAAAGCCACCAACATTATTTTTTTTTAATAATAATTAAAGAAAACATTTCTGATCACACATCCCCTTTAAGAAAAAAGGTTTCAAGAGGTTTCATTAAAGGGGTTTTCCGGGATTTTTAAAAATCAGCGACAGGGGATGGTATAAAATAATAAACTATCAGTTCCTACAGCGCTGGGGCCCTTTTTCCCGCCGCTCTGATGAACGGTGCATGACCGCTACAGCCAATCGTTTGCCTCAACGAACACGTTTACGTAAATGTCAATATCCCTACTGAGGCGAATGGCTGCAGCCAAATGTGACCGCTGGGGGAGCTTCCGAGACCGGAAAACAGGGCCCCAGCACTGGAGGGGGGGGGGGGGACGGACACTTCAGGGGGTGAGTATCTGATAGTTTACTTTATACCATCCCCTGTCGACGAAGTTCATGGTTAACTCCTTTAATAACACTTACCTTGTACATCTGGGTGAAGGCACATATACAAGAGAGACCAAAGAAGTGTGTTTGCAGTTGTATCTGTTCCTGCAATGAAGAGATCACCAATAATATAGAACAAATACTCTGTGTTGAAGCTACTCTCTAGTTGAGTTCTCTGCTCTTCATCTATGTGAAGGAGGTACATGTCAATAAAATCCCTGGGGTTCTCTGGGTCTAGGGAAACCTTGTGCTCCTCTATTATCCTCTTCAGAAATACTGTGATGTCAATAACAATTTGTCTTAGCTCTTTGAATGGTCCAAATGGAAGATAGTACATCCAAGAGCAAAGGTTAGAGAGGACGGCTTCACTGTTGACACTGATTTCCAGTCCGCGGGACATCAGTCTCAGCATGTTCTTGAATTTCTCATCATCATAGTCAAAACGTTTGCCAAAACATATGGAACAGATGACATTGGAAACTGCGTTGTTGATGATCTGAAAGGGGCTAAAGCCTTTATTACCAAACTTCAACATTTCCGCCTTAACGTATTTGAACTCTTCAATAATTATGGGTTCCAGGCTTAGTTTTCCAAGGCCAAAGTGCCTTAAAGTAGAATGGGAAAATCTTCTTTGCTGTCTCCATATAGGACCATATGTTGCAAAAACTATACCTGAAAAACAAAATAAGGAGCAGCGTCAGGCTATGTTCATACAAAATCTTTTTGTCTACGTTAGACAAAGTAGTCTGTGACGGATGCCCTAACAGCGGCATCCGTCACCAATAGTCTCTCTGCACACATAGCGTAATTGCTGCATATTGTCTGGCCGGATTTGTGGGCGGAAAATCCAAAGCAAATTACAGTAGCAGTAAAGTGGGAGGAGATTGAAAGGCTATGTACACCTTTGCAAGGCTAATATATATATATATATATATATATATATAATGAGTATCAGTGTGTTTGGTGCAACTTTACAAATACTTTTTATTAAAGATTATTTATTTATTTTTAGATACAGCTGCTCTGTATTCTTTATACAGAGCAGCTGTATCTGGCGCTATTCACTGAAAGGGTTCAGTGACAGCGGGACCTGTGTTGACACACAAGATCCACCTGTAAACTATCACATCTAAGTTACCCTGTGGCCCGTCCGTGCAGTATTTAGTGACCGTAAATACTAACCGGTCGAGTGCATGAGGCCTAAGACAGTGTAGATCCTTCTGCTGTTCATTCATTTTCTATTAAAATAATCTGCTGCTGCTTTGGAAGAGGACAGTCCAGCTCTGAAGGGCAAACTACATGAAAAACAAGAATATTATTGTATCCAGTATCTGTGGCATCTAATCTATTTGATAAGAAAGTCTTCCATTGCAGCAATTCCATTCGAGGGTATTCCAGCAGCTTGGACTTTGTCAGGAAATCACTGAGAAAAACAACTGAAAATATAGGAGAACGTGGCTGCAAAATAAGACACCACAACCAGCAACAAGGCAGAACAAGCCACAAAAGTGATGTGCTCTCAGCCCCTTTTCTGCTCTTCTTATGGACTTCCCAGGGTACTCCAGCTTTGGAAAAGCTCACCATGGTAGAAGTTTAACGTACACCTCTGATGGATGCCATACAGTGGAATGTCACACATAGGCTCCCGTTTCAAAATCTAGTTGCAGATTCCAGACGGGGACTAATGCGCGTGGCTCTCTCCATTATGTTCTCTGGGAGTAATGGAAACAGCTGAGCAGCGGTTGCAGCCAACAGCCGCCTCTCCAGGAGAATCATGGGTTCCTCGATATAGGCTTAGATCCCATTTTTCCTTCTCCCAGGAGCAATCTATAAAGAATATCCCAGATCTCTGACCTATTTTGAAGAGAAGGGACAAAGAGCAGATAGTACTTGTATGTGGGAATTCACATTAAATGTGGCGTCAATATTATCTTTAATTACTTTGTGTTGACACATTTACAGTTTACAAAACAGATCTGATGACTATGGATAACTTACTACCTGGTGACCCATGCTAAATAGAAAATGTAAATCTTATCCACATCATGCAAGCCTCTGTATTTCTGTGTCCCGGACAAGAAGGATTACACACGAGTTGCCTCCAGAGCCTCTCCAGGATTCTCATGTGTTTGGTTTGCATGAAATGAGTAAATAGAACCATGAATCCTGGCCCAGTTTCATTAAATTAACAACAGTGGTGTGAGGGTTTATTTTTTTACTAGAGTTGTAGTTTTTATTGGTATTATTTAAAGTGGCATATACCATATAATGTACTGGGAACCTGAAAGAAAACTCTTGTGGAATTGGGAAAAAAAAAAAAACGAAGCTATTATCGAGTCATTTCCTTCACATTACGTTATTGCACTGCGTAAGATGCATATGCTGGGAAAAACTCCTGACGTATACATTAAACGTAGGTGTTGACAGATGCTCTAACTGTGGCATCCGTCACCATAGTGTGTGTGTATATATAAAAAAAAAAAATAAAAAAAAACACGACACATACGTCACCAAAAAGCTCACATGCTAAAACAACTAAAAATACCACACAGTATCATCGATAAACCGACGTATACCAGCCAGACAGCGCTTAAAGATGCTCTGTCACCAGATTCTCAAATCCCTATCTCCTATTGCATGTGATCGGCGCTGCAATGTAGATAACTTAAAAAAAAAACAAAAAACAAAAACACGTTACTGTTAAGTTATGAGCTTTTTTTATATATATGCAAATGAGGTTTGAAATGGACAACTGGGCGTGTATTGTGTTTTTAACTGGGCGTGTTTACGTGTATGACGCTGACCAATCAGTGACCAGTGAGCATCATACACTCCTCTACATTGATTTACACAGCAGCGATGTGCAGCCACATAAACAGAGATTAACGTTACTGCAGTGTCCTGATAATGAATACACATGAAATCCAGCCTGGACGTCATGTGTATTCAGAATCCTGACACTTCTGACTCTTTTCTGTGAGACTCCGGCAAGGGAAGCGAAATCTCGAGAGATTACGAGGTAAACGAGATTTCGTTTCTCTTGCTGGAAATCTCAAAGAAAAGATTCAGAAGTGTCAGGATTCTGAATACACATGACGTCCAGGCTGGATTGTCATGTGTATTCATTATCAGGACACTTGATTAACGTTAATCTCTGTTTATGTGGCTGCACATCGCTGCTGTGTAAATAAATGTAGAGGAGTGTATGACGCTGACTGGTCACTGATTGGTCAGCGTCATACACGTAAACACGCCCAGTTAAAAACAGAATACACGCCCAGTTAAAAACACAATACAGTTGGACAGAACGAAAAAAAAACGCCCAGTTGTCCATTTCAAACTATATATATATATATATATATATATATATAAATAAAATAGCTCATAACTTGGCCAAAAATGAACGTTTTTAAAAAAAAACAAAAACGTTACGGTTATCTACATTGCAGCGCCGATCACATGCAATAGGAGATCTGGATTTGAGACTCTGGTGACAGAGCCTCTTTAAGGGTATGTTCACACGCAGTGACTAAAAAAAAAAGGTCTGAAAATACGGAGCGGTTTTCAGGCGAAAATAGCTCCTGACTGAAGTTTTTTGTAGCAACTCGCTTTTTTCACGGCGTATTTTACAGCCGTTTTTGGAGAGTTTTTTCAATGGGGGTCAATGAAAAACGCCTCCAAAAACGTCCTGCACTTCTTTTGACGAGCCGTCATTCTACGCGCCGTATTTTGACAGCGAGGAGTGTATGACGATGACCAATCAGCGTCATACACTTCTCATTGTTCCTGTGTGATTGTGCAGTGAAAGAAGCTTGGCTGGAACAATGAGGTGTATGACGCCGATTGGTCACCGATTGGTAAAAAGTAAAAACACGCCCAGTTGTCTATTAAGAAACTAATTAGCATAAATCTAAAATTGTTTATAACTTGGTCAAAAATTATCGTTTTTCAAAATACAAACCACTGCTGTTATCTACATTACAGCGCCGATCACATTATGTAGGAGATAGGGCACTTATATCTGGTGACAGAGCCTCTTTAACTAGGTTAACTTTTCAAAAACTTTAAAAAGGAATCTCTACTCGACAGCGCCACCATAACGGGGAAACCCAAGCATTACACAGCACCCATACTTCTCAATGGGCTGTCCATGTAATGTAGGACTGGTCCTCTAGAGCGAGATATGCACTTTGTAACCACCCTGCCAAGAGACTAGGATGCTTAACAGAGGACCCCAGTCTATTAACTTTAGAACGCCTATCAGGGTACATGAAAAGGATTTTCTATACTAGACAACCCCTGCCATTGTTTATAGCAGTGGTGTACAATGTGTGGCTATCCATCAGTTCCAAAACTACAACCTCCAGAATGCAATGAAAGCCTTTGGCTGGCAGGGCATGCTGGGAGTTTTAGATTTCTAACAGACGTAGGGTAACATGTTGTAAACCACTGGTCTGTAGTATTGTGACCACTATTATTCAACTTATTTATTAATGATCTAGAGGATGGGATTAATAGCACTATTTTTACAGTTGACACCAAGCTATGTAGTATTGTTCAGGCTATAGAAGGGGTTTGTAAATTGCAAGCAGATTTGAATACACTAAGTATTTGGGCATCCACTTAGAAAATGAAGTTTAATGTAGATAAATGTAAAGTTATGCATCTGGGTGCCAACAATCTGCATGCATCATATGTCCTAGGGAGAGCTACACTGAGGGAGTCACTTGTTGAGAAGGATCTGGGTGTACTTGTAAATCATATACAACCAATTTGTACACATGAAGCGCTAATGGGCTATCTAAAAAAAAACAAAAAAAAACTATCTGGTATAGTATATCAGGTAATACAGTGGATTACGTCTTGATTTTTAAGCAATTTGTAAATAGAGATAGCCTCAAAAATATATAACCAAGTGTGACTTGGTGTTTTTGACTAAGAATGCAGAAAACCTATAGAGAGAGTAGTCAAAAAACTGATGCAAATATAACAAGTAAATAGAAATACATTTTATTAACAGATAGATACAAACAAGATTAAAAATTATGAGTCATACAATGTTAAAAAATGGCGTCAACCGATTATGGGACACAGAATGATGCATATAGGGTACAAATGACAAAGTACTAGGAAATAGGATGACAGCATGGGATGTACTGGTTATGCCTGATATGCAACCAGAAGATTAATATAAGGTGCCCTTTGCCAGTGGTGGTATGTTAATGAGGCTAGTGTGCTCTGAAAAAAAAGTATAAATGCAAAGCACTAATGAAGGGATAAATGGATGCAGGCCAGGGCATATAGAAAACACCAGTACATTAGTACAATGTAAGACACATTCATGCGAGACGAGGGTGCTGTTTTAACCATCCAAGATTGTGTACCATCGATATGGAGTAATGAAGTACATACCCAGATAAGGGAGTGATCCAACATACAGGAGACGCCAGACCCGACGCGCGTGTCGGCAGATGCCTTCGTCTGGGGGTCTATCATAGTAAATCATAAACTAAATAACAGCATGCAGTGTCAATCAGCTGCTTCAAAGGCCAGCAAGATATTGTCGTGTATTAAAAGAGGCATGGACTCGCGGGACAGGGATATAATATTACCACTTTACAAAGCATTAGTGAGGCCTCATCTAGAATATGCAGTCCAGTTCTGGGCTCCAGTTCATAGAAAGGATGCCCTGGAGTTGGAAAAAATACAAAGAAGAGCAACAAAGCTAATTAGGGGCATGGAGAATTTAAGTTATGAGGAAAGATTAAAAGAATTCAGCCTTGAAAACACGGCTAAGGGGGGGATGTGATTAACTTTATATAAATATATTAACCCCTTAGTGACCAGCCCATTTTAGGCCCTAATGACCAAGCTATTTTATTCGTTTTTCTATAGTCGCATTCAAAGAGCAATAACTTTTTAATTTTTTAGTCTACATAGCTGTATGAGGACTTGTTTTTTGCGGGATTAGTTGTACTTTTTAATAGCACCATTTTTGTGTACATATTTTTTTATTAACTTTTATTAACTTTTTTTGGGGGGGGGGGAATTATAAAAAACAACATGAAATTCCGCCATTGTTCTAGGAGTTTTTAAATGGACGCCGTTCACTGTGCGACGTAAATAACATGTTACCTTTATTCTATGGGTCGGTACGATTACGGCGATACCACATATGTAGAGCTTTTTTATGTTTTACGACTTTTGCACAATAAAAACACTTTTGAACTAAAATTATTTGTTTTTGCATCGTCGCTTTCCAAGAGCCGTAACTTTATTTTTCCATCAATGTTGTGATTTTTTGGGCTTGTTTTCTGCGGGACGAGACGTAGTTTTGATTGGTACTGTTTTGGGGTGCATGGCACTTATTGATTCATTTTTATTATGACTTTTTGGGGGGCAATGAAAAAAATAGCAATTTCGCCATTGTTTTTTGCATTTTTTTTTTTTTACGGTGTTCAACTTGCGGTTTAAATTACATATTAACTTTATTAATGGAGTCATTACGGTCGCGGCGATACCATATGTGTGTACCTTTATTTTTTACACTTTTACTAAATAAAACCACTTTTTATGGAAAAAAATTGATTTATTTTTTTACTGTAATTTTTTATTATTAATCTTTATTTCACATTTATTATTTATTTCACTAGTCCCACTAGGGGACTTTACTATGCGATCTTCAGATCGCTGCTATAATGCTTTGGTATACTTCGTATACCAGAGCATTATTGCCTGTCAGTGTAAATCTGACAGGCAATCTGTTAGGAAGTGCCTCTGGCGCGTCCTAACAGGCATATGTCCAGGGCAGACCTGGGGGCTTTTCTCAAGCCCCCGGCTGCCATGACACCCCATCGGAGACCCGCGATTGCATTTGCAGGCTGCCGATGGGTGACAGAGGGAGCGCACACCCTCTGTAAACAAGTAAACAAGTAAAATGCCGCGGTCGCTATGGACGGCAGCATTTAACGGGTTAAACGGCCCCGACAGCTGAGCCCCTGCTCCAGCCTGCACGGGAATAAGAGTCAGCCTTGCCTAAGGCCCCTTAGTGACTCACGTGAAAAGGCGTATTGGTGGTCACTAAGGGGTTAAAAGGCAAATACAAAAAATATGATGAAATCCTGTTCCATGTAAAACCCCCTCAAAAAACAAGGGGGCACTCCCGCCGTCTGGAGAAAGTAGGAATTAGACCTACCGGTAATTGTATTTCCAGGAATCCATAATGACAGCACCACAGGAGGTTGCCCTATTGACCTCTATAGGGACGGGAAGACAGAGAGGTTAAAAGGCCCCTCCCACCACTCACTTGCCAGTGTTTTTCAATTACTACACCAGGATGGATGCAACCCCATTTTATTTCTAGGGATAATAACTGACATGTTACTTGCACAAATCAGAATTTCAATAAAGGGAGGGAATGTAAGGGTGCTGTCATGATGGACTCCTGGAAATACAATTACTGGTAGGTCTAATTCTTACTTTCCAGTACATCACTCATGACAGCACCACAGGAGCAATACCAAATTATAATGCTCAGGGCGGGACTACGGATTGGAGGACTTTCCATCAAAAACTTAAATCAGTATCTGACAGAACATCTAGCCTATAGTGTTTGCAAAACGTATGATGGCTTGACCAGGTGGCAGCTCTGCAGATTTGGTTCATAGAGGCTTCGCTTATTTCTGCCCAGGATACCGAAACTGCCCTCGTTGAATGGGCTTTAATGCCTTGTGGGGCAAATAGTCCTTGGGACTTGGGGTCTTCTTGTATGGTAGTTTTTACCCATCTCATTAGAGAGCCTTTTGAGGCCCTCTTTCCTTTATTCTTTCCCCGAAACAGGACAAATAGATTTTTATCTGGTCTCCAGGAGGAGGTTCTATCCAGATACTGAAGAATTGTTCACCTGACATCCAGGCAATGGAATTTTTCTTCTTGTTGGTCTTTAGGATCTGGACAAAAGGAAGGAAGAATTATTTTTGGCCTCTGTGGAAGGGAGTAGATACTTTCGGAATAAAGGAAGGATCTAGCTTTAGAATGATCTGGTTTTCTTGAACTTTTAGGTAGAGTTCTATGACCGATAGAGATTGATTTCTCCAATCCTTCTTGCTGATGTGACTAAGAATGCAGTCTTTAGAGTTTAAAAAAAATGCATACTAATTGTGTCGAGCGGCTCAAAGGGGGTAATCGCAAAGAGCCGTTAACACTACATTCAAATCCTAGGTGGGTACGGATTTCTTTAGGGAAGGTTTCAATTTAGAAACTGCTTGAGGGAATCTTCTGATCTACCTATGTTCAGCTAAAGGAGTATTGAAAAAATTACTTAAAGGGAATGTGTCGCTAGAAATTTTTTTTTTTTCCAGTTAAACAGTATATAAGGGATTACACATTGTTTTAATTTTTTCACAAGTCAAGAAATATTAGAAATTAGATTCTAATTTATAACATTTCCATGTGCTGGTCACTAGAGGGAGCAATTCCCAAAATTGCAGCATTGCAATGCGGTAAAGCAACCTCATTGCTTTATGCTGCAAATTTGGGGTAGACACACTCGCTCTCGTGTCCTCACACAATCCTCCCTCCCTTATCCTGGCTAGTGCCAGGAGAAGGAGGGGGTTGAATCTTCAAACTTCCTACACTGTGTGCCGCCATTTTCTGAGCGAATGCACAGTGTAGGAGGATAAGATACAGTGCAAATCACACAGTATAACACGAACATAATACACAAAAACATAAACTTGCCTGCTCCTGCGGCCGCTGCCGCTCCTATACCTTGCGTGTTCGCTGTGGACCGGAAGTTGTCAACTTACTGTCCGGCCGCGGCTTCCAGTCCACATAAAAATGGCACCGGATTTCGCTCTGCCGAAGACCTTCCGTTTGGTCTGTGTGGGAGCGGCGCGTGCGCCGTTCTCACACAGACGGCATACGCTATAGTGAATGGAACGGCTCCCGTTCGCATTCTCTATGGGGATGTATGTGCCGTATTCCACCTCTGTATGTGTCGTTAATCAACACCGAGATGAAAAAAAAAAAAAAAAAATGGCAGCCCCCATAGAGAAGTAAAAGTGAGAAAAAAGTAAAACACAAAACCACAAATAAATGAAATTTATTTTAATAACATACTAAAAGCAAGATTATGTAAAAAAAAAAAATTTTTCGCACGACACCTTCCCTTTAAGGCCGAGATCTGCACTTTTAGGGTACTAGGGCCAAGCCCTTTTTTTGAATCCAGATTGCAAGAAATCTAGGATCTTCGCGATGTTGGGAAGAAAGGGGTCTGGTCTCGGATCTCCATACCAGCAACAGAATTTCTTCCAAATTTTTTGATCAATTTGCGAGGTAACTTCTTTATGGCTTAATAAGATAGTTGAAATTACCTCGTCTGACAAACCGTAGTTTCTCAAGATCTGCCTTTCAGGATCCAGGCTGACAATTTCAGAGTTTTTTTTCCCTTGAAAAAATAAGGGACCCTGGGAGAGAAGATTCTTCTTGACTGGGAGCATGATAGGATCCTCCAATGCTAGGTACTTTAGGATTGGGAACCAGCTTCTTTTTGGCCAATAGGGAAGAATGATGAGGAGTTTTGTCAAATCTTCCTGGATTTTTCTTAATACGACTGGTATTAGAGGAAATGGAGGAAAGGCATAGGCCAGATCCATGTCCCAGGGTTGGGATAATGCATCTACCCCCAATGGGTTGTCTTTGATATTTAGGGAGAAGAATGTCTTTGCTTGAGAGTTTTTCCTCGTGGCAAATAGATGTATTTGGGGATAACCCCACCTCCTGGTTAAGGACAGAAAAATTTCCCTATTCAGGGACCATTCTCCAGGGACCCCCTTGCTTATGTTGTTTGGGCAAAGCCACCAGTGGAGAGAAGATTTCACAGTTTCGGAAATCTTAATTCTTGAATTCAAGGAGTCCTGTTTTCGATCCCACTGTTATAGGATCAGATTTTCTAAGGGTCTGGAGTGAAACGGACTCCATGGAATGGATTAGATGCAAGACGACATCAATCCAAAGATCCACATTCCTTCTCTTATGGAACAGGTGCTCTTTCCCCAAAATTTTCTCACTTCTGTCAGTAGAAGTAGTTGTTTCTCCCTTGGGAGGAAGGAATGTTGAAGGGAGGAGTCTAGCAGTACTCCTAAGACCTTCTGTTTTTGGGGAGGAAGACTTGACTTCTCGAAGTTGATTATCCATCCCAATTCCTGTAGTAGGGAAAGAACCTGTATCAAATGGCTGTTTAGGATAGACGGAGTATCTGCTGTCAGCAGAAAATAGTCTAGCTATGGGATAATCACTGTGCTTTGACTTAAGAAAGCCATAATCTCTGCCATAATCTTTGTAAAAATTCTGGGGGCGGAGGAAATGCCGAAGGGGAGACAGACAAATTTCGAAGTGGAGAACGGAAGGACGGTTCTGAATCGCGAATCTGAGGAATCTCTGGTAAGCGGGGTGGATAGGGACGTGATTGATCGATTTAAAGGATGCGTACTTACAAATTGACGCTTCTTCCCTTATTAGGGCCTGTTCACATCACCGCTCGCTTTCCTTTCCGGGGTTCCGGAAAGTGAAACCACAGCTTCCGTTTCAGTCACCATTGATCTCAATGGTGACGGAAACATCGCTAATGGTTTCCGTTTGTCACCATCCCGGCAGGTTTCCGGTTTTCCGACAGAATAGCTGAGTCGAATGCGCTATTGATTCCGTCAGAAAACCGGAATGGTGACGAACGGAAACCATTAGCGATGTTTCCGTCACCATTGATATCAATGGTGACTGAAACGGAAGCTGTGGTTTCACTTTCACTTTCCGTTCACCCGACGGAAACCTCCGACGGAACCCCGGAATGGAAAGCGAATGGTGATGTGAACAGGCCCTTAGAGGGATAGTTTATCTGATAGACTCCATTTTGAACTTGCGATATTTCACCCATCTGTTCAATAGATTCAGGTTGATTATCGTCCTGTAAGAACCATTTGGTTTCTTGACCAAAAAGATTTTCGAATAGTGGCCCTTGAATCTTTCGCTGTAGGGAAGTGGAGTAATTGCTTTTAATTGTAGCAGTTTTTGGATGTCCAAGATAAGGATCTGATGAAGATCTCTAGATCGGTTGTAAAGGATTTGCCTGACACAGCTTCTGTGTCGACGCCCGTGCTTAATCAGCCTGCATCTGTTCCTAGGTCTGCTAGAGTGACTCGATCTGCTACCACTCAGGCTGGTAGGCTGAGGAGTGGGAGAACCTATGACAGCCTGGCCAGACGGTTCTAGCTCCCGCCCTTGGTCTATTTATACCTTCATTTGCTGCTTGTCCTTTGCCTTTGATTCTCTTGTTTCCTGGCTCTGCTGTTCCTGCTATTACCATTGACCTCTGCTTCATATTGACCCTGGCTTGTATGACTATTCTCCTGCTCTGCTTTTGCTACCGCGTACTCTCTTGGTTTGACTTGGCTCGTTCACTACTCTGTTGCTCACGGTGTTGCCGTGGGCAACTGCCCCACTTCCCTTTGCTTCTGTGTACCCTTGTCTTGTGTGGTCTGTCGTGCACATATTGACCGTCGCCCAGTTGTACGCCGTCGCCTAGGACGGGCCGTGCGAGTAGGCAGGGACTGAGTGGCGGGTAGATTAGGGCTCACTTGTCCGTCTCCCTACCCCGACATTACATCGGTACTTGGTTATTAGATACTTCTCTGGAAGAGTGGAGGAGAATTCTAGTTTGTATCCTTCTTCTATAATCTGTAGAACCCAAGGGTTCTGGGTTATTCTGGTCCAGTTGGACTAAAAATGTAGCAGTCTTCCCCCTACCCTCTTGGCGTCATTGCTTTGAGGGCTGAACTGAGTTATTGGGGTTGAGGAGATATCCTCGACCCCTACCCCCCTTGGGGTAACTCCAGCGACCGGTTTTTCCTTTCCCTCTGTAAGGTTGCTTCTCTCTGTTGGCGAAACTTACGAAACTGAGGGATTTTTTGGTTTCTCTTCTGGAAACCCCTTTTTCCTATCCGTTGCGCTCTCCAGCATGTTATCCAGGAGCGGACCAAACATGAGATCCTGTAAATGGGATAGAACAGTTTGTTTTTAGATTTAGTGTCTCCTGACCACATCTTGAGCCATAATGCTCTTCTAGCAGCACTTGAGAGAGCCCCATTCCTGGAAGCAAATCGAATGGATTCAGCCGATGGGTCTACCAAGAATCCGGTTGCCATCTTTAGTAGGGGTAAAGATTCGAATAGATCTCTCATTTTCATCATTAAATGAGTCTCTAGCTGGTTTAACCATATAAACATCGATCTTGCTACAGATGTGGCCGCAATATTCGTAGAGATTAAAGCGGATGAAGATTCCAAAGCTCTTTTCAGCAGCCCATCTGCCTTCCGGTCCATGGGGTCCTTTAACGGAGAGGAATCTTCGAAAGGGATTGCGTTTTTTTTTTAGCAACCCTAGTTACTGGAACATCCACTCTTGGTATCTCATCCTAAGGTTTCGTGTCTTCTGGATCAAAGAGAAGTCTGTTTTTAAATTCTCGAGATTGAGTTTTTTTTCTGAATCCTCCCATTCCATCGTTACCATTTTCTTGAGATTCTCATTTACCGGAAATATCTTTGTTTTCCTCTCCGTCAGGCACCCAAACATCTCATCCTGGATGGTATGGGGTTGGACTTCTTCGGGAATAGCCATGGTTTCCCGTATTGCCTGGATTAAAGTATCGGACATCTCTGAAGAGAAGAATTTTTTTTTCTCCTGAGTAGATGAGGTTGAAGGCAAGAGTTCCTCTCCATCTTCTAACTCCCCCTCTGATAAGTAATAACACTCCTGCTCAGAGTCAGACCCCTGAGATGGCGGGCACAATTTTTGTTCCACTTCAGTGCATGGCCTTTTTGCCCGGGAGTGTGACAGAGTTTGAGGAGGGGCGAGGGAGGCGACCGACTGACTCACTTCCTCACGAATCATAGCCCTAAGTTCAGACATAAACAACGTTTTTTCCTCTTTTAGTAGTTTTGCAATACAGTCTTGACAACTGTTTCTTATGCGACTCTACCAGTTTTTTCCCACAAGTCGCACATTTTTTAACTTTCTTTTTAGGCTCAGTTTGTCTCGGAGAGGAATCTTTATCCTAGGGAAAACAAAAGGCAGGTAAAGTATGGTGTACTTACATACGGAGTCGCAACCCTTACCTTAAGGGTGAGACTCACATGACCGTGGGACAGATCTGGAATTCCGTCAGAACGAGATAGTTCCATCACCGCAACAGTCAAATGCAATATCGAATTCAACAAGATATATGCTTTAAGGCTGTGTGTGTGTATATATATAAAAATATATAATTCCACGTTAGAGGTATTAGCTCTAACTACATACCTGTGCGGGTCCATTAAATGCGGGCGTTATGAATTTCCCGCCTTCCAAAATGGCCGCGAACAGGAAGTAGCCCGGCGTCATTTCCGGTCGCAGCTACTCCATTGAGATGCGGCCGCGTCATAGCAGGAGTCTTAGTACTTCCGGCTATGCGGCCACTTACGAGGATATACTACCGGTGCTACCAACCCTATGGAGCTGCTGGTCCTCAATGGTCACGCAGCCTCGGCCAAAGCCTGGCTTGGGAGTCCCAACCACACACACTACCGGAACCCTGCCTAGGATTCGTAAGGTAGGTGTGTTTGGTTGGGAGCTAAGGGACCTCTCGTAAGAGAGGTAATTAGCCTAGGCACATAGGAGGAATAGAAAGGAGAGTGCACAGACTTTTTTCCAGGCGTAATGTCTCTCTGCTCCTGACCCTGTAGGAACAGGAAGAACACTGGCAAGTGGGTGGTGGAAGGGGCCCTCTCTGTCATCCTGTCCCTATAGAGGTCAATAGGGCAACCTCCTGTGGTACTTTCATGAGGGATGTACTGGAAAAAAAAAAAAAAGGGTTCAACCTGCAGAGGCAACAAGCCTTCTTTACTGTGAGAACTGTGAATCTATGGAATAGTCTACCGCAGGAGCCAGTCACAACAGGGACAGTAGATGGCTTTAAAAAAAAGGCTTAATTTCCTAGCACAAAAAAATAGTAGCTCCTATGTGTAGAAATTTTTACCTTCCCTTTTCCCATCCATTGGTTGAACTTGATGGACATGTGTCTTTTTTCAACCGTACTATGTAACTATTGATCACTGAGTAGTAACTGAGCAGTGGATAAATACGTGTCCAAGGTGCCAAAAATAATTCACTGAAAGAAAGTGGAATGTATAGAAGTAAATTAAAATATAACTTTTAATAAGGACATTTAAAATATAGTGGCTTTCAAGTACGTTCTGATTGATGTTACGTGTTTTGTAACTTAGTGCAATAATTTGACACTAGAACACCCAGTGTCTTAATATGTTTGCAACCAAGAGAGATAATAAATATGCAGTGATTAGTCAACAAGGGTTTGTTAATCTTGAGCATAAGTAACTATATCAAGTAATAAAATATCTTCTAGCACAACTCGTGCTAATTGTTGATTATACACCACAGTGGTTGAAAGCAAATGAGACTGAGGGGGACCTGGCTCCCATCCACACTGTACACATACCGGGCTGATAATCGCTAGACGCTTTCACTCAACGACAATTGCTGTATTGCTATATTTTCTCAATTAAGGTAAACTCTGATAGTAAAAGTAAACTCATGCGCCACAGTAGGTACACGTAAATGTGATTGGGGGAGACCTAGCTCCCAGCTAGGCTATATGACCCAAGCTGATATCTGCTGGATCCTAACATTCATTTACTTCGGTATACATCCTGTGGATAAAGCTATACAGTATACAGCCTGTGGATTTAGCATAAAGTTAAATTGCTAATAACGTGGTAAAAATAGATAGTTTTTCTAAATAAAAAGCACTGCTGTCACCTACATTATAGCACCCATCTCCTTATGTAGGAGATAGGGCACTTATAATGTGGGGACGGAGCCTTTTTAAGTTCCATAGTGGAACTGAAGACCTAACCTGGGGTTTAAGCCAAGAGGAGGCTGTCCGGAATATCCTGACCCACCAATCTAAAATAAAAAAACAAAACTCAATGCGGATATCTGGAGTTTTAAAAAGGTATTTGGCTTGAGGTTTTTATTCAGTCCTGCCTGGAGAAATTCGAATATCAAGGGGATATTAGGTTTAGCTAGGGGATCGATATAGGTCTATATCTGCAAAGCTTATAAATGCTCTCCAGACTCTTCGATATATCTGTGAGGTAACCGGTTTTCTGCTGGCCAGCAGAGTAGAAATGACAGATTCAGAGAACCCTCTGTGTCTAAGAATTATCCTTTCAGTTTCCAGGCTGTCAGATGAAGTTTTAATATTTCTGGGTGCATTACTGGGCCCTGGTACAGGAGATCTGGTATGGTCGGGAGAATCCAAGGACATTCTCCTCAACCATGTGAACCGGGGTCTCTTCAGCCAAAAGGGGCTTTTTAGTATAGTGGAGGCCCTGTCTTCCCTGATTTTTCTTATCACCCTTAATAGAAGACATAAGGGGGGGGGGGCATAGCCTCGCTCCTGACTCCAACATTGGGCAAATGAGTCTATTGCGGTTGGGTAGTCTATGGGATCTAGGGAAAATAATCTTTTGACCTACCTGTTTTCCCTGGTCGCAAACAGGTCTATTGAGGGAGCACCCCTTTTAGGCACTATTTTCTGAAACATCGTTGCATTTAGGGTCCATTCTGACTGGCGTAACCTCAACCTGCTTAGGAAGTCTGCCACCTGATTGTCCCTTCCCTTCAGGTGGTTGGCTGAGCGGGTCAACAAGTGTTGCCCTGCCAAGGAGAATATCTGTGAAGATAAATCCATCAGTGGAATCGATCTTGTCGTCCCCCCCCCTGATGGTTTATATACGCCACTGTTGTCTGAATAATTTTTATATTCTGGCCCAAAATTTCTGTTAGAGGTTTTTCATGGCCTGAAAAACTGCTGCCAACTCTCTGAAGTTGGAGAATCTTTGGGTAGTCTGGTGGTCCCACTGACCTTGGAGAAAAAAAAAAAAGGAGTCGTAGTGAGCTCCCCAACCCCAAGGGTTTGCATCCATGGTTATGTTGAGTGTAGGGGTTGTTACCCATGGAATGCCCCTCCTAAGATTTTTCCTGTTCAACCACCATCGGAGAGACAGCCTGGCTAAAGATGAAATGTGAAAGGTATGGTCCAGAGAGACTGCTCCTGTCCCGATGTTCTAGAATATCCAGTTGCAGAGCCCTGGATCTGAACGGAGCCCATAATACTGCTAAGAATGCATGACGTCAAGAGGCCCAGATCGGACATAGCTTTCCTGAAAGAGGTCGTATGGTCTATATATAGTTCGGAGACTCTGCCTATCAGAGGATTGATCTTCCCTTCTGGAAGAAAAGACATCTGCCTGGAGGAGTCTAGAAGAATCCCTAGAAAGACATTTGTTGGAGGGGATCAAGTTTAATTTCCTTAGATTTTTGTTCCATCCTAGTAGCGACAGGACAGAACAAATTATTTCTGTCTGTTGTGTCAGAGTCTGAGCGGACTATGCCACTATTAAGAAATCGTCCAGGTAAGAAATCAGGAGACCGTCTCTCGTCCTGATGTATGACATCTCTGCAATTAATTATCATGAACAATTTTTTGTAGGTCAAGTATGTTGTGGCGGAACGGGTGACGGTTACAGGCATTGTACCCAAATACAGGTTAAGCCTGCCGCAAACCGTCGCACTCCCGCCATCCGGGTGCCATAGCTTAGATGGCGCCCGGTGCTAGATGGGGATATGTCCCCTCAAACTGCATTACGTTATGTTTGATAACCAGTTGATTTGTATTGTATTGTATTCAGTGCTGCTTCACTGTCCTCCCCCTCTACGGTTAATCTTACACTGAAGGAGAATGAGTCACAGGCTGAGAGCGGGAAATTGTCTAATGTAAATAAGAAAAAGGGAGGGGGGGTGAGGGATATAGTGGTGCTGGATGAGTTCTCAGTTAGTTGTTGCCCAGGAGAGGATGAGATAGCAGTGTGAGCTGCAGGCAGGGGCTGTCTACCTCAGAGATGGTACCTGACCTAGGGACAGTAATAGATGACAAGTGCTGGAGTCCCATCTAACCAAGGAGGATCTGGAGACACCCCAAAGGATGAAAGGTACAGTGGAGAGACCCCATAGTGAGGTAGCCTGTCCCATCCAGCCCAGAGGGGAAAAGCAGCGGTGCATTGTTTCTGTGTGTGTCTGTCCCTGTTAATAAACGCGCCGCTGTGGCTTGTCCCCTGTTAATCTGTGTCGCCTGAATCTATCGCCCACATTCTCTTGGCGTAAACCGACCCCCACTGACCCGGTTTCGCCACATTTGTATTCAGAGGTTTCAGATTTATTACAAACCTGTATTTCCCTTTTGTTTGTTTGTTTTCATTCCAGAAAAAAGATTTAAAAAAAGGGGAGGAGGGGGGGGGGGGGAAATAGAAGCCTTTCCCTGTTTCTGCACTTGGGACTTGAATCAGAACCCCTTTTTTAACGAGTGACAGAATTTCTGATTCGAAGGCTCTGTTTTTCTGGATTCTTCTGTACTTCTGTAGCAAAGGACCAATCTGGGGGAAGGGATCTGAATTCCAGAACATATCCTGACCTTATAATTCCTAGGATTTCTTCCCAATTTTTGTAAAACAGGGATAGACACCAGGCGCCCACCATGGTTCTTCTGGCATCATTATTGGTGTTCTCGGTTTTTGCATCGTTTTGTCGTCTGAAAAGGAAGCCCTTGTTCTTTCTAAGGAACTTTGAGGCCTTGAAATCCTGTCCCCTTGGGCTAGGTTTTTTATTGAACCTTTTAGGACGAAAAGATTCAGTTGAATAGGGAATCGCCTTTTTTCTAATAAGTCATCTATCAGGGGCCCAAACAGAAAAACCACCAGAACAAGGAATGGAGCATAGTCCTCCTTTTAATCCTGTATCCCCCTTCCAGGATTTTAAGCCAGATAGCGCTTCTGGCAGAGTTTGAGGGGGCTGTTTATCTGGCTGAAAGGCAGACGGAATCTACCGAGGAGTCAGTTTTCTCTAATCCAGCAGATTTTTTTGGCTAAGATGGAGGAGAGGATCTGCTCTGGAACTTTTGTCTCTAAAGATTTCGATAGCACAATTAGAGATTCACATTAGAGATATAGCCACACAAGTGGGTGCAATACCTGGCTTAAAAGTCCCAGTAGAAGCTTCCCAGGTTCTTTTGAGGTAGTAATCCACTATCCTGTTCATGGGGTCAGATAATGAACCAAGATCCTCAAAAGGGTAAAACATTCTTCCTAGAAATTTTTGCAACTGGTGTGTCAAGTCTAGGGGTGCTAGCCCAACCCCTACAGAACTCTTCTTCAAAATGATATTTCCTTCTAAGAAGTTTGGGAATACCAATTTTCCAATCTGGGTTCTTCCATTCCCTTTTGATGAGACTTGCTACATTTTTATGAATGGGGAAAAAAATCTGTTCCCTAGGCCCTAAGCCTTCAAACATTATGTTGTGGACAGAACGGGGTTCTTTGGGATCAATATTCATTGTTGCTCCAATAGTTTTTAGGAACGGATCTACATCCTCCGCTAAGGACAGATTTCTACCCCCATTCTCATCAAAGGTATTCTCTGAAGAGCTCAGCTCTCCTTCCTATGACTGAAAATCCTCTTCAGCAGAAGAATTGGATACATTTATCCGACTGGAAGAGGTGAATGGTTGATCCTTCTTTTTTCTTAGGGACTTTAGGGAATCGCTAACTTCTGCCCTCACAATGACGCTTTCTTTAATGCCCACCTTGCCCAGACAGAGTTTTGGTGGGCGGCCTTCACTTGTCAGGTTTGTAGTTGTACCACATTTTTTTCCATTTTGTTAGGCCTCATGCACACGACCGTATTTTTTCCCACCCGTAAATACTGGCGTAAATACGGGTCCGGTGTCACACGTATTCGACCTGTTTTGCACCAGTATTTACGGACCCGTGGCCGTAAATATGGGTCCGGTGTCACCCGTATTCCACCCGTATTTACGGGCACGTTTTTGGCGGCACTAATCGCCAGCCCCTTCTCTCTATCAGTGCAGGATAGAGAGAAGGTACAGCCCTTTCTGTAATAAAAGTTAAAGAAATTCATACTTACCCGGCCGTTGTCTTGATGACGCGTCCCTCTCTTCACATCCAGCCCGACATCCCTGGATGACGCGGCAGTCCATGTGACCGCTGCAGCCTGTGATTGACCTGTGATTGGCTGCAGCGGTCACATGGGCTGAAACGTCATCCAGGGACGGCCAGGACGTCGGGCCGGATGTCGAGAGGGACGCGTCACCAAGGCAACGGCCGGGAGACCGGACTGGAGGAAGCAGGAAGTTCTCGGTAAGTATGAACGTCTTTTATTTTTATTTTTTACAGGTTGCTCTTTATTCTGATCGGTAGTCACGGTCCAGGGTGCTGAAAGAGTTACTGCCGATCAGTTAACTCTTTCAGCTCCCTGGACAGTGACTATTTACTGACGTCGCTTAGCAACGCTGCCGTAATGACGGGTGCACACATGTAGCCACCCGTCATTACGGGAGCTCCATAGACTTCTATGGACTGTCCGTGCCGTTATTACGGCCTGAAATAGGACATGTTCTATCTTTTTTAACGGCACGGGCACCTTCCCGTAAGAAAACGGGAAGGTACCCGTGGCCAATAGAAGTCTATGAGCCCGTTATTACGGGTCGTAATTACGACCCGTAATAACGGGAGTTTTTACGGTCGTGTGCATGAGGCCTTACACTGTATTAAATGGTGCTACGTGTGAGGCTTCAAATTCAGTTTGTTTTTTTTTTAATAATCCAACCTGGTTCTATTCCACAACTTAGTCTCCGACCTGTTTGGAGAGCTCCCTGGTCTTGATGTTGCTTGCTCAGGGTATGTTAGCACGCGGAGTCAAAAACTTCTAAAAATACGGAGCTGTTTTCAAGGGAAGCAGCTCCTGATTTTCAGATGTTTTTTAAGCCACTCGCGATTGTCGCTGAATTTTTGGAGCGGTTTTCCATAGAATAAGTTCAAAATGGCTCCAAAAACGTCCCAAGAAGTGACCTGCACTTTTTCGCAGCCGTTTTTTTACACGGCCGTTTTTCAAAACGGCAGAGTAAAAAAACGGCCCGTCGGAACAGAACGCCATTTTTCCCATCGAAATCAATGGGCAGATGTTTGGAGGCGTTCTGCTTCCGATTTTTTGGCCAATTACGGCCCGAAAAACGGCCGAAAATAGGCCGTGTGAACATACACTTAGTGGTGTCTCAGACTCAGAGGCCTTTCAGAACAGGTGAATTTACTTGGTTACATGTGGAGTCACTGAAACAGCGTAACTATGATGTTTCCATAACTCCCATTGAACTGAACAGTAGTTACAGAAACCGCATAGCTCGCATGCTACTTCCGTAACTGCAATTCACTACTATGGGAGTTAGGGAAACCGCGTAGTTACGCTGTTTCAGTGACTCCACATGTAACTAAGTAGCCGCTGGTTCAAGTCCCCTAGGGGAACTAATAAAATGTGTAAAAAAATAAATAAACAACGTTAGATACATTTTCAGGAGTGTAAAAAAAAATAAAACCCTTTTCCCATTTTTCCCCAAGCACAATGTAAAAAATAAAATAATTTGGTATCGCTGTGTTCGTAAAAGTCTATTACACTATACCATTATTTAACTCGCACGGTGAGTTTAAAAATTGAAAACATCAAAATAGTTTTTTGGTCCCCTTAAAGTGCTTAAAATATGAAATAAAGAAAAAAAAAGTGATCAAAAAATTTGTATGTACCAAAAAATGGTGCCAATAAAACTACAGCTCGTCCGGCAACAAAATAAGCCTTCACACCGCTCAAATCGATGAAAAAAAAAATATTACCCGTGGCCAATAGAAGTCCATGGGCCCGTAAAAACGTGCCGTAATTACGGGCGTTTTTAGGGTCGTGTGCATGGGGCCTAAAGGGAATGTGTCGCAAATTAAACCTTTTTTTTTTTTTTAAAGGGAATGTGTTAGCAAAAAGTGTATTTTTTTTTTTTAGTTAAACAATTAGTGTGTAGGTGATTAAACATTGTTCTAATTTTTTTTATTTTTTTCACGAGTCAGGAAATATTATAAATTAGATTCTAATTTATAATATTTCCCAGCACTGGTCACTAGATGGAGCAATTCCCAAAATTGCAGCATTGCATGTGGTAAAGCAACCACATTGCTCTATGCTGCAAAATTGGGAAAAAATCCCTCGCTCTAGTGAGCTCTCAGAATCCCCCCCTCCTTTATCCTGGCTAGTGCCGGGAGAAACGAGGGGATTGAACGGTCTAACCTCCTACACTGTGTGTCGCCATTTTTTGAGCGAACACACAGTGTAGTAGGTTTACATACACTAGTAAACACACTGAAACACGAACATACATAGAAATCACTTACCTGCTCCTGTCGCCGCCGCTCCCTCCGGCCCGTCCGCTCCGTCTGCTGCTCCAAGTGCACAAGTCCGGAAGCCGCGACCGGAAGTAGTAATCTTACTGTCCGGCCGCGACTTCCGGTCTACAGGAAAATGGCGCCGGACGGCGCTCAGTTCAACTTGGACTGTGTGGGAGCGGCGCATGCGTCATTCCCACACAGACGGCGCACACCATAGTGGACGGAACGGGCCCCGTTCGCATTCACTATGGGACTGGGGCTGCCGTAATCCATGTCTGTATGTGTCGTTAATCGACACATACAGAAATGGAGTAAAAAATGGCAGCCCCCATAGGGAAGAAAAAGTGAAAAAATAAAAAAAAGTAACACACAAATACATACAAAAGTTTTTTATAAAACACTAACAAACTGATAAAAAAAAATTTTTTTTGGCGACACTATTCCTTTAAGTTACTTATTTCTATTATATTTGTTACATTTTTTGCGGTATTTTATTTTTTCTTCCACATGGTGGAATGTATTAAAAATTAAATAATAATTTGACATGTTTTCCTATGTTGGCCACCAGAGGGAGCACTTTCCAGAATTACAGCAAGGTGAATAAGGCAAAGAAACCTGACTCACAGCTGCCGTAAATGTGTGAGGGAATCTCCCCCCTTCCTCCTACAAGTGAGGGAAAGGGGTCTTCAAATTGCTAAGCAGTGTAAGGCAGCCATTTTGTGTGTGATTTTTGAAATGCAGCTGGCAGAAGCTATAAGACACATCAAAAGGCTAAAGAGGCTCTGTCACCACATTATAAGTGCCCTATATTGTACATGATATGATCGGCGCTGTAATGTAGATTACAGCAGTGTTTTTTTTATTTAGAAAAACAATCATTTTTGACGGAGATATGACCTTTATGCTAAGGAGTTTCTCAATGGACAACTGGGCGTGTTTTACTTTTTGACCAAGTGGGCATTGTGGAGAGAAGTGTATGACACGGACAATCAGTGACCAATCAGCGTCATACACTCCTCTCCATTCATTTACTCTGCACATAGCGATATAGCTATATCGCTATGTGCAGCCACATACACAAACACTAGCATTACTGCAGTGACCTGACTATGAATATACATTACCTCCAGACAGGACGGGATGTGTATTCAGAACCCTGACCACTTCTCTGTGATTTACAGCATAGCAGGCGTAGTCTCACTAGATTACGCTGTAAACTGTCATTTACAGCGAGATCTCGCTGTGCTGTAAATCACAGAGAAGTGTCAGGATTCTGAATACACATCACGTCCTGGCTGGAGGTAATGTATATTCATTGTCAGGACACTGCAGTAATGTTATAGTGTGTGTATGTGGCTGCACATAGCGATATAGATATATCGCTATGTGCAGAGTAAATGAATGGAGAGGAGTGTATGACGCTGATTGGTCACTGATTGGTCAGCGTCATACACTCCTCTGTACAACGCCCACTTGGCCAAAAAGTAAAACACGCCCAGTTGTCCATTGAGAAACTCATAAGCATAAAGCTAATATAGGTCATAACTGCATAAAAAATGATTGTTTTTCTAAATAAAAAACACTGCTGTAATCTACATTACAGCGCCGATCATATTATGTAGAAGATAGGCCACTTATAATGTGGTGACAGAGCCTATTAAGGGTATGTTCACACGCTTACTAAACAAAGGGAAAAACAGCTCCTGATTTTCAGCCATTTTTTAATCAAACTCGCGTTTTTTACGGCCGTTTTTGGAGCTGTTTTTCTATAGGGTCAATGAAAAACGGCTCCAAAAACATCCCAAGAAGTGATATGCAATTCTTTTTGGTGAGTGTCTTTTTGTGTGCCATTTTTGGAAAATGGCCACGTAAAAAAACACCCCGTCAGAACAGAACGCTGTATTTCCCATTGAAACCAATGGGCAGACGTTTGGAGACGTTCTGCTTCCGATTTATCAGCCATTTTTCGGGACGTTTACGGCCCGAAAAACGGCTGATAACACCGCGTGTCAACATACCCTTAGAATGATGAAAGTGAAGTGAATGCCTTTTCAGTTGACAGGTTCACACGGCGTGTATTTGACACGTTTTTTTAGCGCATTTTACATGCCTCTCCTGCTAAATGTCTTTATCCCTCCATCCTGCTGACAGTCTCCTCCAGCATCACCAGCCAATACTGCTGACAGTGATGCTGGGGGAGACTGTCAGCAGGATTATATGGTGAGGCTGGAGGAGACTGTTAGCAGGATGGAGGGATAAAGACATTTAGGAGTAGAGGCATGTAAAATGCGCAAAAAAATGTCAGCGTCACCATACAATCTTGCAGACAGTCTCCTCCAGCATCACCACCCAATACTGCTGACAGTCTCTTCCAGCATCACTGTCAGCAGTATCGGGTGGTAATGCTAGAGGAGACTGTCAGCAGGATTGGGTGGCGAGGCATCACCATACAATCCTGCTGATAGTCTCCTCCATCGTCCCTATACAATCTTGCAGACAGTCTCCTCCGCAGTAGAGGAGACTGTCACACCACTCTGTGATAGGAATATCCATCTAGCGACAGGGGGGGGGGGGGGGTCCACACACACACACACCTTATATGCAGTGCAGCTGGTCTTCATAATGGCGCCTGCCATCTCCCTACAAACCAGCTTCTCTGCTGTGTGACTCTGACCTGCATCTGCACAGTACAGAGCCAGATAGCAGAAGCAATGTACGGCTCCCGTTAATTGTGTCCTATGCCCTGTGCTGCTGTACTCCATCTGTGTATGTGTCGTTAAGAGACACATACACACATGAAATAAAACATGGCAGCCCCCAGTGCAGTAAGAAAGAGTTAATAAAAAAAAACATTGTGTGTGAAAAATTAAATAAAGTCAATATAATATTTTATTAAATAAAAACAGATAAATTAATTTAAAAAAAAAAAAAACAACAAAAAAACTAGCCCTTTAATTCCCAGGAAATTCCTATGTGTGCAGGAAAACTTAAAGGGTCTCCGCTACTGGATCAAATTCTGCTTTTGGCTTAAAAAATACATACGAAATCTGAACCCGAGGCCCAGATCAGACAGTTTTCTTGTCAGAATCAGCGCCCAAAAAAAACCCAGCTGAAATAGCCTCCCACTGATTTCAATGGGAGGCAGAGGGCTTTTTCATTTTGAGGGAGTTTTTTTCTGACCTGCAATATACTCTGTGTGAACTAGGCCTAAGGGTATGTTCACACAGGGCGGATATGTTGGGTAAAAGTACACAGCGCACTCGCCCTGGGGCCCGCAGGGAATTCGGGACGAAAAGCCAAACCAAAAATTGTGTTGATTTTTCGTGCGGAATGTCCATCACGGAAAACAGTACTGCAGCCCGGCCTTCTGGGATGATGTTTCATCCCATGTGACCACTACAGCCTGTGATTGGCTGCAGCAGTCACATGGGATGAAATGTCATCCCAAGAGGCCAGGCTGCAGGACGTTGAAGGGACGCGTCGACTGTTTATGCCGCGGAATTGCTTGTTTTCTGTTGCAGGTTTTCCCCAATGTATTCAATGGGGAGGTAAAACCCGCAACAAATGGCAGATATTGCAATCTTTGCGACGGAAAAGCGGCTATTGGTGAGGGGATGGCACACTCTACAGTGGGGACCTATCTACAAGGGGTGGCCGTGTGTGGCAGCCAGGGGAGGGGGGCATTATACTGTGTAGGGGCACTACAGGGGACAGAATACTGTGTGTAGCACAATTAGGGTATGTGCACACGCTAGCTGGCTTTTACGTCTGAAATGACAGACTGTTTTCAGGAGAAAACAGCTGCCTCGTTTCAGACGTAATTGCTCCTCCTCGCATTTTGCGAGGCTTCTCTGACAGCAGTAAATTTTGAGCTGCTCTTCATTGAGTTCAATGAAGAACGGCTCAAATTACGTCTGAAAGAAGTGTCCTGCACTTCTTTTGACGAGGCTGTATTTTTACACATCGTCGTTTGTCAGCTGTCAAACGACGACGCGTAAATGACAGGTTGTCTGCACAGTACGTCGGCAAACCCATTCAAATGAATGGGCAGATGTTTGCCGACGTATTGTAGCCTTATTTTCAGACGTAAAACGAGGCATAATACGCCTCGTTTACGTCTGAAAATAGGTCGTGTGAACCCAGCCTTAGAGGACAAAATACTGTGTCCTTGAAGGGGTTATAATATATTTATTATTCTACTGTATGGGGCAGCTACAGGGGCATTATACTTTATTATGGGAAATTTTTTTTCTGATGGGTTGGGGCGCCGAAAGATAATTTCGCAAAGGGCGCCATCTAACCTAAGGCCGGCTCTGCTTGCGGATTTATTGTGAAGCCTTGATTATAGCAAACTTATGTGAAGTTGCAGATTTTATGCGGCTCTAAGGGTATGTTCACACGCCCTATTTACAGATGTAATTCAGGCGTTTTACGCCTGGAATTAGGCCCAGAAAATACGGCTCCAAAGCATCGGTAAACATCTGCCCATTGAATTCAATGGGTCTTACGGTGTTCTGTGCAGACGGTCTTTTATTTTTTTTTTACGCGCCGCTGTCAAAAGACGGCGCGTAAAAAACGGCCGCCTCAGAGAAGTGCAGGTCACTTCTTGGGACGTAATTGGAGCAGTTTTTCATTTACTCCATTGAAAACCAGCTCCAATTACGTCCGTTATGGCCGCTGCGAAAAACGCCTGCACGTGCAAAAACTTTTGAAATTCAGGAGCTGTTTTCGTCTGAAAACGGCTCCGTAATTTCAGACGTATTTTACGTTTGCGTGTGAACATACCCTTAGGGTATGTTCACACGAAGTGTTTTCAGACGTTTTTCGGGCCGTAAGCGTCCCGAAAAGTTGGAAGCAGAACGCCTTCAAACATCTGCCCATTGATTTCAATGGGAAAAACTGCGCTGTTACGACGGGACTTTTTTTACGTGGCCGTTTTTCAAAGCGGCCACGAAAAAAAAAATGTCCACGAAAAAGTGCATGTTACTTCTTCAGCCATTTTGGGAGCAGTTTTTCATAGACTATAGAAAAACAGCCCTAATAAACGCGACTTTGATTAACAAACCGTCTGAAAATCAGTCTTTTGTAATTGGAGACGTTTTTTATTTTGTGTGTGCACATAGCCTTACTGCGATTCCACTGCAGAATCGCTGTACAAACCGCAACACAAGTGAACTTGCTATTTTTAGTGCCGAATTTATGCTCCCTAATGAAGTCTATGGGCCAAAAACTGCACCATCTCCGCAGAAAATACACATGATAAATTGACGTGCTGCAGATTTGAAAGTTGCACCGCAGAACGCTTTCCATAGGACTTTTCTGCTGGGTTTTCTGAATCTCATCCACTTTACTGCTATTGTAAATGCTGCGGCACGGCCGGCTGCTGACTGCCGCCCGCATTTTCGGGCCGAGCTCCCATACAAAGTATGGGAGCATGGCCCATAAAACACCAAAAAAACGGACATGCTCCATAATTCCCGGCACGGACACCCATCCGTAGCGCTACGAAAAGGTGTCCGCAGCCATCAGAACTGAATGGGCCCGAAATTACGGACCGAAATTGCGGGCGATTTTATGGTCGTGTGCACGGAGCCTAAGGCCTTATTCACACAAACGTGTCCGTTTTGCGCGCGTAAAAACGCAGCGTTTTTCTTGCGTTGCAGTTCAGTGTGACATCAGTGTACGGTGCGTGTCTGCGTTTTTTTTACGCGCGTATGTCATGCGTTTTTTACGTCAGCAAAATAAACTGAAGGTGTTTTTCTTTAACAACTTTGTGTGAATCACGCACAGCACACGGACGACGTCCGTGTGCTATCCGTGATTTTCACGCACCCATTGACTTCAATGGGTGCGTGATGCGCAAAAAACGCACAAGTATAGGACATGCAGTGAGTTTCACGCTGTGTGAAAAACACAATGTCTGAATGGCCCCATTGAATAGGTCCGTCTGACGTCCGTTGTTTTAACGCACGTAACACGGACGTGAAATACGCTTGTGTGAATAAGGCCTTAGGGTGTGCTCACACGTAGCAAACTTGCATTATATTTTTGCAGCGAAAATTACATTTTACATTACATTTTTTTTTACACTCCTAAGAATTTATCTAACTTTTTTTGGGGGTTACATGTGGAGTTACTGAAACAGCGTAACTATTATTGCTTCGACCAAGTGGGCGTTGTACAGAGGAGTGTATGGCGCTGACCAATCGGCATCATGCACTCCTCTCCATTCATTTAGACAGCAGAATCGCGTTCTTACTAAAACATGATCTGCAGCCACATACACAGCGATTCTGCTTGATTAACATTTATCCAGTGTTCTGATAATGAATACACATGACCATCTAGCCTGGACGTCATGTGTACTCAGAATCCTGACATTTCTGAATCTTTTCTGTGAGATTTACAGCAAGGGAAACGAAATCTCGTTTAGCTCCGTAATCTCGCGAGATTTCGTTTCCGTTGCTAGAATCTCACAGAAAAGATTCAGAAGTGTCAGGATTCTGAATACACATGACGTCCAGGCTGGATGGTCATGTCATGTGTATTCATTATCAGAACACTGGATAAATGTTAATCAAGCAGAATCGCTGTGTATGTGGCTGCAGATCATGTTCTAGTAAGAACGCGATTCTGCTGTCTAAATGAATGGAGAGGAGTGCATGATGCCGATTGGTCAGCGTCATACACTCCTCTGTACAACGCCCACTTGGTCGAAAGTAAAAATACGCCAACTTGGGCATTAAGCAACTCATTAGCATAAACCAAAATCGCTCGTAACGTTGTGAAAATAGATCGTTTTTTTTAAATAAAAAGCATTACTGTCACCTACATTATAGCGCCCGTCTCCTTATATAGGAGACAGGGCACTTATAATGTGGTGACAGAGCCTCTTTAAGGATCCCTTGATAGACTCAAGTTTATGGGGAGCCGTGAAAACGGGACCCGCACGAGTGCCACTCGGATGTGAAAAACTACAATTTTTCACGTCCGAGTTTGCACTCGTTCGTGTGAATCTGGACCAAAACACAGTGTAAAACTCCAGCTGCGTTAGTCTTCTGTTTACTTTATATCTGCAGATGGACTTTAGCGACTTGGATCTTTCTGATCCTCTACAGAGATAGCCCGCAGTGGGAAAGCACTACAGGCTGGAGGCTACTCTCGATCACTATAAATGAATAAATATTAACCCTTTCCCTGCAACAGACTCATCTCACGTTCGGGCAGGCGGCAGGGGGTCCCGAAGGTCGGACCCCGACCCATCAGCTATTCATGGCCTATCCTGAGGATGGGCAATGAATTTCTAGTAGCTGGAAAACCCCATGGGCTTTTTCAGCCATTCTATATCTCCTAAGTCTGTGGCTACAGAAGCCCATGATTAGCTGTTTTGATGGGGCCGCAGAACTCGTAAGCGCTCTCCTTGCTCAATGTGAATAGTTGACAGCGGCAATTCACAGGTATTTACAGCCTTTTCGCCCATTCAAGTAAATGGAACCCCGACCTATCAGCGATTGAATTTTTAGTGGCTAGAAAACCCCCTTTAACAACACGCGTGCACAAGTTTTCTGGTGTAGAAATGTCGCAAAGGGCACAAAAGTCACCAAATTTGTACTTTTCGGTGGTTTCCCCGCTCTTGCCAGATTAAAAAACAAAAAAAACTTTCATGCGGCCCGACGCATTTACATCAGAAAATGTCGTAAATGATAGCAGAAATCTACGGCATCTCCTGGCTGGCATAGATTTTATTCAGTGTCGCATGGACAGCCGAAGTTGTGACAAACTTTTTAAGAAGCGCGTGCCTCTTAGTAAATTTGCTGCAACTTACTCGATCGTATTTTTTTTTTTAATAATACCGGTGTAGTCTTAATACATCACATGTATATATATATTTTTTTTCACTTTCCCGGTCGTTTTATAAGAACTACTTCTGAACCGTCAGTTTTTCTGTAGCAATATTTAGTATAGGGCTTTACCTATCCATTACAGAATAAATGTTACATTTTTAGGGCTTATACAGACGAACGTATAATAAGTCCGTGCTACGCGCGGGAAACCTATGTTAATGAATGGGGCCATTCAGACGGTCAGTGAATTTCACGCAGCGTATGTCCGCTGCGTGAAACGCAAGACATGTCCTATATTTGGCCGTGTTTTGCGCTGCACGCACCCATTGAAGTCAATGGGTGCGTGCAAATCACGCTCGGCACACAGAAGCACTTCCGGGTGCCGCGCGTGATTCGCGCAACATGAATGAATGAAAACAGAAAACCAGAGTGTCATAATGATGCCGGCTGCGCAAAAATCATGCAGCCGCGCACCACATGCTGATGACACACGGACCTTTTGCGCGCCCAAAACGGACACGTCCGTGTGAATAAGGCCTAATATTCAGCTTATTTTCAGCGATAGGCTTTTTTTGGATGTAGTTTGCTATTGGTTATTTTCAATGATAGTTGGGTGGCACTTTCTTCTTAGGCTACGTCCAGAAAGATTTTCTGCCCCGCATTTACATGTAGATGTTGGTGCGGATTGTGCCGTGGATTTGCATTGCAGAGTAGAATCCGCAGTGAAAATCTGCTGAATTTCCACAAGAAATGTGATAACACGGAGAATGTCATGAATTCTGGGTGGAGTTTCCGCTACACGTTAATATGGCTTTCAAAACCCCATCCACGTGTACTGTAATTAGTCAAATTATCGGTGTGCAAAATATCAAATGAAACTATATATGTTCTTCAGCAGCTGTGCACATGGACACCTGGACTGTGACTGTATTCCTGACAAACAGGGGGACCTCAAATATTATCCCCAGGAACTAAGGTAACAGATAAAATGAGACGTCACAACCGTAGAGGCGCGAATGGTCCGGGATTACGGCACAAAGAGCGTCATCCGTGGGCCGTCCGCAATCACACACAACGGTTGTGTGCATTGGCCCATAGGATATAACGTGCCGTATACTATCCACAATTGCAGATAGTAGATGGATGCAAACGAGCTGAGCCCTCCGCCATTGCTCCGATGATAGGAGAATATTTTTACAGGTACGGAAAAGTCGATTATAAAAAAATCTTTGCGTCATAATTACCAATGATGTTTCTATGCCTAGTATAGCGGTGTTCACATCTGCGATGTTCATTTCTGTTCCATCATATGAGCAGAACGAAGAAAAGGACGGGAGTGACGTCACCGGATTTCTGAGCCTCTAACGCAGATGTGAACACAGCCCAATTGTACAAACCATGTCCCACACCCCCCACCGCCGCTGTGTACCTTTCCTCTTGGTGATGATGTTGACCAGGGGCACGCTGGGCCGATCAGAGAACACCTCAGAGTAGTTCACCATGGCATCTTTCACCGTGTCGAAATTGTTGAGGATAACGATGAGGCGGTTACCAATGTATAAGCCATAGATCTTGCCATATTTTTTGGACATATTACTGAGGACGATATGAGGGTACAGAAAGGCCCCCCTCCTGGTGGTTCCAGGCGGAGCCTTGCTCAATTTATTGTTGTCTATGCCGAACTGCATCAGTCGGAGAAGCCAACCAGGCACCATCATGAAGCCGAAGTTGCCCACGAAGGGTAGCGGGGTAGGACCAGGCGGGGAGTTTCCTGTGATGATCTGATAATAGGCCCATAGAGAGCTCATGAGCCAGTACAGCACCAGGAACAGGAAGGTGTAGACGAGAAGTGAACGCAGGGAAACGTCCTCGCCGACAGGCAGCCAGGCGTCCATATACTCCATCCATGCGGCACTCACCATCCTCCCGGCCGCACTGGCTGTGGTAATGTCGCCCTGTCACCTCCCGCGCCGCTCACTTATACTGCCCCGCTGCCAGCAATTGTTGCCAAACAACACGACTTCACGCGTGCGCGGCCGCTGATTGGCTGGAGGCGTTCTCCACGCCCCTCACTGTAATTCCACATACACTGCTACCCGCTGACTTGTCGCTACTGTTATGTGATACGTGAGGGGTATCCATTGTACACGGTGTATTGTACTGTGCTCTGCCCTAGCCAAGACGCAGACATATGACATGTTCGGTATAGCGGCGGAATAATGATATTGTGACGACGTTCTACACACAGCACGGTGTGCTTATTGGACTTCGCCTCATAATAATTGCGCGGGAATTTTTTTGAGAGAGGCTGGTCATCCTGTGTAGGCTAGTGCTACCTGCCGCCGAGTCCACATAGAAAAGGATGTTTGGTTTTAGGGTGCAGTGCAATCTTTCTAGGTAGTTTACAGGTACCATTTTGGTTGTACTTTTTTGTTTTCTGAAAGACATTTTAGATGGGGAAGCAAAAAAATATTTATATTCCTGTAACTTTTTTTTTTTTTCTTAAAAGGGTTATCCGCTGACCAAAACTGGCATTGCATTAATATATTTTATGTAAAAAGTCACTTACTAACGGGTGGATTATAATGAGGGCAATCTTGGTAAGTGCCCAGGGCCTGAGGCTAAAAGGGGGACCAGTTCGCCCCGGTTCCTCTGAACCGGTTGTTAAAATTACAGCCGGTTCAGAGAACTGGGGTGAAGCGGGACCTCTCACCCAATTGAATCCGCACACTTAGGATGCGGATACAATTGCTTACTCTAGCGCTGGTGAGAGCTTTCTCGCCCTTTGTCACGATGATGTCATCACGCCGTTACGCTGGATGATGTCTCCTGGTCTCTGACCAGTCCTGCGTCGCTAGAGGATGGCGTGGGGACAGGTGAGAATGTTTTTTTTTCCCTGTGGACAGCGTTGGGGGCGATATCTACAGCGGGAGCTATCTACAGGGGGCATTGTGACTGCCGCTATCTACAGGGGGCATTGTGACTGCCGCTATCTACAGGGGGCAGTGTGACTGGCACTATCTACAGGGGTAATTGTGACTGGCGCTATCCACAGTTGGTAGTGTGACTGGTGCTGTCTACAGGGGGCATTCTGACTGGCGCTATCTACAGGGGGCAGTGTCACTGGCGCTATCTACAGGGGGCAGTGTGACTGGCGCTATCTACAAGGGGCAGTGTGACTGGCATTATCTACAGGGAGCATTATGACTGGCGCTATCTACAGGTGGCATTGTGTCTGGCACTATCCACAAGCGGATTGTGACTAGCACTATCTACAGGGGGCATTGTGACTGGCGCTATCTACAGGGGGCATTGTGACTGCTGCTATCTACAGGGGGCAGTGTGACGTGTTATCGACAGGGGGCATTGTTAGTGTGTGTGTGTTGTTTTACTTTACAGTGTTTGACACAATTTAATTCATGGGGCCATAGTATGGTGCTATTATATTCAGAGGCACAGTGTAAAATACTATTGTATTCAGGAGCGCAGTGTGTGATACTATTATATTCAGGGGCATGGAGTGTGGAACCATGAGAATTTTATCTTCGTTTATAGGTGTGGAAATGTTGGAAAAGTGAGAAGCTGAAGACATCTGAGCGGCAAACTGTAGAAATGGGCCATGGCCGGGAGAAGTCATCATAGAGGTCTGGACCGGATGGAGAAGAACAGGGAAAAGAACTAAAAAGAATCTGAGACATCACCTGTGAGTCACTCAATGTAAATGTTTATTCTCCCTGTGACTGATCAGTACTGTAGTCACTGTATGATCTGTAGCGAGATGACAGATGGTAGCATTATTTTTGTGAAAGCAACTCCCAGCATATCTTTACCAATGTTCGGGTTGTACTGGGTGCTGTCGTTTTATGTCGTGAAAACTTATGTGGCAGGGGTTAGACTGAATTTTCAAATGATCCCTGTACTGAGCTGTATTTGTGCTGGTGCTGTATAGATCTACTGAGCTTTGTTCTGGCAGGGTATGTATGTACTGAGTTTTCTTCTGGTGCTGTATTTATCTACGGAACTTGCTTCTGGTGTTGTATTTATGTACTGAACTGGGTTCTGGGGTTGTATATATGTACTGAGTGTAACGGCCGCGGTCGCAGACCGCCACCTTCCCTTACCTGCTGATGACCGCGACCTCTCTCCTTATGCCGACGTCTCCCTCCCCGGAGATGCCAGCACATGCATCCGCTGTGCCCTGCAGTGACCACTAGGGTGCGCGCGCGTTTTTTCCCAGCCTTAAAGGGCCAGCACACACATGTAAATAATTAGTTATCCCCAGATCACCCTGGACTATATATAGGGCCCTGCCCTTTCACTCCTTGCCTGAACGTTGATGCATATTCCCATGTTAGTTTTAGCAAACGGTCCCTTAGTCGTATCCTGTTCCCAATGTTCCTGTCCCCTGCTACCTGTATACCGTGCTGTGTTTGTTACTGAGCCTTATCGAGTGTTGGAGTCGTGTTGTGCCACCTGTCACACCTGCTGTCATACACCACGTCTGTTGTCATCTGCCACGCCTGATATCATCCGCCACGTGTGGCTTCATCTACCTTCAAGTTCAATCTGTGCCTTAGCCTCTGCTACTGTCTGGGCTATTTCAGGTACTCTTGTGCTAGGACTTTGTATACACTGTTGTTTGGCCAGCTGCTACTCCGCTATGGTGGTGCGCCTAGTTGGTCCACAAACCCACGGATCGTGACAGTACGCTTAGGCCATGGACCCCGCTGGTTGACCTAAGACCATGACGACGTCACAAGTCATGCAGGCAGACATGCGAGACTTTCCGTCTTGACAATACCAACTCCTCGAGGTGGTGAATGCCATTGCACATCGACTGGATGCGCAAGCTGCAGTCTTCACGGCACTTGCGCCTGTTGCTCCTGCTGTTTCTCCTGCACACCTCCTGTCAGTACCAGTGCCGATCCCCGATTCTCCTTGCCACTAGCTCCTTGCTATGACGAAGACGCGAGGACCTGCAGGGGATTTCTGAACCAATGCCAGATCCACTTCAGACTGCATGCAAAGCCCTTCTGATGACGCAAGGATCGCCTTCATAATTTCTATCCTTACTGGCAAGGCCCTGGCATGGGCGAACCCCATTTGGGAACATCAGAGACTTGTGATTTACAGTGTATCTTATAGACTTTCCGTACAGTATTTGAGGAACCTGGGAGAGTCTCTTCTTCAGCTGCATCTCTGCTGACCCTTCGCCATGGAGACATCTCCATGGGCGAGTACGCCATTCAATTCCGTAACCTGGCTGCAGAACTGGCCTGGAACAACGAGGCCTTGTAGGCTACATTCTGGCAGGGACTGTCTTCTGAGATTAAAGACTAGCTTGCCACTCGAGACCTGCCACCTACCCTGGATGATCTTATTCTTCTGGCAACCTGGATTGACATGAGGATCCAGGAACGGTCCCAAGGGGTTTGTCGGGAAAGAAGATTCCCTAGGCTGGCTCCTACTTTCCAGCAACCCCTGCTGCCCTCATCAGTTGTTCCACCAGAGGAGCCTATGCAAGTGGACCGGCTCAAATTGTCAGTCCAGGAGAGACAACACATACGCACTTCGGGACTCTGTCTGTATTGCGGCCTTGGAGGCCATTTTCTGTGTTTGTCCCCAGAAGCCAAAAAACTCCAGTGCCTAGGATTGGTTGAAGAGACAAACCTAGGCGGAACGGCACTAAATATAAAAATTTCTCCCAAACTCTCCATTCCTGTGACCATAGTGTCCGGCCAGAAGATGCAGCGGGTCTCTGCCTACTTGGACTCATCTCCAGTTGCCCACAGTCCCCCTGGAGACGTCTCTGGCTGTTGCCTCGGTGAATAAACGATTGAACTGTTCCCAGATGCTTCACCTCCCCGTGGACGGGTATACCCTCTCTCCTTCCCTGAGACCCAGTCCATGTCAGCCTATGTCAAGGAGAAAATGGAGAGGGACTTCATATGAAAATCCACCTCCCCGGCCGGGGCCGTATTCTTCTTCGTTAAAAAGAAAGACGGATCTCTTCGACCCTGCATTGATTACCGTGGTCTCAACCAGATCATGGTCAAGAATAAATACCCATTGCCACTGATATCCAAATTATTTGACCATATACAAGGAGCCATGATTTTCTCTAAAGTAGACTTGCGGGGGGCTTACAACTTGATCCAAAACCATTGAGGTGACGAGTGGAAGACGGCATTTAACACTCGAGACGGGCACTACAAATACCTGCTGATGCCCTTCGGTCTGTGTAACGCTCCTGCGGTCTTTCAAAAATTTGTGAATGATATCTTCCGACATCTCCTCTATGTCTGTGTTGTGGTCTATCTCGATGATAGTTTGATCTTCTCCCCAGATCCGACGACACATCGGAGGCATGTCCGTCAAGTTCTGTTGCGCTTAAAGAGGCTCTGTCACCAGATTTTGCAGCCCCTATCTGCTATTGCAGCAGATAGGCGCTGCAATGTAGATTACAGTAACGTTTTTATTTTAAAAAAACGAGCATTTTTGGCCAAGTTATGACCATTTTTGTAGTTATGCAAATGAGGCTTGCAAAAGTCCAAGTGGGTGTGTTTAAAAGTAAAAGTCCAAGTGGGCGTGTATTATGTGCGTACATCGGGGCGTTTTTAATACTTTTACTAGCTGGGCGCTCTGAAGAGAAGTAACATCCTCTTCTCTTCAAAACGCCCAGCTTCTGACAGTGCAGATCTGTGACGTCACTCACAGGTCCTGCATCGTGACGGCCACATCGGCACCAGAGGCTACAGTTGATTCTGCAGCAGCATCAGCGTTTGCAGGTAAGTCGATCTTACCTGCAAACGCTGATGCTGCTGCAGAATCAACTGTAGCCTCTGGTGCCGATGTGGCCGTCACGATGCAGGACCTGTGAGTGACGTCACAGATCTGCACTGTCAGAAGCTGGGCGTTCTGAAGAGAAGAGGATGTTACTTCTCTTCAGAGCTCCCAGCTAGTAAAAGTATTAAAAACGCCCCGATGTACGCACATAATACACGCCCACTTGGACTTTTACTTTTAAACACACCCACTTGGACTTTTGCAAGCCTCATTTGCATAACTACAAAAATGGTCATAACTTGGCCAAAAATGCTCGTTTTTTTAAAATAAAAACGTTACTGTAATCTACATTGCAGCGCCTATCTGCTGCAATAGCAGATAGGGGTTGCAAAATCTGGTGACAGAGCCTCTTTAAGGGAGAATCTTCTGTATGCCAAGCTGGAGAAGTGCATTTTTGAAAAAAAATCCCTGCTCTTCCTGGGCTACATAATCTCAGATCATGGCCTCAAGATGGATCCTGAGAAATTAAAGTTCATCCTGGAATGGCCCACGTCCTCAGGGCCTGCGGTCCATACAGCGTTTTTTTGGATTCGCTAACTTCTACCGGCAGTTTATCCCAAATTTCTCATCACTGATGGTTTCCATCTCTATCCTTACCAAGAAAGGTATGAACGCCAAGGTGTGGACTCCAGAGGCAGAATCAGCATTTAATAGCCTCAAGAGTGCGATCACTTCAGCCTCAATCCTCCATCATCCTGACGTGTCTCGACAGTTCTCGTTGGAGGTGGACGCTTCCTCTGTTAGTGCAGGTGCATTTCTGTTCCAGAGAAGCTTCAAAGGAAGGGCAGTAGTATGTGGCTATTACTCAAGACTTTTTTTCTCCCGCAGAGCGCAATTACTCTATTGGGGATCGGGAGTTACTGGCCATCAAGTTGGCACTGGAGGAGTGGATACATCTGCTAGAGGGCGCAGTTCATCCCATTCTGATATACAACGACCACAAGAATCTCACTATCTCCAATCGGCTCAATGGCTAAACCCCCGTCACGCCAAGTGGTCGCTGTTCTTCGCCCGTTTCCAGTTTGTGCTCCACTACCGTCCCGCTGATAAAATGTGAGGGCTGATGCTCTGTCCAGTTAATTTGAAACAGAGTACACTGTGGAGATGCCTCAATGTATCACCCGTCCTGCAATGTTACTGCTAATCCCCTGCAAGTTAGAGACATTCCCCCGGGGAGGACTTTTGTTCGTTTGGTAGATAGGAGGAGAATCCTTTGCTGGGGACACAGCTCCAAACTGGCTGGGCACGCTGGTGTTCGTAACAATTGAGACCTGATAGCTCGTCATTTCTGGTGGCCTATGCTGCCCAAAGATATTTTGGACTTTGTCTCTTCCTGCACTGTTTGTACTTCTATTAACCTCTTAATGACCATTCCATTTTGTGCGTTAATGACCAAGGATTATTTTTTGTTTTTTCACTGTTGCATTCTAAGAGTCGTAACTTTTTTTTTTTTATTCCGTCGACATAGCCGTATAAGGTCTTGTTTTTTGCGGGGCGAGCTGTATTTTTCAATTGCACAATTTTTGGGTGCATATAATATATTGATTAACTTTATTTTAGGAAAGAATTAAAAATAAACGGCTATTCCAGCATTGTTTTTCACGTTATAAATTTACGCCATTCACTATGCGGCATAAATAACATGTTAGCTTTATTCTATGGGTTGGCAAGATTATGGGGATGCCAAATCTGTAGAGGTTTTATGTTTTCTTACGTTTGCAGCAGGAGCCAGGCTGTGTATAACAGCGGTGCTCCTGCCGCTGATCGTGTGGGTACACTGACAGTACCCACCCGATCAGAGCGACGGATATATCCGTCGCTATGCGGGAACTAACAAGATATATCCGTCGCTCGTCGTTAAGGTTGCTCACTCCAAGCCTGCTGGCCTGCTCCAACCTCTGGCTGTGTTCAACGCTCCCTGGCAACATATTGCAATGGACCTTGTCACAGATCTTCCTCCCCCTTTTCCGGAAATTCGATGTATCGGAGTACGGGCTCATAGACTTTCTATTGAGTCCGTCCTCCGATACATTGAATTCCGGAAAAAGCCGAACAGAAACTAAGCTGCTTCGCACGAGTGCTTCAGCTGCTTAGTTTTAGCGATTTGTGGGGGTCTCAGTTCTTGGACCCGCACCAATCAAAACTTCTGACATATCACTATGACATGTCAGAAGTTTGTTAAATGTTTAGCTACACTTTAATAGCTTTGTAACTTTGTAAGTAGCTTTGTGTAAATGCAGTTGTAACATTTTCTAATATACTTTGGGGGGAATTTAAGACTGGCGTTTCAGACATAAATTAGAATACATTTGTCGGGTTGTATAAGGCCTTGTCCCTTCTGCTATGGCACGTCTACTTTTTAGCCATGAGCGTTGCAAATGCCTCAAAAGTCTTTTTTACACAAATTGCGACTGTCCTATGTCAGAAAACTAGCATAGAAAGAATAATACATTTCCGGCTTAGTATTTCAATTCCTCACCATTTTAAAGATCTTTGTTTGTCGTCAGTGAATGGGAACAATCTTGTTTAAAATCAGAGACTAAGGTCACGTGCACACTTCCATTGCCCGTCGTACGGCCGCAAATGACGGATCCGTGAAACACGGACCGCACACGAATGGCTTCTGTGTGCAGTCCGTTGTTTCAATGGATGAAATTAATGAAAAGGCAGAGACTGTTCCGTCAAAAACGGACAGGAGTAGCACCTGTCCTATTTTTGTCGCAACAGCCACACGGTTCTGTTGAAACAACGGAAGTGTGCATGGCCCCATAGAAATTAATGTGTCAGTGTGCTATCTGTTAAAAAAACAGATAGCACACTGAAAAAAATAACTGAAGTGGGCATGAGGCCTAAAACCCTGAATAGACCTGAGAAGTGGATAAAACTGTATCCAGGCTAGGAAATCCTCTGTGATCTAAACAACTATCAGAGATTTAGGCCTCAGAGAATGATACATTTGATGTAACCTACTAGACATGTTAAAGGGTAACTAAACTTTCAAATAACTTCTGACATTTTATAGTGATATGTCAGAAGTTTTGATCGGTGAGGGTCTGAGAACCCCACAGATCGCTAAAACGAGGAGGCAGAAGCACTCGGGAGAGCGCACACTATGACATGTCAGAAGTTTTTTGAAAGTTTAGTTACCCTTCAAGACACTTTTCTTTACACCACTTCATAGCTGGCGTACTTTATACCAATAACTGTTGAAAAAGGTGCAAAAAGTGTAAAAAACACATAATAAATTTGACCCACACATGTACACATTATATAAAACCGTAAAACCCCTAAAAAGGGGTATTTCCCATGTCAGAATTTTGAAGCATATCCACAGGATATGCCATAAATGTCCGATAGATGCGGGACATGCATCTAGAACGGGCTCCCTGACCCCCGTCCTACTATCTGCCGGTATTGCTGGGCTCTAGCTTCTGACTGACCAGGTTTATCGAAAACGAGCGCGTAAGCAAAATAAGTGTCCAACATGTCTAGGGAATTGTGCCATCACGGCGGGTGGGCCATTTTGATAAATAAGGAGCAATTGGCATATTTTTTCAGACTAAGACACCATGCACATGGCAAATACGGATCCGTAGTCATCCGCAAGTCATCCGCATATCTGGCACGCTGTCCGCAAATACGGTCCGTAGTGCATCTGCATTTACGCATCCGCAAAAAAAAAGGGAGGCTACAGATGATGTTGCCAACATGTCCCGACCCCTTGAAAAGGTCACATGATTGCTCAGGCGCCATTTTCTTAGGGTATTCGCTGCTGTCGCATAGTAACGCTTCCGCAATTACGGATGCTGCCATACAACGCGGGTGTCGGCTGTATATTACAGCTGACACTTGACTATAACGAGCGCGATCACGCTCTCCTAACCCCTTAAATGCTGCGCAATAGCGACCACGGCATCAAAAGCATCGGAAAGAGGGGGACGACCCCCCTCTGATAGCCCGTTGCCCCCCCCTGTGATGCGATCGTGGAGTGCCAATGGTTGACATGGCAGCCTGGGGGTCTAATGAAGGCCCCAAGGTCTGCCATCTTTGTACTCCTATAAAGCCTTAATAGGAGCCTGTCAGAAACACGATATACTGCAATCAATTAGTATCACAGTATATAGTGCAAGCGATCCAATGATCGCTGGTTCAAATCCACTAGGGAGACTTAAAAAATAAAAAAAGTAAAAATCAGTTAAAGCTTTTTTTCATGTACAAAAAAAAATATTAAAAGTTCAAAAACCCTCCTTTTCCCATTTTCCCCCCTAAAGCATTGTTAAAAAAATTAAATAAACATACTTGGTATTGCCGCGTCCATAAAAGTTTGAACTATTACAATATAACATTATGTCTAATCACTTCAGTATTGTTAATGTGTTAGTATAAGACAGCACATAGTGATCTAAAAGGATCCCTATGCGCTGAGTAAATGAATGGAGAGGAGTGCATGACGCTGATTGGTCTGGTTGTACAGCGTCATACACTCCCCTGTACAACGCCCACTTGGTCTAAAGTTAAAAACACGCCCACTTGGGCATTAACCCGTTAGTGACCGGCCCATCGTGTTTCTACGTCGGTCACTAACGGGCTTTATTCCGATGCCATAGACTTTTTACGTCGCGGCATCGGAATAAAATAGCGCCGCCGGGGAGAGGTTTAGCTCCCTGCTCTCAGCTGCCGGAGGTAGCTGAGGGCTTGGAGCAGTGACTGGGGACCGCTGTTTGCGGTCCCCATACCGGCGATCGCCGGTATTCAACGAATACCGGCGACCGCCGTTACAATAAATGTGCCGATGCAAATGATGATTTTATCTCCTCTCACCATGTATGTTTGGTGAGAGGAGATAAAAAAAACTGCTGCTTAGGCCCCCTGCTGCCTCCGATCGTGTCCCCCGTCCCCCCCCTGTGCCCCCCCCCCATCCCTAACTGCCGGGAAAAAAGAAAATGGCGCTGTGAGTCTAAGGCAGCTATTCTGCCTGTAAATAGAAACTGATCAGGGACCCTGATAATTGGTCCCTGATCAGATGGTCACTGTGATATACCTATCACAGTGACCATAGTCCCATATTTTCACAATACAGCACAAGATTTGTGCTCTTCTCTCCCTCCTCTCACTGTAGTTGATCTGTGAGTGGAGAGAGAGAAATACTATAGAAATCTTGTGCTGTATTATACTGTAAAATACACCACATACTTACTCGCCAGTGTTCCGATATTGTCCGTAATCACCCCAGATTACCCGTAATCACGCCAGATTACCGGTAATTCTTTTTTTTCCGCTGAATTAGTTTTAGTTGCTGTAATTAACTGCGGTTTACCGTATTTTTTTATTTTTTTCCGTTAGTGTTGTGTCTATATTATATAAAAAAAAAAAAAATCCCCCAAAAATTTAAAATACTAAAAAAATAAAAATGTACTTGTTAGTTTAGTGTTAGAAAATAATGAACCGCAGAAGCCGCAGAATGTTCTCTGCAGAGCAGGCATACGCCATGCTGTGCTCTAGCGGTTCCGGCAGTGATACGGACACTGCGTCAGAAGCAGAACTTGGCTCAGAAAGCGACACAAGTTCTGCTTCTGCCACTGGACCTCCCAGCCCTATGGTGGTGGACGCAGCGGTCAGCGGTGAAGCGTCAGGAGCCGGGCCTAGTACTGCAGTCCCTCCCGCAATGTGGGATCCTGCAGTTTCTTTCTCCCCCCAAATTCCGCCATTTACAGCGACTCCAGGCATCAACTCTGATGTCACAAATTTTACCCCCTATAACTTTTTAAATTTTTTTATAGGCGATCAGGTCCTGGAACTAATCGTCCAGCAGACGAATTTATACGGTAGGCAATTTGTCACCCAAAATCCCAGTTCTTACTATTCCAGAGGATGGATCCCCACAACCGTTTGTGAAATGAAAAATTTTTGGGGAATTACCCTAAATATGGGGATAGTAAAAAAAACCTTCTATCCGCTCTTACTGGGCTACTAGCGCTATCCATAGCACCCCTGTATTTGCTGCTGTCATGACCCGAACGCGCTATGAGACGCTAATGCGCTTCATGCACTTCTCGGACAACTCCCAAATCCCCCCAAGAAGTGACCCAGGCCATGATCGCCTCAACAAGTTGAGACCCCTCATCTCCCTCCTATCTGAGTCTTTTCTAAATTTGTACACCCCAGGCCAAAAAATAGCGGTAGACGAGTCCATTATGGCCTTCAAGGGCCGTCTATCGTTTCGCCAATATATCCCCTCCAAAAGAGCCCGATACGGAGTGAAACTCTATAAGGTGTGCGAGAGCACAACGGGCTACACCTGTGCCTTTTTTATATATGAGGGCAGGGACCGCCACCTTAATCCCCCAGGATGCCCAGAGGATATTGGCATTAGTGGGAAAATTGTCTGGGAACTCATGGTGCCATTCCTACAGAAAGGGTACCATTTGTACACCGACAATTACTACACCAGTGTCCCCCTGTATAAGTCCCTCCATGCTGCGAATACAGGGGCCTGTGGGACGGTACGAAAAAATAGAGTCGGCTTCCCTCAACAGCTGGTGTCCAGGCGACTAGTAAGGGGTGCGTCACTCTCATTCACTAGTGACCAGTTGCTCGCAATAAAATGGAGTGACAAAAAGGACATGTACATGCTCTCCACCGTGCACGAGGACACCACAGTGGCAGTGAGAGAGAGGGGCGCTACCTCTGATAAGAGGAAACCGGTCTGCGTGGTGGACTATAACAAGTTCATGGGGGGAGTCGATCTATCTACCAGGTCCTACAACCGTACCTGGTCAAGCGCAAAACTAGGGCCTGGTATAAAAAGGTAGCGATCTACCTTATCCAGATGGCCACTTACAACAGCTATGTGCTGTACAAGACCCAGGGAACGCTCAGTTTCCTCCAGTATCAGGAGAAAATTATAGAGCACCTCCTGTTTGACTCCCCCGCACCTGGAGACTCCTTTGAGTCAGAGAATGTCAAAAGGCTCACTGAGCGCCACTTCCTTCACCCCGTCCCTGCCACTGAGAGTAAGGAATACCCCCAAAGGAGATGCTGGGTGTGCAGTAAACACGGAAAGAGGAGGGATACCCGGTTTTACTGCCCCATGTGCCCTTCAAATCCAGGCCTGTGCAACTACCCCTGTTTTGAGACCTACCACACCGTTTCTAATTATTAATTTTATCTATGATTTTTTTATGATACATTTCTTGGACAATTAAATCCAGGACTTGATCACTCACAAATGAATACAGTTTATTGTGCAGGAGCCCACATCTGTCTATTCAGAACATGGACCTCACAAGTGTTCTTGAAATAAAAAATAAATGTGGGCATTGCATTTATTAGTAGATAAATCCAACACCTGCGGCCCATGCCGCCCCTGAATTAGTGGAAGTCGTGCATTTTAGCAATGGTTACAAGAATAAATTGGGGATGTATTTCCTTTTTCTTATGACTATGTCCTGCCACATACAGCTGTTACATTCCTAATTCTGTACCGTGATACGGGCATGATATTTTTTTTTTTGGAGGATCTCTAATAATCGAGCTGTTCCTTATCAATACACCATGGGCTTTGTTACGGTTCTTCTGGAAATACTGACATAATTTTGGGGATTAGTGATCCTTTACTGTTCCTATAGATGGTTTTGGACATTGTCCCTTTATATATTCTGTAGGTGATTGGTTGTTTTGTGCACATAGCGGTTTCTACCTTGCCGGGCAGGGGCCTGTTATGGTGTACCGCGTCACTTGGCACATTCGTCCCTCATAAGGATTGATGGAGCTAAAGAGACGTTGTACAACCAGTCACTGAAAAAAAAAAACCTTGTCATGACAACCCTGCAGGTTCTTCTATCTAGTGAACAGACTCGAGTTTGCAACATAGTTGGATACATTTTCCTCCATTTGTTTGAAGATATTGCCCGTCACTCCAGTACAGTTTATTTTTTCCTCTCTGACTGATTTTATATTAGGACAGAATTCTGTCCACAATGACATCATAATGGCACCAACTGCTTCTTCAGCAAGACATAGTCATAAGTAAAGGCAAATACGTCTATAGCGACATGTATCCGTTATGAATACACGGCTTCACTTCTCTTCTGTATGCCGCACAAATGTATTCATGTGGCATATTTCTAACAAAATAACCTTCTACCACGTCTCCTCTATTTCATGTGGAAACGTAATAAGAGTTTGAAGAAAACATTATATACCCATAGTGTCTGAAATTATACCCATTATTTCCTCCTTGAAAAATGTTTTGGTCCGCATGCCCACTACACCACTAGATGAATACCTTTAGGGGTTTAGTTTTTAAAATGGGGTCATTTCTGCGTGTTTTTTTTTTTTGTTCAGGCAGCTCAATGCCTCTAAATGCATGATATGGGGCCGAGAATTTATTCAATTGTGCCCTGAAAGCCAAAGGGTGCTCCCTCTCTTTTTGGCCCAGCCACATGTCTAATAAGCAGATTGGGGCAACAATGAGAGTATTTTTGAAAACAGGAGAAACCGGGTGATTGATTTTGGGGTTTGTTTCTTCATTTTCATGTTCGCTTTACAAAGAAATTGGTCTTCAAACTGATACTTTTATGAAAAAAGTGAAGTTTAATTTTTTTTCACCTGCTATGCATTAAATTTAGCAAAAAACTGTGGGGTCAAAATACTATACCCCTAGATAAATACCTTAAGGGGTCTAGTTTTCTAAATGGGGTCGTTTATGGGGAGTTTCTATCGTTCTGGTAGTTCAAAACCTCTCCAAATATACAGTGGGGCCTAAAACTTTTTCAAGCAAAATAGGAGTCCTGAAAGCCTCCGGGTGCTCCCTTTCTTTCGGGCCCTGCTGTGTGTCCAGGCAACACATTAGGGTCACAATGGGGGCATTTTTGAAAACAGGAGAAACAGGGTGATAGATTTTGGGGTGTGTTTCTTCATTTTTATGGTCGCTTTACACAGAAATCGGTCTTCAAAGTGATACTTTTATGAAAAAAGTGATTTTTTTATTTTTTTTCACCTGCTATGCATTAAATTTAGCAAAAAACTGTGGGGTCAAAATACTCACTACACCCCTAGATAAATACCTTAGGCCCTGTTCACACAGAGTTTTTTGACAAGTTTTTTGGAGCAGAAACCGCTCTGCAAAACTCATCAAAAAATGCCCGAAAATGCCTCCCATTGATTTCAATGGGAGGCAGACGAGTTTTTTTACCACGAGTAAAAAAAACTCGTCGTGGTAAAAAGAAGCAACATGACCCATCTTGAGGCGGTTTCCGCCTCCAAAACCCCATTTCAGTGAGTCAGAAAGAGGGAAAAAAAACCTCGACGAGTGTCTTGACGAGTTTTTGTCAAACCACTGTGCAAAAACCTACTGGAGCAGTTTTTGCAGGAGGAATTTTCCTCCTGCAAAAAACTCAGTGTGAACACAGCCTAAGGGGTCTAGTTTTCTAAATGGGGTAGTTTATGGGGAGTTTCTATCGTTCTGGTAGTTCAAAACCTCTCCAAATATACAGTGGGGCCTAAAACATTTTCAAGCAAAATATGAGACCTGAAAGTCTCCATGTGTTCCCTTCCTTTGGGGCCCTGCCGTGTGTCCAGGCAATGCATTAGGGTCACAATGTGGGCATTTTTGAAAACAGGGTGATAGATTTTGGGGTGTGTTTCTTCATTCTTATGGTCGCTTTACACAAAAATCGGTCTTCAAAGTGATACTTTTATGGAAAATGTGATTTTTTATTTTTTTTCACCTGCTATGCATTAAATTTAGCAAAAAACTGTGGGGTCAAAATACTCAGTACACCCCTAGATAAATACCTTAAGGGGTCTGGTTTTCTAAATGGGGTAGTTTATGGGGAGTTTCTATCGTTCTGGTAGTTCAAAACCTCTCCAAATATACAGTGGGGCCTAAAACATTTTCAAGCAAAATATGAGACCTGAAAGTCTCCGGGTGTTCCTTTCCTTTCGGGCCCTGCCGTGTGTACAGGCAATGCATTAGGGTCACAATGTGGGCATTTTTGAAAACAGGAGAAACAGGGCGATAGATTTTGGGGGGTGTTTCTTCATTCTCATGGTCGCTTTACAAAGAAATCGGTCTTCAAAGTGATACTTTTATGAAAAAAGTGAGATTATATTTTTTTACGCCTGCTTTGCATGAATTCTTACAAAAAAACTGTGGGGTCAAAATACTTACAACACCCCTTAATAAACACTTTAAGGGGTGTAGTTTGCAAAATGGGGTAACTTGTGGGGGTTTCCACCATTCTGACACCTATGGGCCTCTGAAAACCTGGCTTGGTGCAGGAAAACCAAATGTACTTCAAAATGTATAAAATTATTACTAAACTTGTAAGTCATCTAAATTGCTCAAAAAAAAAATATTTTTTTCAAAAGTGCTGCCAAAATAGAGTAAAGAGATGGAAATATATATTTAATTAAAAAAATTGTACTGTATGTATGTACATATGTGACATATTGCCGTTAAAAATAGGGAAAAATGATAATTTTTACAAAATTTCTACTATTTTTTTATTACTTTCCGTAAATCGTATCAGTCTACTTTTACCACTAAAATAAAGTACAACATGTGACGAAAAAACAATGTCAGAATTACTTGGATATTCAAAACTTTCGCTGAGTTATTCTCTTATAAAGTCACACACACCAGATTTAACAAATCTGGCTTGGTCATTAAGGTCCAAACAGGCCCGGTCATTAAGGGGTTAAGCAACTCATTAGCATAAATCTAAAATCGCTAATAAAGTGGAGAAAACAGATAGTTTTTTAAAATAAAAACCACTACTGTCACCTACATTATAGCGCCGATCTCCTTATATAGGAGATAGGCCACTTATAATGTGGTGACAGAGCCTCTTTAAAGAGGCTCTGTCACCAGATTTTGCAACCCCTATCTGCTATTTATAACCAATAGTCTCCAGAAGTTAGCAAAGTTACTGGGCTAGGTATTGTTCCAAAGAACATCCTCCCATTTCTAATATTAAGGCAACTCTATAGTATATATTTATAAATAAATGTCTCACAGGAGAGAGTAAGCGGTTAGGTACGACCAACACATATGTTTAAAGTACCCCCAAACATTGTCAACTCGAAAAGTAGCAGGACTCTACTATATCGTAGCAAGAAATTGAGAACCAAGAGTCACAAGGCTACACATCATAAATTTTATTACATATAACTATATAAATACATAATATCAAAATAAAAACACAGCGAGGTTTCTAAAAAGGAAAATTGTATATGGATCACTTCAGAATTGTTTGTAACCACGGGAATGGTATAAATACTACACCTTAACAAAAGGACATATATGTAATAGACAAAGATAATATACAGAGGACCATTAAGTCAGCGGGTTAATTGCAATAGTGCATTATCAAAGACAATCTGCTGTCTATCATGAAATTGTATCTGTACATATCATAAGCGTCTCACATGACATTTTAGAGAAAGGTACTCAAAGAACACGGTACCATATATCCAAAAGGAATATACCGTGAATATGCCCTATAATGTGAAAAACTCCCCATCTGGAAAATACCAGAGGCAGTCAGTAGATAAAATCTTACCCATAGGAGTAAAGGTGAGCCCGTGATGAAAATAACACCCCAACGCGCGTTTCGCTGTTCTAGCTTCCTCAGGGGGTATAATCTGAACTGCGTCCTGTCCTCCTTAAATAGTGTCCCTGGTTATCCAGGTAGAGCGTTCCGTGTGAATTCACTCATCATTGGTCCACGGCGCATGGAGGCATCGCGACCTTTAGACAGAATCTCGCGCATGCGCCGTGGACCAATGATGAGTGAATTCACACGGAACGCTCTACCTGGATAACCAGGGACACTATTTGAGGACAGGACGCAGTTCAGATTATACCCCCTGAGGAAGCTAGAACAGCGAAACGCGCGTTGGGGTGTTATTTTCGTCACGTGGATCACACGGATCACGGGCTCACCTTTACTCCTTTACTCCTATGGGTAAGATTTCATCTACTGACTGCCTCTGGTATTTTCCAGATGGGGAGTTTTTCACATTATAGGGCATATTCACGGTATATTCCTTTTGGATATATGGTACCGTGTTCTTTGAGTACCTTTCTCTAAAATGTCATGTGAGACGCTTATGATATGTACAGATACGATTTCATGATAGACAGCAGATTGTCTTTGATAATGCACTATTGCAATTAACCCGCTGACTTAATGGTCCTCTGTATATTATCTTTGTCTATTACATATATGTCCTTTTGTTAAGGTGTAGTATTTATACCATTCCCGTGGTTACAAACAATTCTGAAGTGATCCATATACAATTTTCCTTTTTAGAAACCTCGCTGTGTTTTTATTTTGATATTATGTATTTATATAGTTATATGTAATAAAATTTATGATGTGTAGCCTTGTGACTCTTGGTTCTCAATTTCTTGCTAGTATATATATATAGATGCAAGAGAAACAGAGTCTTAAAGCCAGTATATATTCAAAGGTATCAAAAAGATTCTTTATTAAATATGCATAACAATGAACATTAAAAATTGTATATGACAGGAGAAACTCAATATAAAGTCAACATAGAGATGCATCAGGGAAACCAAAGTTTATGAGTAGTAAACCCTATTCCAACATAGGTTACAGGCAAGAATACCACTAATTTGGAGTATGGTGGATTAAGCTCAGTACGTATAATAATGCTACTGCAGGACACAAGTGATCCAAACAGAAGACATGATATACTAAAGAGGTAAAGATAGACCATACCCTGGGAACTTGAAAAATAAACAGGATATTCTTACCCATAGAATGTCCTTGTGTGGTCCCTGATGATCGCTGTGTGCGCCCCGACGCGCGTTTCGTGAGTGTTCGCTTCCTCAAGGGGGTGTGGTGTGTATGTCAGTTAGCACCCTATTTATACTCCTTCTATAAGTAGCCCAGGTGTGTGTTAGATACGTTCTACCTTGTCCAAAGGTATGCGGTGCGCATCCGACGGCGCAGCCGGAAGTGTGGCAAGCCCCACTTCCGCCCTCCAGTGTTGCGGCGCACATCCGGACTCTCGACGCGTACCAAGAGATCCGGACATGCGCACAGCACTATCGGAGGAACAGGCGTGGCCAGCCCCAGTCCCGGCCGCATACGTCAGGAGCGCGCACCCCATTGGACAGCGCAGACCAGATGTGGGCAGGTAAATATATAACATGAAATCTAATATATACTTGTGTTGTGATTCGTTCACTCTAACCAGGTTCGTGTCGGTAAAATGCTTAATACTGACTCAAATATATGTGTAAACTTGAAAGGTTGTTTTTATACACAGACAGCGACAAATCTCGTTGTCCTCATAGTACAGTGTTTAAGAAAAAGGAAAGGGAAGAAAATTTTTTTTTTTGGGGTGGCAGTTACGCCCGATGGCTTAATATATTTGTAAAGAACACATTAAATTGTATATCCGGTAATGCAACTTAGTAAAGTAGTTTTTATAAAACATATCATATAATATATCATTACAGATGTAACAGTACTTGATAATTATTGATAATAGAACCATAAATGTAGGAGATACATACGTCTCCAAATTAAACCATACGAGCATAATCACCATCTTAAAACAGTGCTAATAAAACTATATATATATATATATATATATATATATATATATATATATATATATAAGAGACTGTTGCTGTGAAGGTAGCAGTCATGTACGGTCGTCTGTAAAAGGTCAGGCGACATTAAAGTGCTAATACAAGTACATACAGGGACAGCAGTACAAATAGATTCCATATATAGAGTCCCAAATATGTAAACTCCACATCAGGGTCCGCAATGTGGAAAGTCATCGGGCTTCAAACGATGTGTTCTAGGGGTACATAGGCGCTTCACTAAATATCAGCCGCTATGTCACATACCTACTAAAGAGATAATAGTTAAAAACTAGACATACAAACAATCCACAGTTTAAAATTATTAAAATTACATTATACTGGTAATCAGGCAATTCCAACATCCTCATAAGAAGGGTGCGAAGCTTAATTTTTCATTCAATCCGGCCGGTGCCATGGAGCCTAATTGCACAATCCACCTACATTCCTTCTGTGCCAGAACCTTCTTCACATTGCCCCCCCTGATGCCACAACGTATACGTTCAATCCCCCGAATTTTGAGGGATCTTGGGTTACATCCATGAAACATTTTAAAGTGTCTGGGTATGGTTTTGAGTTCTATAGGATCATCGATGGCCCCGGCTCCAATGATATCCCGCACATGCTCTCTAGTGCGTATGCGCAATTCCCTCGATGTCAGGCCTACATAGATCTTTGGGCACATATTTACAAAATATATATATATATATATTTTTTTTTATGCACAATATACTTTATGTGAATATGGACTATTCCATATTTATTTATTATTATATATTCTTTTTTGTGTACCATATATAAAAATCTTTGTTCAATATAAAGTAATGTGTTTAATATAATCTATTATATATTTCTTTCAATGTTCTGTGCTGAATATCCAAAGGTTTTTCCTTGTGTCAAACATAAAGGTTTTATTTATAGATCGTTACGATAAGGGATATACTTACAAATATTGAATATGTAATCTTTATCAAATGTTGTGGAATTCTTCTCTCTATATATATATCGTATTTGGTGGAGTCAGCGTTAATATACCTCAATCAAGTGCGCATGCGCTGGCGTCCCTAGCAACTCACTACGAGTCGGCATCTTGATGTGCACGTGATGAAAGACGCTGCTGTGATATCACGCGGCGTACTCATCACGTATCACATGATGCCCACACCATGTGATGATTGTCTATCGACAAACGCGGACATGACGCCAACAGTTGATTGAGGTAAATATGTGGTGCATTACTTTCACCTGGCCAGTCGGCCTCTGATTGGTCTCTATGTAAGATAAATAGGAAGGATATACTTGTAGGTGCCACCCCCAGACGAAGGCGGAAGCCGAAACGCGTTGGGGCCGGTCGCCATTCTTTGAGACTGTGCTACATGGGTTAGTACTCTGTTACCTATCGTTCGCTGTTCTTGTTGCTCGGGATCAATATATACTTATTGCATTTAGCATTTACACATGTATGAGCAGATCTTCGGATGTAATACTCTCTATTGGTCCTGTTACAATTTAATTTCTAATGTATGTTATAAACATCCCTCCTATTTATTCTTAAACAGTAGAACACATCATTTGTAGCCAGTATACCTTACCACATTCATACTATGCTATATGCATTTTTGTTTTGAGGTGTATTCCAATAAGTTCAAATTCACATGACTCCATTTGTTGAACATTTGACTCTTGTTTGGCGGCCATGCTTTTATTTGTGATTCATTTTTAGAAACTTATATTTGTAACCGTTATAATATTGTTGTGTAATAAAAAGATCATATATTTATATATTTTTTGACTTATAGACTCCATGGTCCTTTCTTTGTTTGGTCAAAAGAGCCCTTCAAACCTGACATGGTGCCTAAAATTTATTCTAACAAAAATAAGGCCCCAAAATCCACTAGGTGTTCCTTTGCTTCTGAGGCCGGTGCTTCATTCCAGTAGCACGCTACAGGCACATGTGGGATATTTCCTAAAACTGCAGAAACTGGGCAACAAATATTGAGTTGCATTTCTCTGGTAAAACCTTCTGTGTTATAAAAAAAATTGTATTAAAATTTTATTTCTGCAAAAAAATATGAAATTTGTACATTTCACCTCTACTTTGCTTTAATTCCTGTGAAATGTATAAAGGGTTAAGACATTTTCTAAATGCTGTTTTGAATACTTTGAGGGGTGAAGTTTTTAAAATGGGGTGACTTTTTGGGGGTCTCTAATATATGAGGCCCTCAAAGCCACTTCAGAACTAAACTGGCCCCTGTAAAAATGGCCTTTTGAAATTTTCTTGAAAATGTGAGAAATTGCTGCTAAAGTTCTAAGCCTTGTGATGTCATAGAAAAATAAAAGGATGTTCAAAAAACAACGCCAATCTAAAGTAGACACATGGGGGATGTTAATTAGCAACAATTTTGTGTGGTATAACTGCCTGTCTTACAAGCAGATACATTTAAATTGAGAAAAATGAAAATTTTTGCAATTTTTCGCTAAATTTTGGTGTTTTTCACAATTAAATACTGAACACATCGAGCAAATTTTGCCAGTAACTTAAAGTCCAATGTGTCACGAGAAAACAAACTCAGAATCGCTTGGATAGGTGAAAGCATTCCGGAGTTATTACCACATAAAGTGACACGTCAGATTTGAAAAATGAGGCTCGGTCAGGAAGGTCAAAAGTGGCTAAAGAGTGAAGGGGTTAAAGGGCTCTTCTATTTTGGTATGTGAAAAAAACATAAGTCATTTACGACAAAAAACTGGCATAGATAGTTTGCTAAATGTATAGAATGTTCAGGTGTTATATGTTAGCATAACTTTTTTTTTTTAACCCCTTACCGCACCAGGACGCACCGGTACGTCCTGTATTGCAGTGCTTTAAGTCACCGGGATGTACCGGTGCGTCCTGTTTAAAAACTGTCGTCCTGTCTAAAAACTGTCACCCTGTCAAAGGACAAGGTGACAGAACTGTGCCGTCAACTGTTTATGACAGTTGATCGGCACAGTAAGACGGCAGGGGACCAATTACAGCGGTCTCCTGCCGGCGATCGATATTATTGGTCAGTCAAAACAGACTGAGCAATAACAGCTCCATGACGTGTTGTATGTGATGGCGCTGGCTCAGAAGCTGAGCCAGCGCTATCACCGCCGGTAATCAGCTGTCCGACAGCTATCGCTGTATCTTAGATCGCGCCCTATGGTTGCTAATGACAACCATCGGCACCCCCGGGTGTTCCGATGGTTGTTATGGCAACCGTAGCCTAGCAATCGCTTCCTAGTACAGAAGCCTGTTAGGCCCCGCCGGGAGGTGAAGCCTAATAGGCTTGCTGTCAGTGAATAGCTGACAGCTCTAATACACCGCACTATGTAGGTAGTGAAGTATATTAGAATAGCGATCAGGGCTTCATGCCTTCAAGTTCCCTAGTGGGACACAAAAAAAGTTAAAACAAGTTAATAAACATGTTGTAAAAAAGTAAAAAAAAAATAAGTTTCATGGTAAAAAACACTATAACAGCCTTTTTTCCTATAATAAGTCTTTCAATATAGGAAAAAACAAAAAACATAAAAAAAAGTACACATATGTGGTATCCCCGCGTCCGTAACGACCCAAACTATAAAAATATCACGCTATTTTACCCGTACGGTGAACACCGTAAAAAAATTAAATACAAAACTATTCCAGAATCGCTGTTTGTTAGTCACTACCCCTCGCAAAACAGAATGAAAGAAGGGATCTAAAAGTTGCATGTACCCCAAAATTATACCATTAAAAACTGCAGCCCGTCCCGCAAAAAACAAGCCCTCCCACAGCTTTTTTGACGGAAAAATAAAAAAGTTATGGCTCTCAGAATATGGTGACACAAAAAATTTATTATTTGAAACAAAAGTGATTTTATCGTGCAGACGCTGCAAAGCATAAGAGAAACTATATACATCTGGTATCGCTGTAATCGTACCGACCCGCAGAATAAAGTTAAATTGTCATTCATAGCGCATGGCGAACGCCGTAAAAAAAATAATAATAAAAAAACATCAGAATTACAGGTTTTTGGTCACCTTGCTTGCCAAAAAAATAAAATAGAAAGTGATAAAAAAATCGCATGTACCCCAAAAAAACAGAGGATGTTGTAAACTTCCTCTAAAAAATCAATGACTTAAAATCAGTCAGAATGACGGGTCTTACTCACCTGTGAGCCGGGATCAGCTGTTTGGAAGCCTGTCAGCACATCCAGCACAGCTAATCACAGCTCCTTATTAATAACTGTAAGGCCCCATGCACACGAACGTGTTTTTGCGGCCGCAGTTCCCCCGAAAAACCATTCTTTTCTATGGGGCCATGCACACGACCGTAGTTTTTGCGGTCTTTGCACGGCCCGGGAGCCCGGACCGCAGAAAGAACGGGCATGCCTTATTACGGCCGTGTTCTGCGGTCCGGGCTCATTGAAAACAATGGCGGCGGCCATGTGCATGTCCCGCGATTTGCGGGCGGGCTGACATTCCGTAGCCGGCCGACCCGAAAATCACGGCCGTGCACACAGCTACGGTCGTGTGCATGAGGCCTAATGCTAATGTATCCTGCTTTTAGTGAATTGCAGAGGCACCAGTACTTTTGCAGAGAGGATCCTAATGAAATCTACAGATTGTCCCGCAACAAATAAGCCCTCACACAGCTCCGGTGGTGAAAAAATAAAGATGTTCTGGCTCTCAGAATTTGGCGATGCAAAATGTGTAGAGTATCCAAAAGCGGATAAGATCTGGCACCATTTATCAGTGCGACACCGGCCACACATCTGTGGATAATTATTTATTTACCCAATTATTATACCCTCTTATTATGCCCCTGATGTACTCCGCACAGCTTACATATGCCCCCCCGCATTATAAACTGAAATACCAGCAAAATCCCAAACAAAACTACCACTAAGCAAAATCTGCGCTCCAAAAGCCAAATGGCGCTCCCTCCCTTCTGAGCCCTGCAGCGTGCCCAAGCAGCAGTTTACGTCCACATATATGGCATCGCCATACCCGGGAGAACCCGCTTAACAGTTTGAGGTATTTGTCTTCAGTGGCACAAACTGGGCACAAAATATTGTGCACTGAAATGGCACATACCTGTGGAAATTTTCAATTTTCACTTTGCACCATCCACTTAAGCGTTCATTTCTAATAGAAAAAAAAAACCTGTGTAGTCAAAGTGCTCACTACACCCCTTAATAAAATGCCTTCAGGTGTGCAGTTTCCAAAATGGGGGTCACTACTTGGGGGTTTGTTTTACTATTTGACCCCAGAGCCCTACCATTGTGGGCTAATGCTGCGAAAATCACCAAAATAGGTCTCACATGCGCCTTTCACTCCTAAGCACTGTCATATGTCCAGGCAAATGATAAATGTCTTGAGGGGTGTGGTTTACAAAATGGGGTCACTTCTCATGGTTTTATACTCTACTCTGGTACCTAAGGGAGCTCTGCAAATGCGACATGGCGCCCGTACACGAGTCCAGCAAAATCTGCACTCTAAAAGCCACATGGCACTCCTTCCATTTTGAGCTCTGCCATGTGCCTAAACAGCAGTGGGGTATTGCCGTACTCGGGAGAAATTGGGTAACAAATTATGTGTTGTTTTTTCTCCTATTACCCCTTGTGGAAAAAAAAATTGGGTGCAAAACTACATATTTTTGGGAAAAAAAAATATTTTTCATTTTCACTACCTCATTCTAATACAATCTATGAAACACCTGTGGGACCAAAATGCTCAGTACACCCCTAGATGATTACCCTGAGGGGTAAAGTTTCCAAAATGGAGTCACTTCTCAGGGGTTTCTACTATACGGGTATCTCAGGGGCTCTGCAAATGCGACATGGCGCCCAAAAAACAATCAACCAAAATCTACATGCCAAGTAGCACTCCTGCCATTCTGAGCCCTGCGGTGTATCCAAGCAGCAGTTTATGACCACATATGGGGTATTGCCGTACTCTGGAGAAATTGCTTTACAATTGTTGGGACGCTTTTTCTCCTTTATTCCTTGTGAAAATGAAAAAAATTCAACATTTGAGTGGAAAGAATGTAGATTTTCATTTTCACTGCATAATCCCAATAATTCAGCAAAAAAACTGTGGGGTAAAAATGCTCACTATACCACTAGATAAATTCCACGAGGGGTATAGTTTCCCAAATGGGGTCACTTTTGCCGGGTTTGCACTATTTTGGCCCCTCAGTGGCTTTGCAAATGTGACATGGGGCCGCAAACCATTCCAGCAAAACTTGAGCTCCAAAAGTCAAATGGCGCTCTGTCCTTTCTAAGCCCCGCCGTGCGTCCAAACAGCAGTTTATTACCAATATGGGGTATTGCTGTGCTTAGAAGAGTTTGCTTTACAAATATTGGGGTGTTTTTTTTCCTTTATCGATTGTAAAAATGAAAAAATCTGAGCTAAAACTACATTTTATTAGAAAAAATGTAGATTTTCAATTTCACTGCATAATTCCCATAAATTCAGCAAAAAACGTGTAGTGTCAAAATGCTAACTTTACCCCTAGAAAAATTCCTTGAGGGGTGTAGTTTCCAAAATGGGGTCACTTTTGGGGAGTTTCCACTGTTATGGTCCCTCCAGGGCTTTGCAAACACGACATGGCACCGAAAACCATTCCAGCAAAATCTGCGCTCCAAAATCCAAATGGCCCTCGTTCCCTTCTGAGCCCTGCCGTGGGTCCAAACAGCCATTTATTACCACATATGGAGTATTGCCGTAATCGGGAGACATTGCTTTACAAATGTTGGGGTGCTTTTTCTCCTTTATTCCTTGTAAAAACTAAAACATCGTATGTTTTTTCAGAAAAAAAGTAGATTTTCATTTTCACAGACCAGTTCCAATAAGATTAGCAAAAAACCTGTGGGCTAAAAATGCTAACTATACCTCTTGAAAAATTCCTTGAGGGGTGTAGTTTCTAAAATGGGGTCACTTTTGGGGGGTTTTCACTGTTTTGGCACCACAAGACCTCTTCAAACCTGACATGGTGCCTAAAATATATATAAAATAGAGGCCCCAAAATCCACCAGGTGCTCCTTTGCTTCTGAGGCCGGTGTTTCAGTCCATTACCGCACTAGGGCCACATGTGGGATATTTCTAAAAACTGCAGAATCTCGGCAATAAGTATTGCGTTGCATTTCTCTAATAAAAGCTTCTGTGTTACAGAAAAAACTATTACAAATTAATTTCGTAAAAAAAAATTAAATTTGTAAATTTCACCTCTACTTTGCTTTATTTCCTGTGAAATGCCTAAAGGGTTAAAATAATTTCTGAATGCTGTTTTGAATACTTTGAGGTGTGCCGTTTTTAAAATGGGGTGATTTATGGGGACTTTCTAATATATAAGGCCCTCAAAGCCACTTCAGAACTGAACTGGTCCCTGAAAAAATAGCCTTTTGAAATTTTCTTGAAAATGCGAGAAATTGCAGCTAAAGTTCTAAGCCTTGTAACGTCCTAGAAAAATAAAAGGACGTTCAAAAAACGATGCAAACATAAAGTAGACATATAGGAAATGTTAACTAGTAAATATTTTGTATGGTATTACGATCTGTTTTACAATTTAGAAAAATGCCGATTTTTGCAAATTTTCTCTAAATTTTGGTGTTTTTTACAAATAAATATTTAATTTAACGACCACATTTTTTCAGTATCAAAAAGTACAACATGTCGCGAGAAAACAATCTCAGAAATGCTTGGATAGGCAAAAGCATTCTGGAGTTATTACCACATAAAGTAACACATGTCAGATTTGCATAAATCGGCTGTGTCCACAAGGCCAAAACAGGCTTAGACATTAAGGGGTTAATATGATTTTCAATGATAGAAGATCATGAAAAGAAAAACATAAATAACAAGGTATATGGTTGTGTTTTTTTTTTACAATAAACCCCTTCAGGACCATGCCCCTTTTGGCCTTTAGGACCAGCCCTATTCTTTCAAATCTGACGTGACAATTTATGTGGTAATAACTTTGGAATGCTTTTACCTATCCAAGCGATTCTGAGATTGTTTTTTCGTGACATATTGGACTTTATGTTAGTGGAAGAATGTGGTCGATAAATTCATTGCTTATTTGTGAAAAACAGTTTTCTAAATTTAAATGTATTTGCTTGTAAAACAGATAGTAATACCACCCAAAATAGTTACTAATTAACATTTCCCATATGTCTACTTTATGTTTGCATCGTTTTTTTGAACGTCCTTTTATTTTTCTAGGACATTAGAAGGCTTAGAACTTTAGCAGCAATTTCTTACATTTTCAAGAAAATTTAAAAAAGCAATTTTTTCAGGGACCAGTTTAGCTCTAAAGTGGCTTTGAGGGGCCCATATATTTGAACCCCCCCCCCCGTAAATCACCGCATTTTAAAAACTGAACCCCTCAAAGTATTGAAAACAGCATTGAGAAAGTGTTTTAACCCTTTAGGCGTTTCACAGGGATTAAAGCAAAGTAAAGGTGAAATTTACATATTTCATTTTTTTTTCCGAAATTCATTTGTAATTTTTTTCTGTAACACAGAAAGTTTTACCAGAGAAAAGCAACAAAATATTTATTGCCCAGATTCTGCAGTTTTTAGAAATTTCCCACATGTGGCCCTTAGTGTGGTAATGTACTGAAGCACAGGCCTCAGAAGCAAAGGAGCACCTTGTGGATTTTGGGGCCTCCTTTTTTTTAGAATATATTTTAGGCGCCATGTCAGGTTTGAAGAGGTCTTGTGGTTTCGAAACAGTGGAAACCCCTCAAAAGTGAACCCATTTTGGAAACGACACCCCTCATGGAATGTATCTAGGGCTATAGTTAGCATTTTGACCCCACAGTTTTTTTTGCAAAATGTATTTGAATTAGACTTTAAAAATGAAGAAAATTCTGAAAAACATAGGATTTTCTAATTTTTACAAGGAATAAAGGAGAAAAAGCACCCCAACATTTGTAAAGCAATTTCTCCTGATTAAGGCAATACTCCATATGCGGTTATAAACTGCTGTTTAGACCCACTGCAGGGCTCAGAAGGGAAGGAGCTCCATTTGGATTTTCGAGTTCAGATTTTGCTGCAATGGTTTTCGATGCCATGCCGCGTTTGCAACGCACTGGAGGGACCAAAACTGTGGAAACCCCTCAAAAGTGACCCCATTTTGGAAACTACACCCCTAAAGGAATTTTTCTAGGGCATAGTTAGCATTTTGACCCCCAGGTTTTTTTGCTGAATTTATTGGAATTAGTCTGTGAAGATGAAAATCTACTTTTTTTTTCTTAAAAAACATAGAATTTTCACATTTTGACAAGAAATAAAGGAGAAAAAGCACCCCAACGTTTGTAAAGCAATTTCTCCCGATTACGGTAATACCCCATATATGGTCATAATCTGCTGTTTAGACTCCACGGCAGGGCTCAGAAGGGAAGGAGCACCATTTGAATTTTGGAGCACAGATTTTGCTGCAATGGTTTTCGATGCCATGTCACGTTTGCAATGCACTGGAGGGAGCAAAACAGTGGAAACCCCCCAAAAGTTATCCCATTTTGGAAACTACACCCCTCAAGGAATTTTTCTATGGGTATAGTTAGCATTTTGACACTACTGTTTTTGTTGTTGAATTTATTGGAATTAGTCTGTGAAGATGAAAATCTACTTTTTTTTTCTTAAAAAACATAGAATTTTCAAAATTTTACAAGAAATAAAGAAGAAAAAGCACCCCAACATTTGTAAAGCAATTTCTCTCGAGTCCGGTAATACTCCATATGTGGTCATAAACTTCTGTTTGACAAAATCGTCTATTTTGTCTATCTGATATTGGGGACTGCGGATCCGGTCCTATTGAGGCGTGCACCCACTTGTGGTCCAGTGCTGTGGTAATTTTCTGCTTTGGATAAACTTCTGTTTGGACACACGGCAGGGCTTAGAATGGCTGGAGCGCAAATTAGCATGCAGACTTTGCTTTATTGGTTTTTAGGCGCCATGTCGCGTTTGCAGAGCCCCTGAGGTACCAGTACAGTGGAAACCCCTGGGAAGTGACTCCATTTTGGAAACGACACCTCTCAGGACATTCATCTAGGGATGTAGTGAGCATTTTGATTCCACAGTTGTTTTATAGATTTTATTAGAATTAGTATTATAACCTATATAAATATATTTCTTACTAGGTCATTATACTCAAGATACCACAATATTCACATAGTAAACAAAAAAAGGAAATCTTGATATCATGTTGATACATGTTTGATATGCATATATTTTCTTTGGCACAAGTGAATCATCCACACAGTGATTATTATCTGTTCGTATACTGTTATTATATGGTTTTAAATCCAGTTAAGATAATATTGTCTGCAATCTAGTTATATGCACTAGGTATCCAGTTATGCATACTGATGATTGCACTGTGTTAATGCATTGGTATATATTTGAATATCTAAAAATGTCCATGTCAATGCTAGTTTGGTAATCTTTTATAGATATATGGTTGATATTACATTATTAATGATGCACTTGTACAATCATGATGTTTGACTATGGTGCGCTTGCGCGCTGCGGCACTCACCACTCTCTTACCGGAAGTAGTCAGGATAATGACGGACATCGCTGATGCTTTGCATTCAGTGGTGTTTGTCTTGACGCTGAGACGTCGGTGGGCGTGAGCGGTGCGTGATGCACCATTGGTCATCGGGGTTCTCTCACATTGTATTTAAGCTGGAACTGTCAGAGTAGCAATCACCACTCCTGACGAAGGTTGCGAAACGCGCGTCGAGGTGCTCGGTGTCCAGGTGCCTTATCACACTCTCAACATGTCCTCCACAGGTATGCTGAACTATCACTACCATTAACTTTAAATTAGTGTGTGTTACCAATCGTATTTTCATCTTTTTCTTACACTGCTTTGAATTAGGATTACTATACTAAATGGTTACACCATTTTTTGGATCTTTTTACTCCGATTGTAGTAACACACATGGTATTTAATGCATATTTCACCTGAGGAGTATATGTATTTTGTGAAGATTTAGCATCACTCATGATCTACGATATCATATTAGGAGTCACCTGGCTTTCTTTTAATATATTTTAAACGTCTATAGTATATACTTGGGAGGGGGGTTATTGTTGTACTTTTTGTACTGATGTGTAATAAATTGTAAATTTGTTTAATAAAATTGTATTTTGACATTGTATTTTCCTTTTTTGGTTTACTAATTTATTAGAATTAGGCAGTAAAAATGAACAATTTTATTTTTTCCAAAAATATGTCGTTTTAGCTCCCAATTTTTTATTATCACAAGGGGTAATCGGAGAAAAAACACCACACAATTTGTTACTTAAATTCTCTCGAGTATGGCAATACTCCATGTGTGGCCCTAAACTGCTGTTTGGGCACATGGCAGAGCTCAATATAGGAGCGCCATTGCGCTTTTAGAGCTCAGATTTTGCTGGATTGGTGTATGGGCGCCATGTCGTGTTTGCAGGGCCCTTGAGGTACCAGAGTACAGTGGAAAACCCAGAGAAGTGAACCTATTTTGAAAACTTCACCCCTCAAGGCATTTATCATTTGCATGGACATATGACAGGGCTTAGGAGTGAAAGAGCACCTTGCGCAATTGAGCTTTATTTTGGCGATTTTTGCAGCATTGGCCCACAATTGTAGGGTTCTTAGGGCATATAGTAAAACAAACCCCCAAGTAGTGACCTCTATTTTGACCCCACAGGTTTTTTATTTTTTTTTATTAGAAATGAATGCTCAGCGGATGGTGCAAAGTGAAAATTGCAATTTTCCACTGATATGCCATTTTAGTGTCCAGTTTGTGCCACTGCAGACAAATATCTCATAAACTGTTAAGCGGGTTCTCCCGGGTATGGCGATGCCATATATGTGGACGTAAACTGTTGTTTGGGCACACTGTAGGGTTCAGAAGGGAGGGAGCGCCATTTGGCTTTTGGAGCGCAGATTTAGCTTGGTAGTTGTTCTGTTTGTGGTATTGCTGGTATTTCAGTTTATAATGTGGGGGCATATGTAATCTGTGCGAAGTACATCAGGGCATAATAAGAGGGTATAATAATGGGATAAAGAAATAATAATCTGCAGATATGTGGCCAGTGTCGCACTGATAAATGGAGCCAGATCTTATCCCCCTTTTGGAAGACTCTGCACGTTTTGTGTCACCATATTCTGAGAGCCAGAATTTTTTTTATTTTTTCTTCACTAGAGCTGTGTTAGGGCTTATTTATTGCAGGACAATCCGTCGTTTTCATTGGTACCATTTTGGAGTGCATACGATTTTTTTTATCCCTTTTTATTCCCTTTTATGGCAAGCAAGGTGACCAAAAACAAGCAATTCTGACAATGTTTTTTATTTTTTTGTTTTACGGCGTTCACCGTGCTATAAATGACATATTTACTTTATTCTGCGGGTCGATACAATTATGGTGATACCATATGTATATCGTTTTTTTTTATATTTTACAGCGTTTGCACAATAAAATCACTTTTTAAAAAAAACAAAACATTTTTTTTTTTGTATCACCATATTCTGAGAGCCATAAGTTTTTTATTTTTCCGTAAAAAAAGCTGTGGGAGTGGTTGTTTATTTCGGGACAGGCTGTAGTTTTTATTGGTACAATTTTGGGGTACATGCAACAGTGATTCTGGAATTGTTCTTTATTTTTTATTTTTTTACGGTGTTCTCCGTGCAGGGAAAATAACATGATATCTTTATAGTTTGGGTCGTTACAGACGCGGCGATACTAAATATATGTACTTTTTTTTTTATGTTTTCAGTTTTTTCATATAATAAAAGTCTTATTATGGGGAAAAAAACGCAGTTACTGTTTTTTTTAACTTGAAACTGTTTTACTTCTTTACATTTTTAACTTTCTTTGAACTTTTTTTTTTGTCCGTTATTCTAATACACTGCACTACCTATATAGTGCAGTGTATTAGAGCTGTCAGTTATTTACCGACAGCAGGCCTATTAGGCCTCGCTTGCGGGCAGGGCCTATTAGGCTTCGCCTGCGGGCGGGGCCTAAGAGGCTTCCTCACTAGGTAGACCAGGAGGCAATTGTTAGGCCTCCGGTTGCCATAGCAACCATCGGCCCCGCTTCAGGTGCCGATCGTTGCTATAACAACCATCGGGTGCAATCTAACCACCTAGATGCAGCGATCGCTTTTGATCGCTGCATCTAAGGGGTTATTCGGCTGGATTGGAGGCTAGCCCTGGTCCTGGCCGTTACATCAGGCTTGCTTGGCAGACCGGGAGGCCGGTGCTAGGCCTCCGGTTGCCATGGTAACCACCAGCGAAAGCGGCGCAGGAGTGCCAACAGGCTAGAAACCACCTAGATGCAGCGATCGCTGCATCTAAGGGGTTAATCGACAGGATTGGAGCCTAGCTCCAGTCATGGCCGTTACAGCGGGATGTCAGCTGTAATATATAGCTGACACAGGCTGGTGACGGCACTGGCTCAGCCTCTGAGCCCATACCATCATGTACAGTTATGTGAGAAGGCGCTAATACATTAGCGCTGATGACATATCTGTACGTGATTGGGTTTGAAAGGGTGAAGGACAGAGCCTAGTTTCGGCATTAAGGCTCAGAGCCCATTTTTTTAAATCTGACGTGTCACTTTATGTGGTAATAACTCTGGAATGCTTATACCTATCCAACCGATTCTGAGTTTTTTTTCTCGTTACACATTGGACTTTATGTTAGTAGTAAAATTTGGTTGATATATTCAGTGTTTATTTATGAAAAGTAGCAAAATGTAGAGGAAATTTGGAAATTTGCATTTTTCTGAATTTAAATGTATTTGCTTATAAGACAGATCGTAATACCACATAAAATAGTTACTTGTTCACATTTCCCATATGTCTACTATATGTTGGCATCGTTTTTTTGAACATTCTTTTATTTTTCTAGGACGTTATAAGGTTTAGAACATAAGCAGCAATTCCTCATATTTTGAAGAAAATTTCAAAAGCCTTTTTTTTAGGTACCAGTTAAGTTCTGAAGTGGCTTTGAGGGGCCTATATATTAGAAACCCCAATATAACAACCCATTAAAAAAAACTAGACCCCTCAAAGTATTCAAAACAGAATTTAGCAAGTTTCTTAAAGGTGAAATTTACAAATTTCTTTTTTATTCAGAAAATCCTTTTTATTTCATTTTTTTCTGTAAAACAGAATGTTTTACTAGAGAAAAGCAACTCAATATTTATTGCCCAGATTCTGCAGTTTTTAGAAATATCCCACATGTGGCCCTAGTGTGCTAATGGACTAAAGCACAGGATACAGAAGCCAAGGAGCATCTAGTGGATTTTAGGGCCTCCTTTTTTTATAATATATTTTTCGCACCATGTCAGGCTTGAAGAGGTCTTGTAGTGCCAAAACAGTGGGAACTCCCCAAAAGTGACCCCATTTGGCAAACTACACCCCTCAAGGACTTTATCGAGGGGTATAGTGAGCATTTAGACCCCACAGGTTTTTAGCTGCATTTTGTGGAAATAGGCTGTGAAATTGAAATTCAAATTTTTTCTGATAATTTTTACAAGGAACAAAAGAGAAAAAGCACCCTAACATTTGAAAAGCAATTTCTCCCCATTACAGTAATACCCCATATGAGGTCATAAGCTGCTGGAAAGACAAACGGCAGGGCTCAGAAAGACAGGAGCTCTATTTGGCATGTCGATCTTGCTGGCTTGGTTTCTGGGCGCTATGTTGCATTTGCAGAGCTTCCCAGGTACCAGTACAGGGGTAATCCCTTAAAAGTGACCCCATTTTGGAATCTAGGCCCCTTGAGGAATTCATTGTAGTTTTCTTGGGGTACATGCGACTTTTTGATCAGGTTTTATTCTAATTTTTATGAGGTGTGGTGTCTAAAAAACAGCAATTCTACTATTGTTTTCTATTCCTTTTTTAAAGCATTCACCGTGCACTATAAATAACATTCACTTTATTTTGCGGGTCGATGCGATTACGGCGATACATTATGTTTATAGTTTTTTTTATGTCTTATGGCGTTTGCACAATAAAAAACTTTAAAAAAAAAAATCATTTAATTTTTGTGTTGCCATATTCTAATAGCCATAACTTTTTTATTTTTCCATCAAGAAAGCCGTGTGAGGACTTGTTTTTTACGTAACGAACTGTAGTTTTGATCAGTACATTTTTGGGTACATGCGACTTTTTGATCTATTTATATTCCATTTTTTGGTAGGTGAAGTAAACAAAAAATTATGATTGTGGTATGGTTTATTATTATTTTCTGTTATGGCGTTCACCGCACAGGATAAATAACTAAACACTTTTGTTGGTCAGACTGTTACGTGTGCAGCGATACCAATTATGTATAGTTTTTTTATTTTTATTTAATAATAAAGGACTGATAAGGGAAAAAGGGGGGGTTTACTTTTATTACTTTAAAACTTTTATTTTTTTTTATTTTTATACATCTTTCTTTGACATTTTTTTTTGTCCCACTAGGGGACTTGAGGGCAGGAGGCCCTGATCGCTATTCTAATACACTGCACTAGATGCGTAGTACAGTGTATTAGAGCTGTCAGCTACTCACGCCATTGTTAGGCCTCCAGTTGCCATAGCAACCATCGACGCCCGCAATTACGTCGCGAGACGTCAATGGTTTTTTAACTCATTAGAAGCCGCGATCGCTATTGAGCGCGGCTTCTGAGGGGTTAATTGGCAGGCACCACCGTGATCGGTCCCCGGTAAAGGAGCTGTGACAACTGCTGTATGTGACAGCAGTTGTCACATCTCATAAATGTGATGGGAGGGGCGGTTATTCCCAGGACGTACTATTGGGTCATTTATCGCAAACGATGCGCTCAGCATGACCTAATAGTATGTCCTGGAACGGGAAGGGGTTTTAAAGTCACATTTTCGTCCGGGCAGAGTATGTTTATTTTATTTGTGGCACAGTCCTCACTCTGGTCCAGTTCACTGTTTATTATTACAAAACTTTCTCTGAGGCAAATATTGTATATGAATTTACCACTAGAGGGCTCTCTTTTACCACTAAATAGAAAGCTAACCAAATTCTTTATACTGTATTTCTCTAATTCGTCTAAAATGTATCTTATTACAGAGGCATATGGAGGTTTTTTTACCGAAATTTTTTCATGTTCCATCACATGCCATATGAAGGAGGTATTCTCCCCTAACCATTGCTTCTAGGGAAGAATACAGTGCCGTACAGAGGCACCATCTTGCTGCACATGCAGTGGCCACTTACGGAGCTATTGCTGGCATATGGTGCATTGTGATTAGCATGGGTGGCATTGCGGCTTTCATGAAGGGCATTGTGGCTGTCATGAAGAGCATTGCGGCTGCCATGCAGGGCATTGTGGCTTTCACTGAGGGCATTGAGGCTGTCATGGGGGGCATTGTGGCTTTCATTGAGTGGACTTTGGCTGTCATGGTCTGTGGCTGCTATAAGGGACACTGCGGCTGTCATAGGGGGCATTCTCTGGCTGTCATGGGGGTATGTGCTGTAAAAGCCAGGAGCCAAAGTTTCCTGGGCAGCAAACTCTGTGAGCCATTGGATTTAGTTGTTTATTCTTGGACTGTACCTGATCAGTACTATATTTACTTAACAGAAGCCTGAAAAAGTGTTAATATACTGCAATACATTATACAATACAATCCCCTAGGGGGACTAATAAAAATTGTAAAACCAAGTTAAATAAATCTTCAGTAGTAAAAAATAAATTTAAATGTTCAAAACACCCTTTTTGCCATTTTTCCTCTGAATTAATGTGACAAAAAAATAAACAAAATTGGTATCGCTGTGTCCATAAAAGTCAGAACTATTACAATATAACATTATTTAACTTGCAGTGAATGCCGTAAAAAAAAAAAAAAAACATTTTTAAAACCACCAAAACCGTTGTTTTTTTGTCACTTTAGCTCTTCAATTTTTTTTAATAAAAAGTGATAAAAAAAGTTGTATGTACCAAAAAATGATACCATTAAAAACTACAATCGTCGAATAAATAAAAAAGTTATGGCTCTCAGAATATGGTGAAACAAAACTATGTTTTTTTTAAACAAATAGTTTTTTCTTTGTAAAAGTAGTAAACTATAAAAAAATCATATATAAATTTGGTATCACCGTAATAGTACTGAGATGCGGAATAAAGTTAAAGTGTAGCTAAACATTTGTATTGGTGGGGGTCCGAGCACGGAGACCCCACCAATCGCTAGAACGAAACAGCTGAAGCGCTCGTGTGAGCGCTCAGCCACTTCGTGTCTATTCGGCTTTTTCCGGAAAGCCGATGTATCGGAGTATGGGCTCATAGGCTTTGTATTGAGTCCGTACACGATACATTTATTTCCGGAAAAAACCGAACAGACACGAAGCAGCTGAGCGTTCACACGAGCGCTTCAGCTGCTTCACTCTAGCGATTGGTGAGGGTCTCAGTGCTCGGACCCCACACCAATACAAACTTCTGACATGTCACTATGACATGTCAGAAGTTTGTCGAACATTTAGCAACACTTTAAGTTGTCGTTTTTACTGCAAGGTGAAAGTCGTAAAAACAAAACCCAAAAAACAATGGAGGAATCAGTTTTTTCCAATTCCACTCCAGAGAGAACTTTCATTTGAGCGCTGCGCCCCCTTCAAAACAGCTGATCGGCGGGTGTCCCGGGAGTCAGACCTCGAGCGATCAGCTATTGATGGTCTATCCTGAGGATAGGCCATCAATTTTTAGGGACTGGAAAACCCCTTTAACGCCCGTGGTTTTGAAATGGGATGTCCAACAAGCCCATATAGTTATGATTGTCAGGTCTCCACATAATTTTGGCCAGATATTATATTTGCTCAATGTTACTAGGGCTTGTTCACATGTAGTGTAGCTCGTGTGGTGAAGTCCAGAACTACACCATTATCGCACCAGAAATCTAATGAAAAACGCATGTGTGACATATGGTATTTGCGGTCATTGTCAAGCGCTTTTAATCCCCGTTTAATTAACCCTTTCATGACCAAGGGTCATTGATGCCCCTGTTTCCAGATCAAGTTTTCCATTTCTGATATGCACTTCTGATAATATCTTTGAAACCGCTTTGAATATCACAACTATTTTTACTTTGTTTTTTTTTTTACAAGACTTATCAGGCTTTCATTCTCTAGATTAGTTTAATTCCATGTTTTTAACTTTTATTATGAACAGACCAATAACTAAAAATGTGAAAAAAAACACTTTTTTGTAATGTTTTATATATATTTGTCTATATTATATGTGTATATATATATATATATATATATATATATATATATATATAAATCGCAATTTGTTAGGAGCAGAACTATGGCTTAGAAAAAACCCTCACGGTTGGTGCAGAGCTTCAGGGGAGCAACCTCCTCCCCATGAAATGTAGAAACGAAAAGCAGGGAAGCAGCACTCAGGTAAAAAGGATTTTGTTCACCACAACATCAAATAGCAGCAACGTTTCACTCTCTCAGTGAGCGCTTTCTCAAGCAATGCTCATTAAACCCCGTTCCAGGCTGCCAACGTTTATATACGTGACAACTGCACGGGGGAACGGCAGTTGGAACATTTGTAGCTGTATCGCAGTCGTGAAGGGGTTAAAGACAATTCTAAAAAATGCTCTTATTGAAGGCATGTAAAGTGTGTACATGTGTTTTTACATGTTTTTCTTTGTTTAAAAAGACAGCAAAAACAGGACATTAAAAGAAAAATGAACTAAAAACTCTACAGGAAAATCACAATTCATAAATGAATTGAATGAAAAATTAGATTGTTCTATTCACTCACCGTTTATATCTCAGCGCAGTTTTTGTCTGTAAGAAAATGTGCAATAAACATGTGAACACAACTAAAACGGTTGTCCCATAAGGTAAAACCCATTCCTTTCACCAAGAGAAGCTGATAGCAACATGGTTCAGAAAATTGTAGCTTTATGCAGAGCTCTGAGCTGCCTGCTTCTGCCATCCTCTCTAAATGCCTAGTAGATTCCCATTCCCTCTCTGGATAACTTGGTGGCCAGTGCCGGTAGCCACGGTCCATTCTGGGAAACGGGTGCACAGCGCTGAAGCCAGCTGTACTCACTCTTGTCAAGCTGCTTCCCTCTCTGTACTACAGTACACGATGGCTTGTTTTCCTAAATCTAGGGGGTGGAAAAAACACAATCAATGGTACCAGACACACACACTAATCAGCCACAGAAGTAGAAAATGTAGGATGGGGCATCAAACCCCAAAATGTACTCAGACCTCAGACTAAAAACCCCTAAACTAATACAGACCCAGACTCCAAAATAAATTCAGACCAGACGCTTATCAGGGTTTTCCCATCAGAGACATTTATGACATATCCAAAGGTCATGTCATAAATGTCAGACAGATGCAGGGTCCATCTATCTCTAGAACGGAGCCTCCTAAACCCTGTTCTACTGCTCTGTGTTGTGGCTGAAGCGTGTGATTTCCGACTATGAATTATGGAAACAGCATAGCATGCAAGCTAGCTATGCTGTTTCCATAACTCGCATAGTAGTAATGGGAAAACCCCTTTAAAGAGTAAGGCCCCATGCACACGAACGTGCTTTTGCGGCTGCAATTCCCCCGAAAATCCATGGAAGAATTCCTTTGGGGCCATGCACGCGACCATGGTTTCCACGGTTCGTGCACGGTTCGTGTGGGCTGAGCGTGTGAGCCTGCACAATACATCACACGCCGCACTAGGACGTGCCATTACGTTAAATTCAAACACAGGATCAAACCCCAAAATTAATTCAGACCCAAGACCAGACCCCAAAATTAATTCAAAAGCCCTAAATAAATCTGGCCCGACCACTAAATAAACCAAACCCACTAAATAGTTCCAGGCCACTAACCACAAAATAAATTCATACCCCAAAACCAGAACGCAGCATTTTCTTGCTCCTCGCTCTTTTTTTTTAGTGGGTGCTGCCGCACTAAGTCTTGACATTGTCCAGCGTCAAGACATTGTGCGCACCAACACAAACTGCGTCCTGGCAATGTTTTGGCGTTAGGACTCAGTTCTGTGTTGGTGCATGATACAAATCAAGTCTAATATATAATCTTAATTAAAAAAATCTCCATAGGCGTTTAAGGAGAGTCAAAGTGTGTGCCACTGGTTTTATGATGATGTCATTGAGGGGAAACGTCCTGACATGGCTGTAACTACATAGGTTCTGTTACTATGTCTGTAAAACTCCGAGCTCATAACCTGGAACATTTTGCCTATGTGCCGAAAATAAATAAAACATATCAAGAATTTCTGCTAGTATGATAACAGCAAACATCCTTATTTACAAATGTTAAGTATTAGTGACTATACAATAAGGGGTTAAGGTAAGATCACATTTATTTATAGCCTAATATAACATCCAGTACTTTCAATTAAACAAAATTGACAATGATGTCAGTATAAGCATGAAATTATTAAATACACAACATCCAGAAATAGGAATTTTCATGTGTGTTGTAGCATACACCGTAGCTCATTCAGCAGTCAATACTATGGCCATTAAAGAAGAGCTGCGCTTTGTCTTATCCTCTTGCTAAGTGATGTGCATTAAACTAAATACTTGTTGTCTCTGCACGTCAAGATATAAGATACAGTATGAATACAGCGCACAGTTAAGTGGATTATTAAACTCCATTAACGGCAAAATAGCAATGAAAGAAAATTCTGCTTGTCATTTCCCTGCAATTACATTAATGTCAAATGTGTGTTGTTTAAGACTCCGTTATGGTGAGCTCAGGTATTAAGGCCTACAGCCATTCAGTGATACATAAGTCTCATGTCTTCCCATAAAAATTTAGGCTGGATTCACACATTGCGTATTTGTTGCAGATTTTGATGCATTATTTTTTAACCAAACCCAGAATTGGATTCAGGTGAAGCTTAAGTTTTTCCTTTATATTTTCCATTCCTTTTGAAACCGCTTCTGACTTTAGCTCAAAATTTTTTCCCCAATATCTGCAACAAATTTGCAATGTGTGAATCCGGCCTTAAAGTTCAGCTGGAACATAATAAAAGTATTTTAGGCCAATAATAATAATTATAAAAAGATCTAATCAGTGCTCTAAAGTATATAAGTATGTACACGTGATGCCAGGGCTACACTACTACCGCAATGCAAAAACCACAGGGCTGCACGAAATGTTCCTTATACGGCCTCTATGGAAAACCTCATAATGTTTTTTATCTCAATTGGGAAAATAAAATGAAAAGGGTTTTCCAGTCTCTAAAAATTGATGGCCTAGCCTCAGGATAGGTCATCAATAGCTGATGGGTCGGGGTCCGACTTTTGGGACCCCCACCGATCAGCTGTCGCCACACATGTCGACCCCCACCGGTCAGTCGTCGACACACATGTAGCTGCGATTCACAGTATTGCAGCCTATTGCCATTCACTTCAATGGGAGAAGAAGGCTGTGATACTGTGAATCGCCGCTACATGTGTGTCTACGAATCACAGTGAAGTAGAAAAGAAGGGGAAGCAGCGCCCGTACGAGCGCTAAACCCCCTTCAAAACAGCTGATCGGTGGGGGTCCCGGGAGTCAGACCCTGATCGATCAGCTATCGATGGCCTATCCTCAGGATAGGCCATCAAGTTTTAGGGACTGGAAAACCCTTTTAATGATAGTGAAATTTTTTGTATTTGTCCTATGCCTTAAAGCAGTGCCCTCCAAACTGTAGCTCTACAGGTGTTTTAAATCTACAACTTCCAGCATGTCATGACAGCCTTCAGCACCATGGCATGCCCTAAAAGAAAATGGGGCAGATTTACTGTGATTGCGCCTAGATCTTGTCGTAAAATGTGCCAAAGGGGCATTGCTTAGGAACAAGGCATGGCTTAAAATGTGGTGCAAAAATTGTAAACTAAACCAGTGATATAAGGTAAAGTGTCTAATATGTCTAGCGAGGGGGGGACACATTTATCATACAGCTTGGGATTTGTTTTGCATCCTGAAACTTCTGGCCACTGAGATGAATTTCTGCAATGATCAACAAAAAAGATGGTACTTGTGAAGGTACTAAAAAAAAACATGCGATTTTAATCCAGATAGAGTAAATGAGATAGAAAATAAAGAAATTAAATGTCCGTAAATGTAAAAGTATTATTAATACTTTTAATGGTATTGTAAGGTAATGGGACAGTCAGTGGTCTGCTTGTACATGCATGAGATGATACATTCATCATCTTTTATGCTCCAAGTTTTTCCTTTGTTGGTCATTCTTAATCTTCACCTTGTCAAATGTTGTATTTCCATTTGCTTTGGATTTTTAATTGGATTTAAAAAAAACAAAAAACATAATTGTGTCCAGAGCAGTGGTCACTTCACTACCTCCATACATGTATAATTTGGATACAGCAGTTTGAAAATCGTGTCCAGCAGCATAGCATCAAGGTCTCCAGTTTCAATCTTTCGGTGTTTATGTATTTTTGCAACAGTGTTTTGGGATTTTTTCCAAGTCTCTTAACCCCTTAAGGACGCAGCCACTTTTGGACCATATGACACAGCCTCATTTCTTTAAATCTGACATGTGTCACTTTATGTGGTAATAACTCTGGAATGCTTTTACCTATCTAAGCGATTCTGAGATTGTTTTCTCGTGACATATTGTACTTTGTTAGTGAAAAAATGTGGTCGATAAATTCAATATTTATTTGTGAAAAACACCAAAATTTTGAGAAAATTAGCAGAAATCATTTTTCTAAATTCAAATGTATCTGCTTGTAAGACAGATAGTTATACCACACAAAATAGTGACTAGTTAACATTTCCCATATGTCTGCTTTAGATTTGCATCATTTTTTGAACATCCTTTTATTTTTCTAGGATGTTACAAGGCTTATAAGTTTAGCAGCAATTTCTCATATTTTCAAGAAAATTTGAAAAGGCAATTTTTTTAGGGAACAGTTCAGATATGAAGTAGCTTTGAGGGCCTTATATATTAGGAACCCCCACAAATCACCCCATTTTAAAAACTGCAAGCCTTAAAGTATTCTTAACCCTTTATGCGTGTCACAGGAATTAAGGCAAAGTGGAAGGGAAATTTGCAAATGTAATTTTTTTTCCAGAAATTCAATTTTAATCCATTTTTCCTGTAATACTGAAGGTTTTTACCAGAGAAACACAACTGAATATTTATTGCCCTGATTCTGAAGTTTTTACAAATATCCCACATGTGGCCCTAGTGCGCTACTGGACTGAAACAAAAGCCCCAGAAGCAAAGGAGCACCTAGAGGATTTTTGGGCCTTCCTTTTCTTAAATTATATTTCAGGCACCATGTCAGGTTAGAAGAGGTCCTGTGGTGCAAAAATAAAGGAAACACTCCAAAAAAGACCCCATTTTGGAAACTACACCGCTTCAGGAATTCATCTAGGGGTGTAATGAGCATTTTGACCCCACAGGTGTTTCATAGATTTCATTAGAATTGGGCAGTGAAAATGAAAAATTACATTATTTTCCAAAAAGATGTAGCTTTACCTAAACATTTTTTTTCTTTTCAACAAATAAATTAGGAAAAGCACCCCAGCATTTGTAAAGCAACTTCTCCAGAGTATGGAAATACCAAACATGTGGTCATAAACTGCTGTTTGGGCAAGCAGCAGGACTAAGAAGGGAAGGCACGCCATTTAGCTTTTGGAGTACAGATTTTGCTGGTTTGATTTCTCGGCACCATGTCGCATTTGTAAAGCTCCTAAGGTACCAGTACAGTGGTAACCCCCCAAAAGTGACTCCATTTGGGAAACTACACCCATTGAGGAATTCATCTAGGGGTGTAGTGAGCATTTTGACCCCACAGGTGTCTCATATATTTTACAAAAAATTACATTATTTTCCAATAAGACGTAGCATTAGTTCAAAATTTTTCATTTTCTCAACAAATAAAGGAGAAAAAGCACTGTAACATTTGTAAAGCAACTTCTTCAGAGTAGGGAAATACCAAACACGTGGTCATAAACTGCTATTTGGACACACAGCAAGGCTCTAAAGGGAAGGAGCGCCATTTAGTATTTGGAGTGGAGATTTTATAAGATTTGTTTTTTGACACCATGTTGCATGGAGCTATAGTACCAGTACAGTGGTACCCCCGATAAATTACCCCGTTTTGGAAACTAGATCCCTCAAAGAATTTATCTAGGGGTGTAGTGAGCATTTTGACCGCACAAGTGTTTTGCAAAAATGAGTAAACAATAGATGGTGCAGATTGAAAATTGCCGTTTTCCACAGATATGCCATTTCAGTGCCCAATGTGTTGTGCCCAGCTTGAACCTCCGTAGACACATATCCCATAAATTGTTAAGCGGGTTCTCCAGAATAAAGTAATACCCCATATGTGGTCATAAATTGCCGTTTGGGCACACTGCCATGCTTAGTTGGACCACCATTTGGCTTTTGAAGCGCAGATTTTGCTTGGTGTTTTAGTGGTATTTTATCTTATAATGTGGAGGTATATGTAAGCTAGGCGGAGTACATCAGGGTATATGTAAGCTGTGCAGAGTACATCAGGGTATATGTAATATGTATAGTAGAAGAATGATCGAGGCACTCACCGAAGCTGGCAAAACAATTTCTTTTGTGATTAATCACAAAAGTATACTGTGCATTTTCCTGTCTTTTTTAACCTTTATTTGTTATGTAACAATGTGCACTAATTTGTAAATAAAAGGGCAGGTGAAGGAAGTGACGCCAGGGCCATGAGAAAGCGTGTACGCACGTGAAACGGCCGTAGGCAATTCCACATCCTGACCGAGATCTTTTTGTAATAAAGAAATTGTTTTGCCAGCTTCGGTGAGTGCCTCGATCATTCTTCTACAATATATTTAGCTGGTTGTGCTACACTTTCGATGAGCAACTCCGTGGCAATTTACCTGCATTTATCCAAATAGAAAGAAAGCCATTCTTTTATACTCCCATTGCGATTGTGCGGTTTTGGCAGTGCCAGCCTTTTTCCTTCTTCCCATTTCATTATATGTAATATGTGCGGAGTACATCAGGCTATATGTAAGCTGTGAGGAGTACATCAGGATATATGTAATATGCGCGGAGTACATCAGGATATATGTAAACTGTGAGGAGTACATCAGGGTATATGTAATATGTGCGGAGTACATCAGGGTATATGTAAGCTCAGTGGCGGATTAAGTAGACCATAGGCCCTGGGCTGTTACCCATAGTTGGGCCCCCCTTCTCCACCGCCGCCCTGTAACTATTGTTAACACTTCCTTTTTGTCCAGACATTAACAAATGGGTGTTACTACTCCCCTTGTCAAAAGGCTGTGTCCCCACATGCTGACAGTCTCCAACCATCGCTGACAGTATCGCGCCGTGTAGGGACACATTCTCCTGTCAAGGGGAATAGTAACACTTATTTGTCTATCAGTCCTGGACTGCACAAAGACTTTGTGAAATACAAGGATTTCCTATAATAAACATGTCAGTAGAGATGACAGATTGTCTATAAATCTAGTGACTCACAGGTGACGAGGTAGTTTTTTTCCTCTTCTCCATAAAGTCCAGACTTCATGACGACTTTTCCCGGCCATGACCCATTTCTGCAGAATTTGCCACTCAGATGTCTTTGGCTCCTCACTTTTCCAACATTTCCACACCTATAAACAAAGATAATATTATCATGGTGCCACAAACTGTGCCCCTAAATATAATAGCACCAAACACTGCGCCCCTGAATAAAATAGTACAAACACTGTGCCCCTAAATATTATAGCACCATAGACTGCGCCCCTGAATATAATTGTGTCAAACACTGTAGATAGCACCACACACAGCCCCCTGTAAATAGCGCTACACAGTCCTCCCCCTCTGTAAATAGCGTCACATAGCCCTCCCCCTCTTGTATATAGTGCTACACAGCAATCCCCCTTAGATATAGTGATACACAGCGCTCCCATCTATATAGTGCTATACAACAATCCCCCCTTGTATATTGTGCTACACAGCGTCTCCCCCCTTGGACCTGCAGCTCTTGTAATTGCTCAGTATAATGTCCCACGTAGCTGCCCCCATAGTATATTGCCACCCATAGCTGCCCCCACAGTATATTGCCACCCATAGCTGCCCCCACAGTATAATGCCCTTCATAGCTGCGACACAGTATAATGCCTCCATAGCTGCGACACAGTATAATGCCCCCATAGCTGCGACACAGTATAATGCCCCCATAGCTGCGACACAGTATAATGCCTCCATAGATGTGACACAGTATAATGCCCCATAGAGGTGACACAGTATAATGCCCCATAGAGGTGACACAGTATAATGCCCCATAGAGGTGACACAGTATAATGCCCCATAGCTGACACAGTATAATGCCCCATAGAGGTGACACAGTATAATGCCCCATAGCCGACACAGTATAATGCCCCATAGCTGACACAGTATAATACCCCATAGCTGACACAGTATAATGCCCCATAGCTGACACAGTATAATGCCCCATAGCCGACACAGTATAATGCCCCATAGCCGACACAGTATAATGCCCCATAGCCGACACAGTATAATGCCCCATAGCCGACACAGTATAATGCCCCATAGCCGACACAGTATAATTCCCCCATAGCCGACACAGTATAATGCCCCATAGCCGACACAGTATAATGCCCCCATAGCCGACACAGTATAATGCCCCATAGCCGACACAGTATAATGCCCCATAGCCGACACAGTATAATGCCCCATAGAGGTGACACAGTATAATGCCCCATAGAGGTGACACAGTATAATGCCCCATAGCCGACACAGTATAATGCCCCATAGCCGACACAGTATAATGCCCCATAGCTGACACAGTATAATGCCCCATAGCTGACACAGTATAATGCCCCATAGCCGACACAGTATAATGTCCCCATAGCCGACACAGTATAATGCCCCATAGCCGACACAGTATAATGCCCCCATAGCCGACACAGTATAATGCCCCATAGCCGACACAGTATAATGCCCCATAGCCGACACAGCATAATGCACCATAGAGGTGACACAGTATAATGTCCCATAGAGGTGACACAGTATAATGCCCCATAGCTGACACAGTATAATGCCCCATAGCCGACACAGTATAATGCCCCATAGCTGACACAGTATAATGCCCCATAACTGACACAGTATAATGCCCCATAGTGGTGACACAGTATAATGCCCCATAGCTGACACAGTATAATGCCCCATAGCCGACACAGTATAATGCCCCATAGAGGTGACACAGTATAATGCCCCATAGAGGTGACACAGTATAATGCCCCATAGAGGTGACACAGTATAATGCCCCATAGCTGACACAGTATAATGCCCCATAGAGGTGACACAGTATAATGCCCCATAGCTGACACAGTATAATGCCCCATAGAGGTGACACAGTATAATGCCCCATAGCTGACACAGTATAATGCCCCATAGAGGTGACACAGTATAATGCCCCATATGTACGTACCTAATAAAAAAGAAAACATAATTACTTACCTATCCCGGTTCCCACGACGGTGGGGGATGCTTCTCCTCCTCTGCACTGTGCTGTGAGTGACTCCGTGCAGACAGGCGCGATGATGTCACTAAATCGCGCCTGCCTGCACCGAGCCGCTCACGGCAGAGTGAATGCTGGGGCGAGGCTCCAGCATTCAACCCAACTGAATCTGCGGACGTAGATTCAGTCGGAAGTGGGCAGCGCGGTAGCGCTGCATAGTTTTTTACGTTTGTGTGCGGTTCGGGCCGCGATGTGCCCCCTGGCAGCCTCGGGCCCCCCTGGTAGCCTCGGGCGACCGCCCGAATCGCCCATATTATAATCCGCCATTGTGTAAGCTGTGAGGAGTACATCAGGCTACATGTAAGCTGTGAGGAGTACATCAGGATATATGTAATATGCGCGGAGTACATCAGGATATATGTAAACTGTGAGGAGTACATCAGGGTATATGTAATATGTGCGGAGTACATCAGGGTATATGTAAGCTGTGAGGAGTACAATAGGGTATATGTAATATGTGCAGAGTACATCAGGGTATATGTAAACTGTGAGGAGTACATCAGGGTATATGTAATATGTGCGGAGTACATCAGGGTATATGTAAGCTGGGCAGAGTACATCAGGGTATATGTAATATGTGCAGAGTACATCAGGGTATATGTAAGCTGTGCGGAGTACATCAGGGTATATGTAAGCTGGGCGGAGTACATCAGGGTATATGTAAGCTGGGCGGAGTACATCAGGGTATATGTAAGCTGGGCGGAGTGCATCAGGGCATAATAGGATGATGTAATAATGGGGAGAATGAATAAGCCATGGATTGGTGTGGTACACTTTGAACTAATCCTTCATGCACAGGCCGGGTTTTTGGGGTATTATATAATATATCTGCGCTCCGTTATTGCCTAATCTTTGACTTCTTCACTAGCCCTATAAGCACAAGGCCCTAAAGTTTCCTCATCTCCGCTGCATCTACAGGGTCCACTTGTGGGGTCCAGCAAATGACGATGTGGGGTATTTAGTGAAATTCTACTGTACCTAAAAAATTAGTCTGGGCCGTCATTCAGCATCATTGCGTTTGGAGAGTCATAACGTGTTATTTTTCCGTTGACGGAGCTGTGTGAGGGCGCGTTTTTTGTGGAACGAGCTGTAATTTTTATTGGTTCCATTTCGGGGTACATGCGATTTTTTTTTTTATCACTATTTATTAAATTTTTTGGGAGATGAGGAAACCAAAAAACAGCCATTCTAGCACGTTTTTTTTTTACAGTGTTCACCGTGCAGTATAAACAACATGTTCACTTTATTGTGCGGGTCGATACGATTACAGCGACACCAAATTTATATCGTTTTTTTACCTTTCACTACGTTCCCACAATAAAAATACTCTTTTCTAAAAAAATCGTGTTTTAGTGTGCCGCCATTTTCTGACAGCCATAACTTTTTTATTTTTTCGTTGATATCGCTGCGGGACGGCTTGTTTTATGCGTGACGAACTGTAGTTTCTATTGGTATCATTTTGCATTACTTGCAACTTTTTGATCACTTTTTATTACATATTTTTTGAGACAAGATGACCAAAAAATAAAATGCTGTCACTGTTTTTTATTAAAAATTTTTACGGTGTTCACCGTGCGGTAAAAATAATGTGACATTTTTATAGATCAGGCCGTTCCAAACGCGGCGATACCTATTATGTATAGTTTTTTTTTCAGGTTTTCATTTTTTTTCTAATAATAAAGCAGTTGATCAGGGAAACAGGGCGATTGTTGTTTTTATTATTTATTTATTTATTTTTCTTTCACATTTTTTTTACATTTTTTCCTTTTCCTTTTACACTGACCTGGGTACTTGAAGATCTGGTCTTCTGATCCCCGGTACAATACACTGCACTACTTATGTAGTGCAGTGTATTGTTGGGGTATGTGCACACGATAGCTTGCTTTTACGTCTGAAAAGACAGACTGTTTTCAGGAGAAAACAGATGCGTCGTTTCAGACGTAAAAGCTCCACCTCGCATTTTGCGAGGCGTCTTTGACGCTCGTAAATCTTGAGCTGCTCGTCATTGACTTCAATGAAAAACGGCTCAAATTACGTAGCAAAGAAGTGTCCTGCACGTCTTTGCCAAGGCAGTCAATTTACGCGTCGTCGTTTGACAGTTGTCAAACGACGACGCGTAAATGACAGGTCGTCGGCACAGTACGTCGGCAAACCCATTCAAATGATTGGGCAGATATTTGCCGACGTATTGTAGCCCTATTTTCAGACGTAAAACGAGGCATAATACGCCTCGTTTATGTCTGAAAATAGGTCATGTGAACCCAGCCTAACTGTCATACATCAACTGACAGTTAGCGTATTAGGTCCTGCCTCGGGCAGGAACTAATAGGCTTCCGTACTTGGGCAACCAGGAAGCCTAGCAACGGCCATTGACAGCCGCATTGAAGGGGTTAAATGGCTGCGATCGGCGGTAACAGCCATCGCAGCGGCATGTCAGCTGTGTATAACAGCTGACAGCCGCTGAAGATAAAGCGTGCACAGCTCCTGTGCTTGCTTTATCTGCAGGGCGTAACTGTACGCCCGTCTGCGGGAACACACTTGGTTTCTGGACGTACAGTCATGCCCAATAGCGGGAAGGGGTTAAAGAGACACATGCAGACACATGGCATCTTTCCCACCACCCCCTAAGCCAGCCTGCATTCTAACAATGTTCTTAAATTGTCCTCAATGTGCCTCTAACATCATTTTTAGAAGGGGATTATTCAGCTTTTGTCTGCCGTTTTGATTATAGAAATCTCTGTCTGCAGGCAAGTGGCTCTAGTAACTACATAGGGAGGTGTTTTCATATAGATCATTCTTAACCCGTTAGTGACCGCCAATACGCCTTTTCACGGTAGCCACTAATGAGCTTTATTCTGATGTATACGCCTTTTCACGGCGCTGCATCAGAATAAATAAACAGAGCAGGGAGCCGATAAATCTCCCTGCTCTCAGCTACCAGAGATAGCTGAGGGCTGGGGGCATCGCTGCGCCTGTTTAACCCTTCAGATATGGCACTCAATAGCGAGCGCCGCAGCTGAGTGGTTTTGGAGAGAGGGAGGGACCTCCCTCTCACCCCACTGGCACCCGGCGATAAGATCACTGAGTGTCTGTGTCTCCGATGGCATCCGGGGGCCTAATAAAGGCCCCCAGGTCTGCCTGTAGTGAATGCCTGCTAGGTCATGCCGGAGGCATGGCCTAACAGATGCCTGTCTGTTTGTATTGCAGTGTATTATAAAAGCGATCGGAGGAACGCATATTAAAGTCCCCTAGTGGGACTAGTAAAAAAATAAGTTTAATAAAGTAAATTTTAAAAAAATTAGAAAAAGATGAAAAACACACTTTTTCCCCTTACAAAATGCTTTACTATTAAAAAACAAAATAAAAGTAAAAAAGTTACACATATTTGGTATCACCGCGTCCGTAACGACCCCAACTTAAAAGTTATTACATCATTTAACCCGCAAGGTGAACGTCGTAAAAAAAGAATATAAAAAACAATGGAAAAATTGCTGTTTTCTGTGAATCCTGCCTTAATAAAAATTTGATAAAAAGTGATCAAAAAGTCGCATCTACTCCAAAATGGTACCAATAAAAACTGCAAGTTGTCCCGCAAAAAAAAAAGCTGTATCAGCGGAAAAATAAAAAACAAATAATTTTGAAAAAAAGAGTGTTTTTACTGTGTAAAAGTAGTAAAACATATAAAATCTATACAAATTATCTTAGTAATCGTAACAACCCGCTGAATAAAGTTATTGTGTTATTTATACCACACGGTAAACGGTATAGATTTAGGACGCAAAACAGAGTGACAAAAGTTCTGTTTTTTTTCTAATCCCTCTAAAAGTTATTAAAAAGTTATTAAAAATTAATCAATGAATTATATGTACCCCAAAATGGTGCTATTAAAAAATACAACTTGTCCCGCAAAAAACAAGACCTTATACAGCTATGTCAACGGAAAAAAATAAAAAAAGTTATAGCTCTTGGAATGCAACGATGGAAAAACGTAAAAAATAGCTTGGTCATTAAGATTTAAAATAGGCTGGTCATTAGGGGTTAATAGTGAGCAGAATGCTGGAGAGCCACAGATTTAGGTCTAAGGCATAAAAAAGGCCGGCTGCTCCACTGATCAGGGGCCACTCTCCTGTACAGTCTTGCATACATCTGTGTATGTGAGTGCTGAACCGTGATATAAAGCAATTCCCAAATACACAGATGTATGCAGGAGCCTCCATTCCACAGTCTGCTTGTCAGGCTGGATTCACACGAGCATGTTCGGTCCGTAAAGGACGGAACATATTTTGGCCGCAATTCCCGGACCAAACACACTGCAGGGAGCCGGGCACCTAGCATCATAGTTATGTACGACGCTAGGAGTCCATGCCTCTCCGTGGAACTACTGTCCTGTACTGAAAACATGATTACAGTACGGGACAGTTGTCCTGCAGCGAGGCAGGGACTCCTAGCGTCGTACATAACTATGATGCTAGGAGCCCGGCTCCCTGCAGTGTGTTCGGTCCGCGACTTGCGGCCGAAATACGTTCCGTCCCTTACGGACCGAACATGCTCGTGTGAATCCAGCCTTGCAGTGATTTCAGGACCTTTAGAAAGAACATCTCGTGACCATCACATGATCAAAGCTCCTGACCATTCACTGCAGCTTCAAGACTCCGGACATAGGAGAGAAGAAATCCTGAGAAAGGTAAGTGTTAAGTAAAGTGTAAGTGTGTGTGTGTGTGTGTGTATATATATATATATATATATATATATAAATATATGCACGCACGCATATATACGCACAAACACAAGTGTGTGTATATGTATGTGTGTATATATATATATATATATATATATATATATATATGCGCATGTGTCTGTTTTTATATATATATATATATATATATATATATATATATATATTCGCGCACACATATACACACACTTGAATATACATACACAGATCTATATAGACACACACACACACACACACACACAGGTCCAGAATTATTTGGACAGTGACAAGTTATGGCATTTTAGCTGTTTACCAAAACCTATTGAATATACAGTTATATAATCAATATGGGCTTAAAGTGCAGACTCTCAGCTTTAATTTGAGGGTATTCACATCCTAATTTGAGGAAGGTTTTAGGAATTACATGTAATGACGGGGGTAGGGAAACTGACAAGTGAGCCCGCCACTCTGTCCCTGCCTACTTGCAACGACCCGCCCTAGGCGACGGGGTACAACTGGGCGGCGGTCCCTACGCTCAGTAAGTGCACGAGACAGACAAGGGTACACAAAAGGTAAGGGAAAAGGGGCAGTTGCCCACGGCAACACCGTGAGCAACAAGAGTGGTGAACGAGCCGAGTCAAACCAGGAGTGTACGAGGTACCAAACGCAGAGCAGGAGAGTAGTCAGAAAGCCAGGGTCAGTATGGAGCAGGATCAAATAGTAAGAAGCTGTAGCTGGGCCAGGAAACCACACGAGAAGAATCACAAGCAAAGGAGGAACAGGAAAGGCAGCTATAAATAGACAGAGGGCGGGAGCTAGGTCCGTCTGGCCAGGATGCGATAGGCTCTCCCACTCCTAAGCCTGCCAGCCTGAGTGGTGGAAGCTGGAGTCAGTCTCGGAGACATAGACTCAGGTGCAGACTGATTACCTATGGGCGTATACACAGAAGTTGTGCCTGGCAGATCCTTTACATTACAGCTCTTTAATATGTAGCTGCCTTTTTTTCAAGGGGCCAAAGGTAATTGGACAGTTATCTAAAAAGCTATTTAATGGGCTGCATGGGCTATTCCCTCATTAATCCATCATCAATTAAGCAGATGAAATGTCTTGAGTTGATTCCAGGTGTGGCATTTGCAAGCTGTTGCTGTGAACCCACAACATGAGGTCAAACGAGCTCTCAATGCAAGTGAAATAGACCATTATTAGGCAAAAAAAAATTAATAATAATAATAATAATAATAATCTTTATTTATATAGCGCCAACATATTACGCAGCACTTTACAATTTAGAGGGAACATGAAACAAACAATATCAGACATTACATAGTGACAAAGTTCATTTACAATTCAAACCTGGGTAGTGAGGACCCTGCTCGCAAGAGCTTACAATCTATGAGGACATAAGGGAGACACAAAGTGTAACAGTGTTTGTTCTGTACAATAGTCCGGCCATTTTTATACACATGCGGTGGTAACATAAAGCTGCATGAGCCGGTCACCAGCCACTATCCGTGTATGACGGACATGAAGAGAAGGAGTGTGAGGGAATCTTATTCTGATGACTAATCTAAATGGAGGGCCATGGAAAGGAGTCAGATTAGGGAATGTTATAGGCCTGTCTAAATAGATGTGTTTTCAGGGCACGTTTAAAACTGTGGATATTGGGAATTAATCTGATTGTCTGGGGTAGCACATTCCAGAGGACGGGTGCAGCATGAGAGAAATCTTGGAGACGGGAGTGGGAGGTTCGGATTATGGAGGATTTTAATCTAAGGTCGTTGGCAGAACGTAGAGTCCGAGTAGGGTGGTAGACAGAGATGAGGGAGGAGATGTAAGGAGGTGCAGCACTGTGGAGAGCTTTGTGGGTGAGAGTAATAAGTTTGAATTTTATTCGGAAGGGGATGGGCAACCAGTGCAGTGACTGGCACAGATTAGAGGCGTTGGTGTAGCGGTTGGTCATAAAGATGAGCCTGGCTGCTGCATTGAGGATAGATTGGAGAGGGGAGAGTTTAGTGAGGGGAAGACCGACTAGTAATGAGTTACAGTAGTCAAGACGAGAGTGAATCAGAGCAACAATGAGAGTTTTGGCAGTTTCCTCCGTAAGAAAAGAGCGGATTCTGGAGATGTTTTTGAGGTGAAAATGACAGGAGCGTGAAAGTGATTGTATGTGAGGAGTAAAGGAAAGATCTGAGTCAAAAATAACCCCGAGACAGCGGGCGTGCTGCTTAGGAGTTATGATAGTGCCACACACAGAGATGGAGACATCAGAGAGAGAGCACAAATGTTAGGAGTGGTCAAATCAACAGTTTGGTACATTCTTGGAAAAAAAAAACGCACTGGTGATCTTGTGAACTTCAAAAGGCCTGGACGTCCGCGGAAGACAACAGTGGTGGATGATCGCAGAATCTTTTCCATGGTGAAGAGAAACCCCTTCACAACATCTGCCCAAGTGAAGAACACTCTCCTGAAAGTAGGTATATCAGTATCTAAGTCAGGGGTCTCAACCACGCGGGCCGCATGCGGCCCCTGGGTCTGTCATCTGCGGCCCGCGGGACCCAGAGCTGCGAGTAGCGGCTCTGCTCCGAGACTCTGGAATTCCCTGACATCACTGTCCACATATGAACAGCGATGTCTGGGGCTTCCCCAGAGCCGGAGTCCCGTGCAGAGCGCTAGCATAGACTCTGCTCCGGGACTCTGTGGAATTCCCTGACATTTCTGTCCATATATGGACAGTGTGTCAGGGTCTTCCCCAGAGAGGAGTCCCGGGCAGAGCGCTAGTATCAGCTCTGCTTCGGGACTCTGTGGAATTCCCTGACATCGGTGTTCATGTTTGGACACACTATATCTGGGGCTTCCCCAGAGCCGGAGTCCCGTGCAGAGCGCTAGTGTAGGCTCTGCTCCAGGACTCTGTGGAATTCCCTGACATCGCTGTCCATATATGGACAGTGTGTCAGGGTCTTGCCCAGAGCGGAGTCCCGGGCAGAGCGCTAGTATAGGCTCTGCCCCGGAACTCTGTGGAATTCCCTGACATCACTGTCCATATGTGGACAGTGTGTCAGGGTCTTCCCCAGAGCGGAGACCCAGGCAGAGCGCTAGTATCGGCTCTGCTCCAGGACTCCATGTTTGGACACACGATGTCTGGGGCTTCCTCAGAGCTGGAGTCCCGGGCAGAGAACTAGTATAGGCTCTGCTCTGGGGTAGCCTTTGACATCGCTGTCCATACAGAGACAATAATGTCAGGGGCTTCCCCAGAGCAGGAGTCCCAGTGATGTCAGGAACACAGCTGGAGTCCCAGGAAGAGCCTACTAGCGCTCTGCCCGGGACTCCAGCTCTGGGGTTGCCCCTGACATCTCTGTCCATATATGGACAGTGATGTCAGGAGCAGAGCTGGAATCCCAGGCAGAGTGCTAGAAGCGGCTCTGCTCCAGGACTCCAGCTCTGGGCAAGCCCCTGACATCACTGTGGCAGCATTTTCTGAGGGCACTGCGGCACCATCTGCGAAGGGCACTGCGGCAGCATCTGCGTAGGGTACTGCGGCAACATCTACGGAGGGCACTGTTGCAGCATCTACGGAGGGCACTGTGGCAGCATCTACAGAGGGCACCGTGGCATTATCTACAGAGGGCACCGTGGCAGCATCTACAGAGGGCACCGTGGAAGCATCTACAGAGGGCACCGTGGCATTATCTACAGAGGGCACCGTGGCAGCATCTACGGAGGGCACCGTGGCAGTATCTACGGAGGGCACCGTGGCAGTATCTACGGAGGGCACCGTGGCAGCATCTACAGAGGGCACCGTGGCAGCATCTACAGAGGGCACCGTGGCAGCATCTACAGAGGGCACCGTGGCAGCATCTACGGAGAGAACCGTGGCAGCATCTACGGAGGGCACCGTGGCAGCATCCACGGAGGGCACAGTGGCAGCATCCACGGAGGGCACAGTGGCATTATCTACAGAGGGCACTTTGGCATTATCTACAGAGGGCACCGTGGCATTATCTACAGAGGGCACTGTGGTATTATCTACAGAGGGCACCGTGACAGCATCTACAGAGGGCACCGTGGCAGCATCTACAGAGGGCACCGTGACAGCATCTACAGAGGGCACCGTGGCAGCATCTACAGAGGGCACCGTGGAAGCATATACAGAGGGCACCGTGGCCTTTGCTACAGAGGCCACCGTGGCATTATCTACAGAGGCCACCGTGGCATTATCTACAGAGGGCACCGTGGCATTATCTACAGAGGGCATCGTGGCATTATCTACAGAGGGCATCGTGGCAGCATCTACGGAGGGCACCGTGGCAGTATCTACGGAGGGCACCGTGGCAGCATTCACCGAGGGCACAGTGGCAGCATCCACAGAGGGCACTGCGGCACTATCTAAAAAGGGGCTGCCCAATCTTGACATGTGTGTCTGACAAACGCTGCTAACTGAGCTGCCGGACTGCATTTAGCAACATTTAAACTGGAAAACTGGATTGTTGAAATAAGCACAAGGAGAAAGATCTCAAATTTTAAACCTAGCGCTATTATTATAGTAATGTAGTATTATTATAGTAATGTAGTATTATAGTAATGCAGTATTATTATAGTAATATAGTGTTCTAGTAGTTCAAATAACTAATTGATTAACAATAATTTTGTATTGTATCAAATTTGAAAGTAATGCGGCCCGACCACTTCACATTTTTTCTATATGCGGCCCACTTACCTGGCCGAGTTTGAGACCCCTGATCTAAGCCTACCATAAAGAGAAGACTTCATGAGAGCAAATACAGAGGGTTCACCACAAGGTGCAAACCATTAATCTGCCTCAAAATAGAAAGGCCAGATTAGACTTTGCCAAACAATATCTAAGAAGCCAGCCAAGTTCTGGAACAGCATTCTTTAGACAGATGAAACGAAGATCAACCTGTACCAGAATGATGGGAGGAAGAAAGTACGGGGAAGGCTTGGAACGGCTCATGATTCAAAGCACACCACATCCTCTGTAAAACATGGTGGAGACAGTGTGATGGCATGGGCATGCATGGTTACCAAAGGCACTGGGTCACTAGTGTTTATTGATGATGTGATTGAAGACAGAAGCAGCCGGATGAATTCTGAAGTGTTCAGGGATATGCTTTCTTCTCAGATTAAACCAAATGCAGCAAGTTTGATTGGACGTCGCTTCACAGTACAGCTGGACAATGACCCAAAATATACTGCGAGAGCAACCCAGGAGTTTTTTTTAAGGCAAAGAAGTAGAATATTCTGCCAAGTCAATCACCAGATCGAGCATGCATTTCACTTGCTTAAGACAAAACTTAAGGCAGAAAGACCCACAAACAAGCAACAACCGAAGATCGCTGCAGTAAAGGCCTGGCAAAGCATCACAAAGGAGGAAACCCAGCGTTTGGTGATGTCCATGGGTTCTAGACTTCAGGCAGTTATTGCATGCAAAGGATTCTCTACAAAGTATTTAAAAAAAACATTTTATTTATGGTAATGTTAATTTGCCCAATCACTTTTGAGCCCCTGAGAAGGAGGCTGTGTAAAAAAATGGTTGCAATTTCTAAACGTTTCACAAGATATTTTTGTTCAATCCCTTCAATTAAACCTCATAGTCTACAATTCAATTGCACTTCAAATCCAATGTGGTGACATGCAGAGCCCAAATCATGAAGATTGTGTCACTGTCCAAATAATTCTGGACCTAACTGTATATGGGCAGTGACGTCATTAGTTTCCCATCGCTTTAGCGCTTGACCCAGGAAAGGTAAATATAATAATTGTTTTGCTTTTTATGTGTTACTGTTTATTTTTTTGTGTTTTTTGACTGGTTCTGTTTTTATTATATCTGTGTTTTTTTTAAACTATATTACTACTGCCTTAGTAATGGCCGCTTTCTGATTGACAATGTCCATTACTAAGGAGGGAGTTCGTGTTAGCTAGTGAAAAGGCGAACACTAACCCCCTCCTATTATTGGGAAGAGTGGGTACGATCCAGTACCTGACCATCTGTAGTCTGCTGCCGCTATGTTGTATCTGGCTGGTTATGTAAAATGGGTGGGGGACTCCACGTAATTTTTAGAAAAAAAATAAAATTAATTAATAATTAGAAAAAGACAACACAGGTTCCCCCCCACCCAGATACAACATAACAGCAAGCTAGCGTTACCAGGGTGGGAAGGGCCACGTGTTTTGGCTTTCCCAGCCTAATAATACCAGCCTGCAGCTGCACCAGTACCCGACCATCACTACAGATGAAAATTGTTTTTGAGATTTTTCAAAATGCTTTATTCCATGTAATGATTTTTATGGCAGGCGATTTTAAAATCGCCTACCAAAAATCCATTACTTGGAATAAAGCATTTTGACACAATAAAAATAAAATTTCCTTCTTTGAGTGCTAAAAGGTTTTCCCTATAGATCTATATTGTGGATCTCCAAACTCGAACCTTGACAGCACTAACATACTTTAGCCAGGAGTGCAGCCCAATATTTTATTTAGACATTACTACAGATGGTCGGATACTGGATCGTACACGGCTTTTCCTGGTACCCCTGGCGGCGGTGGGTACCGGGATAATAATGGGGGGTTAGTGTTAGCCTTTTTTACAAGCCCTAAGCCCCTCCTTAGTAATGGACGCAGTCAGAGAGTAGCCATTACTAAGGCAGTAGTAATATAGTTTTAAAAAAACAAGGAAAATATTTTATTGAAATAAAAATCCCACACAACCCTTGTTAACCATTTTATTGAGAATAAAAAAACGCCGTCGTCTAAGTAGTCTTCGAATGCGAAGTAGTCCAACAACTCAACCTGTCAAAAAACACAAAAAAAGAAATCATTTGCAACACATAAAAAAGAAAAGCAATTATAATATTATACTTACGTTTCCTGGATCCAGCGCTGGAGCCACAGTGTCAGCGAGCTACGCTGTTACCGTAACTTCAGGAGTTATAGGGGGCATCAGCACTTAAAGTGCCTAGGGCAGCATCAACTCTAAATATGGCCCTGCTTTCACCTAAACTCTCACCTCTGGCCCCCTACTTAACCTCTGCCTACTTTTACGCCCCTCTCCCCCTCCTCCCACAGAGCCTCTGCCACCATCTGTGCCCCCCACCACAAATAAATTTCAAAATCCTCTTCAGTGTCCACTGCAACCCATGAGACCCCCCCTGCACATTTCTGTTCCCCATAGTACCCTTACCACATGATGCCCGGCCTTTTACCTGACAAAATAGCGCAGCATGCTGCACTATTTTGGTCACAATTGTGTTTTTTTCCCTGCAGTGGAAGTTTCTCAGGTGTCTTTCACACCATGGTATTTTTTATTTTTTTTAAACTCGGTTTATTGTATACAATGTACAAATGACAAAATAATCATAAGTAACACAACAGGAGATATACAAATAAACCACAAGCAAAGAACACATTCCTCTAATGAAAACAGTCCTGCGCAGGAGCATCCAATCAGTACTGCATCACAAATTATCCAAATGGAATACAAAGAAATGAGGCATGATCAAAGTCTACATACACAAAATCACTACATGCAGGCGGGATAAAGGCACATATGTTAATAAACTGTTCAGGTATGCACCAGATAGAAGTTTATAATATAGTGCAGAGTCCCATACAATTCATCAGTTACACAGTATGTCTTGCGTTAAGGAAGTTTGAAGGTCACCCACGCTGAAGGAGGTATGAGGAGACGAACACCAACTCCCCCAATTACTCATGAACTTATGATGGCAGCCACGGTGTTTTCATATGGGAACACAGAATTAACCAATTTCTTCCATTGAGAGAGCGCCAGAGAGAGCTCCCCCATCCAACGCATGGCAATCGCTTTCCTGGCTAGAAATAGGGCCCCACGCAGGAATGCACCCTCATAGTGGGACCATGCGTCCATTGGAATCTAACGCAATAAACAGAGGCCTGGTTAACAAGGAACCGGGAAATTCAATATCAAGGATAAGAGGTCTGTCACAACTCTCCATAAGTTTACAATAACTGGGCATAGCCACATCATATGATCAAAGTCCGCCCGATCTTGGAAGCATCTGAGGCAGTTTGAGTTAGAGGCTCTACCCATATGAAGTAACCTAGTGAGTGTGATATAGCATTTGTGAATTATAAGTAGTTGCTCCATTTCATTATTCGCCGCTGGCGAGACAAAAAAGATGTGACGTCATAGCATCTTCCCACTCCTCTTTAGTTAAAGAATGAATCAAGTTCCTCCATCGAATCTCAACCGTAGATTCAGCGTGAGCGACCCCCTTTGAGACAAAAGGTAGGTGTAGATGGCCGACACGAACCCCCCCGGACCCTGAGTTCTAAGAATCCCTATAAGAGGCAATGAAGATATAGGACCATGGTCCTCTCTGAATTGAGATATTAAAATGTGTCTTAGTTGTATACATCTGAATGTATCTCTATCTGGTACCTGGTATGTATCCTGAATCTCCTGTGTAGTTAAAGTAAAACCCTCTTCATTTACCAAATGCTGTATGCTAGTCACCTCCAGGGCTATCCAAAGCTCCGGATCAGACAAACCCTGAAAATGAGACAAACCATGATGAGACCATAGAGGCATCTCAGCAACAGTGCCCAAGTAAAGCAATACTTTTTTAGCATGAGACCAAACCTGTTTGGCTAGCTTAATTAAGGGTAAGGAATGCCTGGGACTAAAACCATGAGGTTCAAGAATGGGCTACAAATTGGGGATATGAAGGAAGTGTGCTATATGATGTTCTGTATTAGACAAGGAAAGGTCGGAAATCCAGAGTCTAATGAACCGAAGCTGACCGCGTAATATAGGAACATGTCCGGTAAAGCTGCACCAGCCTGGACCTTAGGTCTCTGAAGCGTGCCAAGCTTGAGTTTAGGTCTTCCCGAACCCCAAACAAAAGAAGAGAACAGAGAATTTACCAAAGTAAAAAAACGTTTAGGGACTAATACATCAGCATGTTCCAGTATGTATAACAAGGGAGCACTATTATTTAAATTAAATGTATCCTCCCCGCCGCAAAGAGGGGGAGCAGTTTCCAGACAGCAAACTTCTAGGGGGTAAACATATAAATCTTAAGAAAGTGAACTATCATGAGAGATCAAGATACCCAAGTATTAATACTGTGAACCAACTGTAGACCCTGAAAGTTCAAATCCCAACTGCAATTATCAGTATGTAAGGGCAAAAGATACGATTTACTCCAATAGATATGGAGTCCCGAAAATCTGCCAAACGTGTCCAACAGTGCCATAGCTCTAGGAAGGGAGTAATTCGGGTTGGCCAGAAACAATATCATGTCATCAACATATAGACAGATACGATCCTCACGCGGTCCTATACGAATGCCCTGGTAGGCTGCATCTTGACGGACACGAACAGCCAGGGGTTCAATAGCAACCGCGAATAAAAGAGGGGACAACGGACCCCCCTGCCTCGTGCCTCTATGGAGGCAAAAGGGGATAAGAGCACATTAACCACCACCGAAGCTTTATAGAGAACTGTAACCCATTTAATAAATCGCTCACCAAAGCCAAATTTACAGAAGATTGTGAAAAGGTAAGGCCATTTCAAAGAATCAAACGCCTTGGCCACATCTAAGGAGGCCAAGGCCCAATCTAGCTGCTTCCACCAACCAATCTGAGTCACTACCTAAACTCTGCAAATATTATCCGGATGAAACCGGATTGATCCAGAGGTATGATATCTGTAATAACTCCACGCAGTCTATTGGCTAGAAGTTTAGTTAAAATTTTATAGTCTATATTGATCAAGGAGAAAATTACAACTATAGTAGCATCTTTCATAGTGTCAGGTAGCTCCCCCCTACAAAATGCTGTGTCAAATAAGGATAGTAGCTGGGGAGATAGAACATCCCTATATTGGAGATAAACCTCTAATGGAAGAGTGTCAGGTCCCGAAGCCTTCCCTTTGGTCATAGAGGAAATACAATCAGAGATCTCATTAACTGTGAAAGGAACCTCTAATATCGGCTTGCTATCCGGCGAAAGCTCTGGGAATTGAACCTCAAAGTAAGCATCTAAGTCAGCCTGAGAACAATGAGCCCCCGGGGAATAGAAGTCTCTATAGAAATCAGTAAACTGATCTAAAATATCTTGTGGCGAGGTGGACAGGCCATGTTGATAATTACGAACAAGCAACACTGGCGGAGACATGGTATTCTGTTTCACTAATTGAGCCAATAATTTACTTTATTAATTCCCAGTTCAAAAAAACGATTGCTTAGTGAAGAAACCCCTACGGGCAGCTTTCTCCTGAATAAGAAGTAAATATTTTCTGCCAACTTCAAGCCATGCATCTCTATTGTGTGAGGACGGATCCCCAAATGTACCCTAACCATTAAGCCAGATCCAGTTCCTGTCTAGCCGAGGAGCACTTTACAAAAGAAATAAAGGAACGTAAACAACCTCTCAGGTACGATTTTAACCCCTATACGCACGAGTAAGTAACTATACGTCGTCGCGGGAGGTTACTTCCCGCACGAGGACGTATAGTTATGGAGTTGTTTCCGGTGCACACTGTCGGCGACAGTGTGCACCAGGAACTGGGAAGTCAGCTGTTGCCGACAGCTGACACTCCACTCTTGCCGGCCAGCGGTCCTTTTCCGCTGATTTTCGCCGCATTTTAGCGGTTTCTAGCATATCGGCAGACCCTGGTCCGAAATTGCCGATAGTTAGCATGGCAAACGGAAGCCAAACAATGGCCTCCGTGTCTGCCATGGACGGAAGCCCATCAGGACCATCCTCCGGCTGGTCCTGATAGGCTTCCAGTCAGAGTGACAGGAAGTCACTGCGTCGTTCCTGATGCACACTGTCGGCAACAAGGTGTGCATCGGGAACTGGGAGCTCAGCTGTCCCCGACAGTTGACACTCCAGTGTTGCCGATCAGCGGCTCATCTCCGCTGATTTCAGCAATTAACCCGTTAAATTCGGCGCTCGATTGCGATCGCTGCATTTAGGGGGTTTGTAGCACATCAGCAGCCCCCATGCAATTGTGGGGGTTGCTGATGCTCGTGATGGCATCCGGAGGCCGGGCAACAGCCTCCGGGTCTGTGATGTCACACTGACAGTTGGAATACGTTACGCTACCTAGGTAGTGTAATGCATTCTAGCAGCGATCAGAGCTGCAGGTAAAAAAAATAGTGTAAAGTGTAAAAAGTTTAAAAAAAAGTTAATAAAAATGTTTTATAAAAGTGTAAAAGTTATTTATTAAGTCATTTATTATAGGGAAAAAACTGAAAACGTTAAAAAAAGATCACATATTTAGTATTACCGCGTTCGTAACGACCCAAACTATGTTATTTTTTACGCACGGTGAACGCCGCAAACAAAATAAATGTAAAGCTATGTCAGCATCGCTATTTTTTAGTCACCACCCCTCCCAAGATATAGAATAAAAAGTGATCAAAAAGTCGCATTTACCCCGAAATAGTACCAATAAAAACTACAACCCGTCACGCAAAAAACAAGCTTTTTTGACTAAAAAATAAAAAAAGTTACGGCTCAGAATATGGTGTCTCAGAAAATAAATTATTTTATAGAAACTTAATTTTATTGTGCAAACGCTGCAAAAACTAAAACAAAAAAAACTATATACATATGGTATCGCCGTAATCGTACCGACCCGCAGAATAAAGTAAAAAGTAATTTATTGTGCATGGTGAACGCTGTAAGAAATAAAGAATTGAAAACGCCAAAATCGCTGTTTTTTTGTCACCTTAACTCTAAAAAAAGATGTAATAAAAAGTGATCAGGTAGATGTATGTACCATAAAATGGTACCAATAAAAGCTACAGCTCGTCCCGCCAAAAATAAGCTCCCAGACCGCTCAATCGACCGAAAAATAAGTTCTGGATGTCAGAATGTGAGGATACAAAACAATTAATTTTTTTTAACAAATAGTCTTTTCTTTCTAAAAATACTAAAATATATAAAAAAAACTATATAAATTTGGTATCACCGTAATAGTATTGAGAAGCAGAATAAAACTAAAGTTGTAGTTTTTACTGCACGGTGAAAGACTTAAAAACAAAACCCGAAAAACAATGGAGGAATCACAGTTTTTTCCAATTTCAGCCCGCAAATTATTTTTTTTCAGTTTCCCAGTACATTTTATGGTACTTTAAATGGTGTTAATAGAAAGTACAACTCTTCCCGCAAAAAATAAGCCCTCACACCGCTCTATTGACGGAAAAATAAAAAAATTATGGCTCTTGGAAAGCGGGGAGTGAAAAACGAAAAAGCAATACGGGTCAGTCCTGAAAGGGTTAATTAATTTATAATAAAAAAAACATTAATGACCACATATGGGGTATTGCCGTAATCAGGAGAAATTGCTTTACAAATGCTGGGGTGCTTTTCCTCTTTTATCCCTTGTGAAAATTAAAAAATGCAACATTTTAGTGGACAAAAATGTTGATATTCATTTTTACAGCCGAATTCCACTAAATTCTACAAAAAACCTGCGGGGTCAAAATGCTGTGTAGTTTCCAAATTGGGTCACTTTTGGGGGGTTTCCACTGTTTTGGTCCCTCCGGGGCGTTGCAAACCCGACATGGCACTGAAAACCAATCCAGCAAAATCTGCGCTCCAAAATCCAAAAGGCGCTTCTTCCCTTCTGAGCCCTGCAGTGGGACCAAACAGCCGTTTATTACCACATATGGGGTATTGCCATAATCGGGAACAATTGCTTTACAAATGTTGGGGTGCTTTGTCTCCTTTATTCCTTGTAAAAATGAAAAAATTCTATGTTTCCACAGAAAAAAAAAAAAGTGATTTTCATCTTCACAGACGCGTTCCACTAAATTCTGCAAAAAAACTGTGGGGTCAAAATGCTAACTTTACCCCTAGAAAAATGCATTGAGGGGTGTAGTTTCCAAAATGGGGTCACTTTTGGGGGTTTTCGACTGTTTAGATACCACAAGACCTCTTCAAACCTGACGTGGTGCCTAAAATATATTCCTAAAAAAAGAAGGCCCCAAAATCCACTAGGTGCTCCTTTGCTTCTGAGGCCTGTATTTCAGTCCATTAGGACACTAGGGCCATACGTTGGATATTTCTAAAAACTGCAGAATCTGGCCAATAAATATTGAGGTGCGTTTCTCTGGTAAAACCTTCTGTGTAACAGAATTTTTTTTATTACAAATGAATTTCGGCAAAAAAAATGAAATTTGTAAATTTTACCTCTACTTTGCCTTAATTCATGTGAAAGGGTTAAAATACTTTCTGAATGTGGTTTTGAATACTTTAAGTGGGTGCACTTTTCAAAATGGGGTGATTTATGGGGACTTTCTAATATAGAAGGCCCTCAAAGCCACTTCGGAACTGAACTGGTCCCGGAAAAAATAGCCTTTTGAAACTTTCTTGAAAATATGAGAAATTGCTGCTAAAGTTCTAAGCCTTGTAACGTCCTAGAAAAATAAAAGCACGTGAAAAAAAACTATGCAAACATAAAGTAGACATATGGGGGATGTTAACGAGTACTATTATGTGTGGTATTACTATCTGTTTTATAAACAAATACATTTAAATTTCGAAAAATGCTAATTTTCGCTAAAATTTGAAGTTTTTCACAAATAAATATTGAATTTATCGACCAAATTTTTTCACTAACAAAGTACAATATGTCACGAGAAAACAATCTCAGAATCGCTTGGATAGGTAAAAGCATTCCAGAGTTATTAACACATAAAGTGACGTCAGATTTGAAAAAATCATCTGTGTCCACGAGGCCAAAACAGGCTGTGTCCTGAAGGGGTTAAAGTGTCCCATACCAACAGCCCATTCTGCTCTTGTCCGTGTGCCTCTATAAAAACATCCAATTGGTCAGGAATTCTATCTTTCACTTTAACCCGTTTAATGGGTGTATCTTAAGAGAACCTCTCAACCCTTCAGAGAGTTGCTTCAATTGAAGGAGAATCGGGCTATGATCTGAGACTCTCCTAGATAAGTGATCAATAGTCATCAAGGATGTAAAAATCGCAGGAGAGCCGAATACATAGTCAATACGAGACAAGGCGTTAAACTGAGGGGTATGGCACGCATATTCTCTTATCCCCTGATGACTCACCCTCCATAAGTCTATCCACCCTATCTCACCTATCAGTTAAGCTAGCTGCGAATCAAAGGCAGGAGCCCTGGGTCCATCCGATGTATGAAATAGATCCATAGAAGGATCCATAGTTAGAGTTATCCTAATGGGGGATTTACACCGATCTACCGGTGAACCCAAGCAAACAAAATGGCCTCCCTAAGTATGTCAAGAGAACCATGAGGTGGATTATACGCTCCCAAGAAAATAAACAGGGCAGGATTTACATTAGCATGGTCAAAAACAAATCTCCCCTCTACATCAATTCTAGTATGGAAGGCCTCCCACCTAAGACTACTATGAACCAACAGAGACACCCCCCTAGAGGAGGAAGACCTTAAGGAATGCCGTCCCCATTGAATCCATGGTTTACTCAAAAAACGCAGTGTCGGCAGTTAAATGCGTTTCCTGAAAGAATATAATGTGAGGCATGTGTCTACGAAGTACAGAAAAAATCATATTCCTCTTCCCAGGCAATCCCGTCCCTCTCACATTCCATGTTAATATCTTACTTAAGTGATGCCATAGCGAATACAATAATATAGCATAAAGAGAGTCATAACAAATAGGAGACACATATATCCCAAAATGTCAGATCTGTAGAGAAGTATTATGCAGCGCAGGACATAAAAAAGTAACAGTAAACAGCGATAAACGTAGAGGCTCAACCGGAGCTTAAAGAGAACCTTTCACCTGCCCATACATGTGCAGCATGTAATGGGCAGGGCTGTACAAACATTGTCTCACTTTACACTTTTTTCCTATCTTCCTGCGTTATTTACACATCGGTGCCATTATATTTGGCGCCAGATATGTAAATAAGCCCCTGAACTGTCAATGGGGCGTTTCTATCTAACTAAATGGCAAGGGGGTGTGAGCTCTTCGCTCTGACACTGTCCAATCGGCTACGGACAGTGTCAGGGTGGCTTGCGCTGTGCTCCCTCCCACGAGAACACACACAGGCTGGTGGTTCTGTAGAGAGCGCTCTCTCAGTCTGTGTGTGTTCTCGCGGGAGGGAAAAATGGAAAACATAGCATTTTCAAAACTTAATCTCTCCTTTGTGACGCACAGCATGTAGTACCGTGTCACGATGTTTGCAATTCAATAGGCACGCCAACAATGGCCTCGGGTTCGCACCAGGAGGCGGAGGTTTGGCGGGAACTCTATGCGCACTTTCTACGGCGAAGGCCTGACAAAATAAAGTATCCGGAAACAAATCTTTCAGCCATTTTTCAATGAACTCATCTGGTCGTAGGCCCTCTGCCCTTTCACGGAGGCCTATGATGCACAAGTTATTCCTCCTCAAACGATTCTCAAGATCGTTAGCCTTTTGGCACCACAGCTTCACCTTACCGATAAGATCACTTAGCATGTGAGGCATGGCTTCAGTACGGTCTTCCAAGGTAGAGATTCTAGTCTCAGCCTGAGAAACCCGGTCTCTCAGGTTATGTATGTCCTGGCGCAAGAGACCGACATCCACCTTCACCTCCTCAATTTTGGTGGTGACTGACGTCCTGGTCTGCAGGATCGCTGCCAGAAGCGTCTCCAAGACCTGCTTCAGGGTCAGCTCAGGCGAGGATGGTCCCTCCTCAGAGGATAGTACAGCACGCATCACAAACTGTGAAACTGTAGGCAATGCAGACTCGCCTCGGGCGCCATCTTGTCTGGAGCCCCTGGCGAATTCCTTAAGTTTCTCGGCTGCTGCCGACGTCTTGGAAGGTCCCATATTGCTCCTCATGGGTCTCCTACCCTTTTTACTAAGATTATAGGGAATGTTGGCATCAATAATTCCACCACAGGACGAATTTCAGGGATCGCCACACGGAGCTAAGGTGCTGTGTGTCCGCTCACATCAGTGCCTGGCCACTCCTCCCCCACACATGGTATTTTTATCCGTTTACTGTATGTGGCGGGAAAGCTCCGGACACATACGATAAATGGATACATCGAGCCCCATACACCCAATGGAGGCTAAAGAAGCTTTTTTTTTTTGTTTTGTTACGTGGAATAGTTTCGAAAGCTGCGCTATTCCATGTATATGTATGTGCTTTTTTATTTTTTTTTAACCTGGGCGCTTACATACGTTTTTTTAAACCGTTTAATGCATCTCCTGGGAGCTTTATCAGCACATACATTATATTGATAGACATATGGTGGTGTGAAAGCCGCCTAAGTCAATGCAGATGTGAACATAGCCCAATGCTGACAATAATAATAAGGCTGCATTATTACATCTATCACCAATGTGGCTACAGTGAACGGTTTGCAGACTCTGCCTACCTGTGCTGGCCCCACCCACAACATGGGGCAACTTTTAGATTATTTTTTTCCAGGGCCACTTTAAAACTTCCAATCTGCTCCTGACGTAGGGTCTGTATAGAATTTCTGTTGCTACGGCAGTTGCTCAGCAGTTTTGACTTCTAGTCAAGATACATTTTTTAAAGATAATCCAAGAAGCAAAGACAACGATATTTCCAAAAGTGGTACAAAACGTGTTATTAGTATGAAAAGCTCTTCGAGGTAGGTTAAATGGATGATCTGAGTGCTGGTCAAAAAAAAACATTACTCAACAGCTATACACCTCGTATCAGTCAGCAATGTCTGAAATACAGCTAAAAATAATGCTAACCATGCAGAGCAGCACTTAGAGGCACACTAAAGCGTATTCATCAATTACAAAGTATGCAAAGTTTACATTACTATTTCCCCAAAAGTGCTACATTGACTACCTTACCCACTCCTAATATATTCCTTTTATTTTCTTAGAGCCCCTAAATGTATCATCCTTTTTTATTTGTATTACATTCTGGATACAATAATGCTCAGCCAGAACAGACAAATTCCTTCAGAAAAAAAGACTTTGTGAGAACTGATCCTTAGGGTTACCATTTTAACAAAGCACTATTTTAACAAGTGTCTCCAATAGTGGTTTGATCAGTTCCCACCAACAAGTTGTTAAATATAATAAACATGCCCTCTGTGTGTGGCAAAACTACTATGAAAGTTAAAAAAAATAGGAGGAGACCTCCAGCTCACCAAATCCTGCATCTCAACCTCGCACCAATCCCCGCAACGGCCCACGGTGGAATAGCATAGGAAAGAAAGGAGATGATCCAGCGCTGTCGGGGTAAAAGGGATACGTAGTTCCCACTTTTATTGGTATGAAAAAATATGCTAAAATTGGAAAGGAGACGCAGTCTCAGGGCATTTTGGATTGCGGGCAGATGCCCAAGCCTACCCGTTTCAAGCACAAGCAGTGCTCTTATTCATGGCAAGAAATGTATTGGCCATGTATGTCTGTCTCGTCCATTTGTACCGTCAGTGATTAGGGCGTGATAACGTTCAAGCACTTGTTTGGTAGAAATCGGTGGATAAAGAAGTAACCCTCTCCTTGCCGAAGGAAATTGGGGTAAGTCAAATGTATATATAAAACAGATAGACTTAATGAAAAGTATATATAATTGTAAAACCACCGTCCGTGAGATTAAAGAATCTGAAAATAGCTTGCAAAACACAAGCGGCATGAAAGTAAATATTTAAATAAGTATATAATAGAAACAAGATAAGTGTTTTGAAGCTGTAACTTCAATCATGTTGAATTTATAGCCAATCACCGTCGGAACATTGACGAAACGGAGACATATGTAACTTAAAAACATTTTCCTGTTACAAAGACAGACATAATTAAAACTGGTACACTGGAACAATCAGAAAAAGCATGACCTGCCTAAGTAGAGTCGTGTGTTAACGAACCTTCCCTTACCCCATCCTATCCCCCCATCCCCACCTTTAGGAAAGACACGTGACACCGAGGTTGGATGCCACAGCAGCAGTTTATTAATTTTACAGTTTTATAAAAACAATTTAAATCCGAAACCTTCGGATAACTAGTTAGGAATCCACCAGAGAATTCCTTCTAATAATTCACATGACCCAACATGGGTCAGAAACGTAAATAACAATTTAACGTTAACATTAACCCGAGCAGAGGAAGTCCTTGAGGCCCTTTCAGATATTCCTTTTTTAAGAACACACCGAGTTAGCCATCTGCAAACCAGTAATTACCTCCAGCCGTAAACCAGCTCGGAAGCACCGTTCACCTCTGCAGATGGCTCCAACCACTAGAAGTCCACTTCAAGGGGATAACACCCGATGAAGCCCTCAAGTGATATACCGACCACTAGAAGTCCACTTCAAAGGGATAACACCCGATGAAGCCTTCAAGTGATATACCTTCTACCAGAAGACCACTTCAAAGGGATAACACCCGATGAAGTCTTCAACCATGTACCTTTTTTGGGGGACGCATACCCCCGATGCGACCCCCCCACCATTTTGTACTGACTGGCCTCAAGGACTCCCCCCGCCACAGCGAAACAGGCCTTGACCACCTTAAGCCTGTGAGTTCCTCCACACCACCACCGCCCTTTCTATGCCTTCTGCTATCGCCAAGCTCCAAAGATCAATGCCAACCTCGGTCAGATGAACCCCGTCACTCCTCCAGAAATTCCCCACTCCTGACTCCAAATCCCTGTGCCTCACGCAAATGCCCCCGTTTTTTGCCACAAAACGGGACACCGCCCGATTAACTTTAATGCGAGCCTTATTGACTCTCTCCACAGATCTAGCCAACCGCCAATGTTTTCTTGGGACTATGTCCGACCACACGATCACCAACTTGGGATAAGAAACCCACAAACACAACATATCGTGTTTGATATCCCGCACCAACTCACGAAAGGGGCGGACTCCTAAGTCATTCCCACCCACGTGCAACGCTAAGACCTCCGGAACCCTATCAAGCCGAGCATATGTCTGGAATTCCGCCAACACCCTGCTCCACGACATACCTCTAAATCCCAACCAATGCACAACCGCATCCTGTCGCGGAATGCGCAACTGGCGACCATCCGGGCGGACGTCTGCCCTCAAAGCCCCCCAGTGCACGTAAGAATGACCCATCAACCACACCAAACACGGAGGCGAATCTGAAACGGAAAAAACAATTAGCCACCACCATATAACATTTTTAAAGCGTTACCAACAAACCTCATAACATATGGGGGCGGAAATAGGACTTAAACCTGTTGGACTCCCAACGACCAATACGCCGCACCCCATCATCATCCAACCCCCAGCGCCCCGCTTCTGTTGCTGCGCCAATCCTGAAGGAATGAGATGAATACGAGCCTGCCGCAACCCCAACCGCCGTCAAACATTTTTTAAATACAGCTCCAAACTGAAACCTGGACAAAAACGACCCGTCCACATGACGTAACAAAGGCAAATCTGGAGCCCCCCTTTTTGGCGTAAAACCCCGCATACACTCTACTGGGCACATAACCGACCCCGGGAGGGCGAACAAAACTATCAGTTTACCCTTCCCTACTTGGTCAGTTTTTGACCGACGCAACCATACCTCCAGCCGATCTGTGAATAAGCTCACCTCCCCAGATCTCAGCCCCCCTGCCTGTTTGGTACTTGGCGACACCAACTCACCTATTCTAAATGCCCCAAAGAACGCTAACGAAAAAGCTAACCGAAACAAATCCATTTCGTCTGAATAACGACAGACCGATGCTAATGAACCGCCCAAAGAGCTAAGCAAAGCAAACGACACAGGCCTTCTACTATCCGCCTCCACCCTACCTCGGCGCAACCCCTTCAAAGCCTGCGATACCAGAAAATCCTTCGATACATCCTGAAAGCCCCGCAACTTAAACCCAAACGCCACCGCAGATATGAACCGGTTCACCTTTGCCACTGAAAACCCCGCCTCCCAGGCGTTCCCCAACCAGTACAAAAGTGCCACCAACCTGTCTCTATCCGTATTGACGTCACCCAACTCTCTTACCCACTCCTCCCACTGCCTCCAACAAGCAGCATAAGCACTCCAAAGACCTTTGTAACAGTTGTTCTACGGGACCGATACCAGATCCCAAAGATGTTCCGGACAAGCCAAACCGAGACGTTCCGCTCCCGGTGCCAATTGCCGAAACCGGTCCCACTGCGAGCGAGAAAGAGCATCAGCGATACAATTCCGTACTCCCGGGACATGCACCGCCACCACCCACGCGTTCAACGACAAACACACCAACACTAAATGTCGCAACAATTGAACTACCGGAGGAGAGGACGCCGTGATGTTATTAATGGCCAGCACCACCCCCATGTTGTCGCAGTAAAAACGGACCTTCTTATCCCTGAGCCTGTCCCCCCAAATGGTAGCCGCCACCACGATGGGAAACAGCTCGAGCAGGGCCAGATTCCGCGTGAGTCCACTGGACACCCAACTAGCCGGCCATTGACCTGCGCACCACGGACCTCCCCCGTAAGCTCCAAAACCGCCCGCCCCAGCCGCATCCGTAAAAATATTCAAATCACTCGTATCCTGCGCTGGGGCCATCCATAGCGAGCGACCATTGTACTGGCCCAAGAAGTCATCCCAAACCTGAAGATCAGCTCGGTGCTCCTCCTTGACCCGCACAAAATGATGCGGCGCACGCACTCCCGCCGTTGCCGCCGCCAACCTCCTACCAAACACCCTCCCCATCGGCATAATCCGGCAGGCGAAATTCAACTTCCCCAGCAGCGACTGAAGCTCCCGCAGCGTCATTTTTTTCAGTCTACAGGCCCGCCGTACCTCCAGCCTCAAAGCACCCAACTTATCCGCAGGGAGACGACACTCCATTGCCACCGAGTCTATTTCAATTCCCAAAAAATAAATCGTCGCTACCGGGCCCTCCGTTTTTTCTGGCGCCAAAGGAATCCCAAAATCCCTCGCCACCTTCTGTAGTGCATGAAGCAAATTACCGCAAACTGGCGAACCCCCCGGGCCAACGCACAAAAAATCATCTAAGTAATGGATCAACGAGTCGACCCCGGATACTCCCCTCGTTACCCACTCCACGAAGCTACTAAACGCCTCGAAGTATGCACAAGAAAGGGAACACCCCATCGGAAGGCACCGATCCACGTAAAAAGCCCCATTCCAAAAACAACCCAACAGCCGTTGGCTTTCTGGATGAACTGGCAACAACCTGAACGCCGCCTCGATGTCGGTTTTTGCTAGCAGCGCACCTGGACCCGCAGCCCGCACTAAACCCACCGCCTTATCGAATGAGGTATAGACTACGGAGCACAACTCGTGATCAATCCCGTCATTTACCGACGAACCCTTGGGATACGATAAATGTTGAATCAAACGAAATTTTCGGGGCTCGCGTTTAGGGACAATACCCAACGGGGACACAACTAAATCTTTTACAGGCGACTCAACAAACAGCCCCGACATGCGGCCCAACGAAACTTCTTTTAACAACTTTTCCGACACGACTTTTGCATGCAAGTAAGCCGATTTTAAATTCCTCCGCGTAACCGGAACCTCATAAGGAGGCGGAGGAATAACAAAACCAACACGAAACCCTTCGTAAAGCAACTTAGCCGCCGCCCTATCCGGGTACTCATTTAGATAAGGGGCCATCTTTTCCACCCTCACCGGCGACACCCCCTTGACCAGCCGCGGAGGGCTGGTTCCCTGACCTCTTTTTCCGCAGACATTTTGCCGCCCCGTGTGATGCACCATTACACTCGGAACACACGTGCTTGAACTTGCACGTGGCCCCGAACTTACACTGGCCTTCATTAAATTGCCAGCAAAACCCCGCCTTTCCCCCGCCGCTTTGTCCAACCTGACTAGACTGGCCTCCCTGGCCGGCGCTCCCGGGAAAGGACTGCCTAACCGGAGCCGTAACCCGTAACCAGAGAACAATATCCTTCTGGTCTCACCGAATCGCCGGCCGAACCGCTTTCCGCTGACGGAATTGCTCATCGTATCGCAGCCACGCCTGACCCCCATACGCCCTATGAGCCTCCCCAATAGCATCAAAATAACAAAACAACGCCGAACAATTTTCCGGCGCCTTTTCCCCTATCACACTAGCCAATATGGCGAACGCCTGCGACCAATTAACGAACGTCTGCGGGATAAGCCTATACCGCCGCCGTTCCTCCTCGTCCTTTTTACTCTCGTCCCGCTTGCTCTTATCCAAATTAAATTTAGCGAGCGGCAAGAGAGAAAAAATCTCAACATATTCGTCCTTCCAGATCCGGTCGCGCACCTCCTGCTTTAAATGCGCCCCCAACGGACCTTCGAAACAAACGTACACCTCCCCCCGAGCACGGTCATCAATACGCACCCGATCGCCATCCTTTTGTGCCTCGGTCTGTACCGACACCGCGACCGCCTCCCTAACCGCCAGCACGGGCCGCGCCTGTACCAATCCCACGTCCCTGGGGCCCTCCCACACCACCGCCGGGGACACTTCCGTAACTACCGGCGCCGCCGCCCTATCTAGGCGCCCGACCAGCTCCCTCAAGCAACCCACTAAATCTGCCAGACCCGCGCCATCGCGCCCGCCCGCGCCACTACCGGCCACCGATGCGACGCTAGCAGCCCCCCCGCCGACACCCGACATAAAAATCGCTGGATATGACAATGATGGAGTTACACACTCACCGGGCCGCACAGGCGCTGTGTTCCCGTCAGCCGGACCATCCTGACCTCGACGATACACGTCCAGTTCACCTTCCTCCAGCTCATCTCTCGCAGACGATTGGCCATCCCACCGACATCTTCGGATCGGAGATGATGAAGCGCTGACTGATGGGCCGGCAACCTGCCGCCCGACCGATGGAACCCAGACTTCCAACTGGACCTGTTGCCTCAACGTCGCTGCAGATCTAGGCGTCCGTCTCGATGATCCTGAAGAAGCCTGCCCCCTGGCCGGAACATCACCAGGCGGGGCGGCCGTACCTCGTCCTCCAAATCTTCCATCCGATGGTGGAGGGGTGACAGGGAGCCCGGCCTGCGACTCCCTGCTCACCGCGGGACCCCGTCGCGGCTTGGGATTCCTGCCAGGACGCAGGGCCTGGGAAGGGGCGGTCCCCCCAGCTGCCTGGCCTGCAGCGTCCGAGATCGGGCTCCCTCTGCGACGCCGTGTCCGCGGGACTGCCTCAGGACTGAGGCGCTCTGGAGGTTGAGACCGCCGGGAGGGACGGGTCGACCCGGCCTGCGTCGCCGTCACCCCCGGCAACGCTCTCTGCCTGCTCCGGACAGGAGCAGTTGTTGCCGACTCCCCCCCCGCCGCCATGCTAGGAAGGGGGCCGGGGGAGGGGAGCCTGTCTCCTGCAACAGACCCCGAACGCCGGGCCCGACGTGGCAACACGGCGTCCGGGATCCTCGCTAATGCAGCCTCGGTCTCCTCCAGCCATCCGGGACCGTGGTGCACAGCAGCAGCACGCAGCTGCTCTAACAAAACTGCCTCTGCCATACTGCACGAGCGCGGGCAACGGGGAGCTTGTCCTTACTGTGCTACTCCTCCCGCTGCTCCCGGCTCAATGCCGCAAACAGCGGGAAGCACAGCAACGGCCCCCTGACTCCTCCCTTACCCCCCCCCCTCCGACTCCCTCCAACTCTCCCTCACCTATTAACCCTTTCCCTACCAGGGAGGTCATGGAGGCTTCCCCTTCAGCCCTGCAGGCTCCGTCCAGCCCCTTCTATATGTAATACAATACTTGGTTGTGTAACTACCCCCAACATAAATATTGCTGATATATCCTGCAAGCCATGCTAGTAATATGGGGTTGTATAATACGGTCTATATATTTTAACTGCTTTTCCGATGCAAACTACAGGTTTGTAAAGAAAATAGACCATTTAAAAACAAGAGATCAAAAGTGTATATTGATTTAGTTACATCTTCATTGGAGGGTTGCATTATTTATATTTATATTTTTACATGCGGATATTAACATTTAAATGGAATGTTTCTTTTTAGGTGGTTGAAAGTGACACTTTTACTAATCAACCTGACAAGAACTCGCCAGAGGACAAGGGGAGAAAGAGACACCCCGGCATCAAATGTCCCAGTGGAGACCACTGCGAACATATGTGAGTATGGTGTCCCTTCTTATATATATATATATATATATATATATGATGGTATGTTCTAATGGGGCAATCATAAATGTATTCATTATTTATTCCAGGAATGCATAGGATGGTGTAGTAATATCAGTATGTTTAATTATTATGGAATCCTGGCTGTCATCCAGATATATAATATAACTTCCCCTCTCCTTAGTGATGTTTTGAAGGGGGCATGTACCGGGGTAATAGTAGAATCGTGTTTTGTTCTTCATTATATTGGACAAATACAAGGTTAATAATGAAACATTAAGGGTATGTTCACCCGCACTAATTACGGACGTAGTTCGGGCGTTTTTGCCCCGAATTACGTCCGAAAAATGCGCCTCGATAGCGTTGACAAACATCTGCCCATTGAAAGCAATGGGCTGACGTTTGTCTGTTCACACGAGGTGTAATTTACGCGCCGCTGTCAAATGACGGCGCGTAAATAGACGCCCGCGTCAAAGAAGTGACCTGTCACTTCTTTGGGCGTAATTGGAGCTGTTATCCATTGACTCCAATGAAAAGCAGCGCCAATTATGTCCGTAATGGACGCGGCGTTCAAGCGCCTGCACATGCCGTTACGGCTGAAATGACGGGGATGTTTCCTCCTGAAAACATCCCCGTAATTTCAGCCGTTACGGACGCTGTCGTGTGAACATACCCTAATTCTTTTGTCAGGTTTAAACCGGGGGGGAATCTTGTTTTTAAGTTGTAAATCCAAAATGCCTCTAACAGACGATGTTTTAGATTGCCCCCTCTGATAGACCCTCTGATTTTCTCTATCGCATAGGTCCTAAAGGCAGAGGCGTAGCTAGGTTCTCCAGCACCCGGGGCAAAGATTCAGTTTGGCGCCCCCCCCACCTCTTTCCCGACATCACCTTCCCCCTCGTCGTGTTTGTTTTCTCTACCAATCGATGTGTCATTTCTTTTTATGTAACGCGAGCATAAAAACATTTGTACATTTTACAAGCAATATGGTTCTATACACAACACCAGAAGAGTGCTCAGTACATATATACAGCTCCAAGCCCCAGAACCAAGCTCAATACATATATCTGTAAGGATATGCTGGGAGTTGCTGTTTCACAAAAAATTAATCTTATAATCATTCCACCCATCATCTCGCTGCAGATCATACAGTGACTACAGTGCTGATTAGAGGCAGAATAAACATTTACATTAAGTGACTCACCGGTGACGTCTCAGATTCTAGTTCTTTTTCTCCATCCGGTCCAGACCTCTATGATGAATTCTCCCGGTCACAGACCATTTCTGCAGTTTGCCGCTCACATGTCTTCAGCTTCTCACTTTACCAACATTTCTGCACCTATAAATAAATATAAAGTTATCATTATACCACACACTACGCCGCTAAATATAATAGCGCCATACACTTCACCTCTAATTATAATAGCACCATACACCGTGTCCCCCACACACACACTGTGCCCCCTATAGATAGTGCCTGCCATAGAGCCCCCTGTAGATAGTGCCCCCATATAGCCCACCCCTGTATATAGTGTCCCACAAATAACTCCCCCTATAGTGCTCTACAGATAGCCCACCCCTGTATATAGCCCCCTGTAGATATAGCCCCCCTGTAGATATAGCATACCCCTGTAGATATAGCCTACCCCTGTATATAGTGCTCCACAGATAGTCCACCCCTGTATATAGTGTTTCACAGATCGCCCACCCCTGTATATAGCCCTCTTGTACATATAGTCCACCCCTGTATATAGTGCTCCACTAGATAGTCCACCCCTGTATATGGTGCTCCACAGATGGCCCACCCCTGTATAGAATATATACAGGGGTGGGCTATCTGTGGAGCACTATATACAGGGGTGGACTATATGTACAAGGGGGCTATATACAGGGGTGGGCTTTCTGTGGTGCACTATAGGGGGAGCTATTTGTGGGATACTATATACAGGGGTGGGCTATAGCTACAGGGGGACTATATACAGGGGTGGGCTATATCTACAGGGGGACTATATCTTCAGGGGGACTATATACAGGGGTGGGCTATATCTACTGGGGGACCATATCTACAGGGGGACTATATCTTCAGGGGGACTATATACAGGGGTGGGCTATATCTACAGGGGGACTATATACAGGGGTGGGCTATATCTACAGGGGGACTATATACAGGGGTGGGCTATATCTACTGGGGGACCATATATACAGGGGTGGGCTATATCTACTGGGGGACCATATCTACAGGGGTGGGCTATATCTACAGGGGTGGGCTATATCTACAGGGGTGGGCTATATACTATATAGCCCCCCCCTGTAGCTATAGCCCACCCCTGTATATGGTGCTCCATAGATAGCCCAACCCAGTATATAGCCCCCCCCGTGTAGACAAAGTCCCCCTTGTAGATAAAGCTCCCCCCGTAGATAAAGTCCCCCTTGTAGATACAGCTACACACTTTTATTACAAATTTTAAAAAAATATTCAAACTCACCTTATTCCTGCTCCCACGCCGTCCGGCAGCCATGGAGACCTGCTCTCTTCTGCTCAGGTCTCCAGGGGGTTGAACGCAGCGTCTATGAAAGGCGCTGATTGGCTGGGCAGGATGACTTTGCCTGTCAGTCAGTCAGTGCCTTTCATCGACGGAAGCTTCACTGGTACAAAAGGTACCAGTCGCTTCATTCGTGGGAAGGCGCTGAATGGCCGGGCACGGAACGTGCCCGGTCATTCATTGCTTCTAATTGTACCGGTGTCCTTGCGACACAGGTACAATTATGGCGCCCCCTCTAAGCTGCGCCCGGGGTACATGCCCCGCCTGCCCCCCCCTAGCACGCCCCTGCTAAAGGAGTTAATGCACCTGTTATGACAGGTCACAAAATGTCTGGCCACATTGGAGATGTTGGTAATGGCTGGGTTTCTTATGTACCCAAGATGTTCCAGGATACGGGTTTTAAATTTTCTGGTGGTACACCCGACATATTTCAAATTGCAACAGGTGCATTCTATAATATAGATAACGTGATCACTGTTGCAATTTATATAGGATTTAAATCGGGAAATTCATCTCCCTCATCGAATCTTGAAATACTCTCATGATTTTGGAAAAAGTGCATGTCTTGCACGGGTTAGTGCCACATTTAAAGAAACCCTTATGTGATAACCAAGTGGATCTTGTATTGTTCGGTGTTAACAGTGAGGGGGAAAGGATGTTACCGAGGGTCGGTGCCCTCCTTGATACCACACGGCAGCCATTTTTCAAAACAGTTTCTAACTTATATCCCCTTACTATATGAGGATGCTATCTGTGAACCATATCCTTGATGGCATTAAATTGGTTGCTAAATTGTAGAACGAGAGTAGGTAGGTTGGAATCTAAGGTAACTGATGTACTTGCATTTTTGTCTCTCTCATCTGTAAGCAATAAGGAATCCCTATTTTTGGACTTGAATATTGTTCTGGCTCAATTGAGTGTCCATTGTTTATAACCTCGATCAGTTCGTTTCCGACAAATGTTTAATTCCTCTTTATCAAACCCAGTTGCCAGGCTGCAATTTATTTTGGCCCGTGTGAGTTCTCCCACAGGTATTGAAGAGATAGTGTATTTCGGGTGGCAACTTGTGGCATGTAAGATAGTGTTGCCGGAGATTGGCCTATGAATGTTAATCTGAAGACATCTGATACTAGATGGACATTGCTGAACCCAACAAACTCTCGGGCACACGTATTATGGATACGTGTGGGACGGATCCGTAATAAGGTGCAAATAGACTTATATGGGCCCATACTGTACCTCCAATTGTATATGTTGCATTGCATATTATGGAGATACCATACAGTGGCACCTGGAGTGCACACAGCTCCATAATAGAGCGCCATATGGACTCAGTCTGTGGCAGTGTAGGCTGCATGAACAAGGGGTTTTCCCTAGAATCATAAATCACCTATCCACAAAATAGGTGATAATTCTCTGATCGCTGGGGGTCCCACCGATCGTGAGAACGATTGTTCCGAACCTTCAGATCCTCCTCACTGCACCCTCTAGAGTGAGGAAGAGCTTGAATGGCGTGGCATGCGTCTGCTGCTCCACTCAATGTCTATGAGAATGACAGAAACATCCGAGCGCTGTACTTGACTGTTTCCGTCATTCCCATAGACCTTGAAGGGAGCAGCAGCGTGCATGCTTGGCCGTCGCTCTGTTCAAAGTCCTCCTCACTGCGGTTCAATTGTTAGAGGGAACAGGACGTTCAGGACACCGTTCTCACAATTGGTAGGGGTCTCAGCGTTGGGACCCCAGATAGCATAAAATGATCATTTTTCCTGTAGATCGGTGATAAAGGGGTTTTCCTAGAATCATAAATTAACACCTTAATGACCAGGCCTTTTTTGGCCTTAAAGGGTAACTAAGCGTTCGACAAAATTCTGACATGTCATAGTGACATGTCATAAGTTTTTATTGGTGGGGGTCCCAGCACTGAGACTCCCACCAATCGCTAAAACGAAGAGGCGTGAGCGCTCAGCCACGCCGTTTCTGTTTGGCTTTTTCCGGAAAGCCGATGTATCGGAGTACAGGCACATAGACTTTCTATTGAGCCCGTACTCCGATACATTGATTTCCGGAAAAAGCCGAACAGAATCGAAGCAGCTCAACACTCTCACGAACGCTTCGTTTTAGCAAATGGTGGGGGTCTCAGTGCTCGGACCCCCACCAATCAAAACATCTGACATGTCACTATGACATGTCAGAAGTTTGTCGAACGAGGGTAACTAAACTTTCAAACTTCTGACATGTCACAGTGACATGTCAGAAATTTTGATTAGTGGGGATCCGAGCACTGAGACCACCACCGATCACTAAAACAAAGCGGCAGAATCGCTCAGGTGAGCGCTTAGCCACTTTGTTTATGATTGGACTCAATAGAAAGTCTATGGGCCCATATGCCGACTTTCCGGAAAAAAAACGATTAGAAACTAAGCGGCTCAGCGCTCAATCGAGCTCTTTTGCCACTTACGTAGTTTTAGCGATCGGTGGGGGTCTCAGTGCTCGGACCCCCACTGATCAAAACTAATGACATGTCAGAAGTTTGTTGAAAGTTTAGTTACACTTTAAGGGTTCTCACTTATACCCTGAACACCGTGGCAGAGTTTACCAAATTCCTTCTCCATAGGGAAATCAAAGTGGAAACCCACCACACTGTCTTTACACTTGTAGTTAGAAAATATAGGATCATTATAGACATGGGAAAATATTAAAACCTATTGCGAAATGAGGGTTTTGTTTTTCATGAAAGTTTGTTTGTAAAGAAATAGACAGTGATGACTATGTGACAAAAACATTAAAGCACCATTTTGGTTTCTTTTATTTTAACAATTTTATCAAAATCTTTTATCTATTATCCATGTGCACATCCATGGAAAATAAAAAAAATCTCATACGGTGTACAAAAATATGCTATTTATACACATACCAGCTTTTGATTGAAAGCTCAGTTTTAAGTCACTTTTTGGTATTAAGGAACTACAAATTAAATGAAAACACTGGCATAATTGCATGTTTTCCTTGTGCCTGGAATTAGGCATAATACTAAAGAAATTACAAATACAGAATATCAATCTGATATACCTCCAAGAAAGGGTACAACACAATAAAGGGTACATATAGCGAGCACAAAATACATACATACAATGACGGAATAGGTCAAGATAAAGTATGGTGAATATTCGTCATCAAAATTATATATTATATTTTTTTTATTGCTAAGGAACAGATTTTCTAGTTACTAAAGAAAAAACCTGTGCATGTAACATCAACATTGGCAACTTAGTTTATCTATCTTATGTGTTTTCTGGAAAAATTCTTGTATTGTTGTAAAACCAATGAAATACTGCACCTCAAAGTAACTGCCTGGCCCTAACAATAATGATAAATAGTGAATCATTTACAAACACGCTCATCAATGGAAATGAGGATGTAGCATTATACATGTGGACAATGTTTCTGTAGACATTGGGTCTGGTCGGAAAGTTATTAGATTCAGTTCCTCGACCATTTGACAAGGCTGACCTACTTCAGGCCATCATCACCTCCACCTTTACAACGTAGCCCAACGAGTCACTCAACTGAAACTTGGGATTGAAATATCTCTGCTATTTGGCGAAGGATCAATATTTATTTTCATTGTTTCAATGATATGCCTAAAAATGTAAAACATTGTTCGGTCATTTAAAATGAACACCATCTTGGGCCCATTAATTGTATAGGTTGACATTTTATCACTATAGATCGTGCATGTAAAGTTCTCCAAATGGTCAGTGAGATGTCAAATATCTTTAAAACCTTTTTCCCAAAGAGGGAGTCATGTTCTAGTTGCTGCAGTATAAACAGTCACTGACCCCCCTGATGAGTGGTGAACACCACACTATGACGAAACAGAAGAAGAAGATGGGGAAGATTTACTATTCAAAATGCACCAGAATTCTGGAGCACATGCTGTGACTGGCTGGACAAAAAGGGGCGTGGTCTAGAAGAAAGTGTCACAAAATTGTGGCAACAATGGACTAGCATCAACTAAGCCAACCAAGAGGTGGTATAAGGAAAAAAAAAAAAAAAGTGTGTCTGATGTGTCTAGCAGAATGCGTTCAATTTGGTGCATCTTCTGACCGCTATTTCTACGTTTACGCTTTCTAAATAGAAGACAGAATTAGTAAACCTGCCCCTATATTCTTGAAGGAAAATTTTTCAAACATGTAGGAAAATCTCCTTGTGTAAAAATCTCCTTACTGGGTGGTAAGAGTGAGCTGCACATAGCCAAGTTAGAAATCGAAATGTCTGTAGTGACAAATCAAAAACAAAAAGTGTGAATCTTTTCAATGAATAATAAAAAAGGCAAGTGTTAAAAAAACCAGTTAAATAAACAATGTACATAACAGTAAGAGAACATACAGTAAAGGTAGTTGTCACTCCGCCACTTCCAGCGTTCTCTTCTTGTATAACAGGAAGAAATCTAGATTTTGGGTACAATGGATTACACTAGGTCTTACTTCAAGAGGTTGTACAGGATTAGAAAAACATGGCTACTTTCTTTCTCAAACAGCACCACTCCCGCCCACAGGTTGTGTGTGGTCTTGCAGCTCAGCTTCATTCACTTCAGTGGAACTGAGCTGCAATACCAGACACAGCCCCTGGACAGGTGTGGAGCGGCTTCTGTGAGAAAGCTGCCATGTTTTTCTGATCCTGTGCAACCCACTTGAATCTTGCGAATATATATATATATATATATATACATATACATATACATATACATACATACATTATATATATATATATATATATACATACACACATACACCGAAATATAAGTAATTTAGCCATTACATACATGACCATATTTGATGGCAGGAATATAATATATGGGTAGATTGTTAAGACTCCATATTTTATGATAGTACCACTAAAGTATTCTACAGTTTAGACATATAATAAATCTACGTAAGAAGTTAAGTAACTTTGTAAATATATGGCATTATTATCTTGCATTGATCCTGAATTGCAGCCTATATGATAGTTAAGAACTGAAATCACAATACCACATGCTTCAGAGCTGAAATCTCCCAGAATCCCTTGCTGGTTCAGCGTCTGGACAACACCTTTTCTAGTGATTCACATTCTGGGAAGTGTAATCTTTATACCAGGCACTGTATAGTAATATAGTAAATACTTTCTCACTGGATTATAGGAGATCAGCTAAGCTGTTGGTGATGTGTTTGTAGACAGGCTTGTTGACGGTTTCCATTAGCAACTAACCGAACAGTGAATGGCGCTCTGCCGTAATTCTGGATTTGTAGAAATTTAGTAATGAAATGTTTTAACAAAGTCACTCAACCTTTTATGTAAAGGATATGTATATATAAACCGTACAAGGTGAACATACACTTTAATGTCAAATACTGACAGTTCTGAAATGGTCCACGTGACTGCAGCCCATCTGTTCTATGTGGTACAGATAGGCTTGCACTGTTGTGGAAAGTTCATATTTTAAGATTTAAAGGTAAGATTTACTAATTTTACATAAAGTTGAATATGTAATTTGATTTTCATGTAGTGCAGAAACTATAGAGGAGTTTTTATAAAAACAGCAAAAGCGGTATATTGGAGGTAACCTTTAGTACTTCATATACTACAAGCATTAAAAAAAAATGCTGCAAATTCTGCGTGCATCTGTGTGAGAATGATTGATATTCCTACTTCACTCTAAATGCCTCTGCTTTGTAAACTACTATATATATATATATATATATATAGACACATACACACACACACACACACACACACACACACACACACACCCACCCACCACAGGGGCCCCATTTTATCACATCAGGACTCGTAATTAAACAAATGATGGCTGCTTGTCAAAGGCGCTGATCCATACAGCGGACAGTATTTTGTATTAACACAAATTCTCATACCAGCATTTTATAAAACACCCCAATAGGGTTCACAGACATGAGCTACACCAGTCTTGATCTGATAGGGATCCAAAAAAAAAAAAAATTCCAAATGTAAATGCAAAAGAATGTGTTGTAAGACCGAGATCGCGGTGCAGAGCGATACTTCTGTATCTGGTGTATGACCACCTTTGTAATCAAAGATATAACATTTGGTCCAGTTCATCATTTACCGTTGCATCTTCTTTAACAAGACGACATTCCTTTGGTTACCCAAAAATGTTTTTAATAGTTTTTTTCCTTCATGGGTGGATTTAGGTGGATTTTTCAACATCCTCCCCGGTCTTCTGAACCCTTGAATAGGTTTTACATGAAGATTTGAAACAACTGGGAGGCCAAGAGATGGGCCAGGAGAAGCTGCATGGAATGCAACCCTGAACATTCTTCTCAAAAAAGGCAAATACAGGAAACCACCAAGTCCGAGAAAGAAGATTAGTTGCGGTTGAAGCCTTCAATGCCTGAAACATAGGAAAATGTTCAAGATATTATTTTCCTTTTATCAAAATTAAGAAAAAAAACCTCAGTTTATTTATATATAGATACTTAAGGTTCACCTATTTAGACAATGGCTGTACACGGAGTGTCTAGGAGTCAGTAATACGGACCCACAGCCTCACTGTGTGCCATCATACAAGCCCTCTTTCCGATGAGATACCCAAGAAAGAAAACCTTCTATTTATTATATTTACTAGTTTAATCTTTGGAGGCGCTTTAGAAGTTTCTGAACATTTATAGAGATCCTGCAGGCAGGCAAAGGGGAACTATAGGCTAGGCTGCTGGAAGGTAAGGCAGATGCCACTCAAAGACAACCCCTGTCCATATGCCTCATGACTGTAGGTCATATTGACGTCATATGAGCCAGAACAGAGAGACGCTATGTAAGAGGGCCCTGGCAGACCCAGTGCGTCCATGCACTACAAGGTTGTTCATTCACGTCAATGGACAGCATGTAATGCTACATTTCTGCAGGGAAAATGTATGGCGAAGCATGTTCCCCTTGGGATATCAGTTTATTGTGGGGAGTTAGAGAAGCTGGTTGAGCGTCCATCAGCTGTACACCAGGCCGGCCACCATGTAAAAAAGAGCAGTCTTCATGACATAACCCCTTTAAGCAACATTTTAAGGTTACAGAATTAGGGATTATATGATTAATCACCAGGACAGACTCCCTTAAAAGGGGGTTTTCCCCATCAGGGACATTTATGACATATCCACAAGATAAGCCACAAATGTCAGGACCCACACCTATCTGTAGAACGGGGCCCACTAAACCCTGTTCTACCTCTCTGTGCTCCAGCGGACTCATTTGATTTCCAACCATGAAGAAGGAAATTAGCGAGCTACGCGGTTTCCGTCAGTCCCATAGAATGGTAGTAACGGAAACAGCGTGGCTTGCATGGAAACTGCTTCCGTAACTGCCATTCACTCCTGTGTGAGAGTTACGGAAACAGCATAGCTCAGCGAGCAACGCTGTTTTTGTAACTCCCGCCCATAAAGTCAGGAAGTGGCCGGAAGGCAGCGGGAGCAGAAAAAGGTAGAATGGGGTATAGGGGGCCCTGTTCTAGAGATAGGTGAGGGGCCCAGAGGTGGGACCCGCATCTGACATATCCTGTGGATAGCTCATAAATGTCCAGAATGGGAAAACTCCTGTAATGACGGGGTAGGGAGACAGTCAGGTGAGCCCTAATCTACCCGTCACTCAGTCCCTGCCTACTTGCACGGCCCGTCCTAGGCGACGGCGTACAACTGGGTGACGGTCCCTACGCTCAATATGTGCACGACAGACAAACAGACAAAGGTACACAGAAGCTAAGGGAAATGGGGCAGTTGCCCACGGCAACACCGTGAGCAACAAAAGTAGTGAACAAGCCGAGTCAAACCAGGAGTGTACGAGGTACCAAACGCAGAGCAGGAGAGTAGTCAGTAAAGCCAGGGTCAATATGAAGCAGAGGTCAATAGTACAAGCAGCAGCAGAGCCAGGAAACAGGCAGAATCACAGGAAAAGGAGGAGCAGGAAATGAAGGTATAAACAGACAGAGGGCGGGAGCTAGCTCCGTCTGGCCAGGCTGTGATGGGCTGGGAGGCTGAGAAGTGGGAGAGCCTGAGTGGTAGATGATCGAGTCACTCTATCAGACTTAGGAGCAGGTGCAGACTGATTAACCACGGGCATCGACACAGAAGCGGTGTCTGGTAGATCCTTTACAACCCCTTTAAGTAAATTTATCTAACAGATGCCCTAACAAAAACAAGCCAGTTGGTGCTTCTAAAAAAGTGCCACGGTATGTTAATTATTCTTGCCGAGGGGAACTATGAGGCCACATCCACAGCACTTTAGGTTTATGGCCTCATGCACATAACTGCATTGGTTTTGTGGTCCGCAAAACCACGGGTCCATTTCAGTCCATCGGACCACAAAAAACGTTGTTGTGCATCCAGGAGTCATCCGGACTCACAAATCCACAACAATTCACCGGGATTGGTGATCCCGCAATTCCAGACCGTTAAATGATTTGTCCTGAGTTTTTGCAGTCTGGATATGCGGCCCCGGCACCAATCCGTGCAAACCAATGTCGCGTGCATTGGGCCATAGAAATGAATGGGTCTGCAATTTATCTGCAAAAATGTGGATGAATTGGGGCCGCAAAAGCCCGGTCATGTGCATGAGGCCTTAAGGTACCATGAATCTGAACAAGAAGTCCTGCTTGGCCAATCAGGACCCTTGATTTAAATACAGGGCACACTTTCTAATAGCACCCCAAACAAAGTTGGGGGGCAGTAGTCTGTGTGTTCAGTGGGTGCCCATCGTTTTTACTAGCGCTTCTGTCAAAACATGTTGTCCTGATCACAGATTTCTTTAAAAATGCTTTAGCAATATTGTTTAATTACACTATATATACTATATTCTGTCTTTGTAAACCAAGAGTCTTCTATTTAAGATTTTAAAACAAAATTAAATCATGTATTATTTTGTTCTTTAGCCTATCAAATTAAAACACAAAAAAATGTTTCCTTTTGACCAAATCTTAGAAATATTGTAGATATTTTTGATTAAGGACAAGTACAAACAGATGTGAAAGTGGATCAGTCATCATACTACGCTGCCCTGCTTATGAGGGGAGTGCTCACCCTGCCTCTTCCCTCCTCCAGTGACTGATGGCGGCCATCAGTCATGGATAAGAGCGTTCAGCTCATGAAGAGAGGAGTCCGCCGCTTTCTATGTTAGGCCTTATTAGCTAAATGCCACAAGATTTTGTGTGTGCTACTTAGGCTAATAGGAGAGCAGACTTGTCCCTGTAATATGCTGCCCTTAACATTGGGTTACGATAATCTTCCAGAACAAAGTTACATTCTATAGCAACACGTTTAAAGAATTTCTTACAAAATGGCAACGTTACAGAGTCTGTCACTGGGAACTTCCATCACTGCTACCCAGGGCCAAAGTTGGCCATAGCAGTTACAAGATAGCCCCCGAGAACGCAATGGCATAGCAAGTAAGTAAAAGACTATCTGTTGTATGAGACGGCACCTGTTGGTGTACAAATATGCACATCCGTTTTACTAGTCAAGGGGAGCTGCTATCTCCAAGTACTAGTACGCCAAGTCACAGTATGCCAGGCCTAATGAAAGCCTATTCACATACAATCTATACTAGGCAGGTGGAGCTGGCATATCACAATACACTCTACATTTACCAGGTCCTGGATGTTAATTTAGGGCTTAACTGGTTTTATATAAAAAAAAAAAAAAAAATCTTAATTATTGGATTTTAGAAACGCATGCAACTTCCCTGCTCACGGTCAATGAATAGCTTACATTTAATGGTTAAAAATGTACCTAGTACTGCTCACAGCTGAAGATTAGTTCCAATATATCAGTGTAGGCAATTCTACGTGAGAAAACCCAAAAGCAGCACCTCTCTCCATTAGTGGCCTCCTGGCTGATCGCTCTTTAGGGTATGTGCACACAAACTAATTACGTCCGTAATTGACGGACGTATTTCGGCCGCAAGTACCGGACCGAACACAGTGCAAGGAGCCAGGCTCCTAGCATCATACTTATGTACGATGCTAGGAGTCCCCGCCTCTCCGTGGAACTACTGTCCCGTACTGAAAACATGATTACAGTACGGGACAGTTGTCCGGCAGCGAGGCAGGGACTCCTAGCATCGTATATAACTATGATGCTAGGAGCCCGGCTCCCTGCACTGTGTTCGGTCCGGTACTTGCGGCCGAAATACGTCCGCCAATTACGGACGTTAATGTGCTCGTGTGAACATACCCTTATACTGATACAATGGAACAAACCGCTCAGATGTGTGAGCAGCACTAGGTCAGGATGGTTTTCAGCATCTGAAGGTAAACAATTCAAGCGTATATAAACCTTTCAGATGACTTTTCAGAATATTCTGTTATATATGTGTACATGAGGAATAACTATATCTGGCCATTATATGACACATATATGGCGTTTATCAGCAGTTTTCCAACTCTGAAGGATTTATTTCTAATTCTCAGTTTTTCCTCAGCTCCAGAGGGGACGGAGACTAGCTGCTAGGACGTCTTCCATGAGATTCTGCTCCACTATCTCGATCACACATATAAAAAGCAGCATAGAGGACATTATACAGCAGTAAATCTGTGAATCCAGCACAAGGGTGAGATAAAACACTAAAAGCTGCAGCAGCATGTCTGTGTCTCTCTGCCTCGCTCACTCTGCTCCTGCTCTACTCCCCCCTCCCCTCTCCATAGACTTCTATGGGCAGCAGCTATAACTGTATTTCTCAGTGAACGGATTCCAGTGTACGGAATTTATCAGTAAATTCAGTGAGTGAACAGTTAGGCTGGCCACACATATTAGATGTATATTGCCTGACCATCTAATGTGTCTGGTGGCGTCCCGAATATCCCCCGATGGAAGAGGTTGGGGTAGACAAGAGTGGGCATGTTGAATTTTGACATACCCGATCCTTTTGTTCCCTCCTCCCCATTGAAAATAGATGCATGCTCGGCCGAGCATGCATGTGTATGGATTAGTCGGGAGGAATAGTGTTCAGCTAAACAATAGTTTGGCTGACAGATATCTAAAGCTTATGGTCAGCTTAGAAAGGGAGGGCGGGAGAGGAGAGAGCGAGCCATTTCTCTGTAATAAGATATATTATAAACGTTCTTATATTTGCTTGTACTATTGACTTATGGAAAAAATAAAATAAACGTTTACTCTTTAACATTTTTATTCACGGACACCAAAAGGAGATCTGGGAAAATTATGATCAACTGAACCAAAAGAAAAAAATCTAAGGAAATTCTGCTTACCTTTTCATTAGCCATGGCATGATACCACCAGAAGAGTCTAGTGGTTATAAAGTAAGCCACAATTACATCCACAGTGTAGTGTTCATGTGCAACTAAAATGCAGATAACTCCTGAAGCGCTCAGCAGCCAACAGACTATGTGATACCACCAGAAGTGACGAGGGGAATCTGTAAGAAAGAAGGACCATGAAAACCACCATGTCTAAATGCTGCAACCTCATTTATCTACTTTGTAGCCCTATCTCTAGGTACTGAAAAGCATAGAGAGTTGAAAATTCCAGGTTATCTATACCAGTGAATGGACTTAAAGCAGATCTGTCACCTGAATATACTTCCCTATTAAATGATACAATATATTTTTAAAAATATTGTGGCGTTTGGCTAATGGAGCCTAACAAAGAATACGCAGACTTAGTTAGAGTCCGCTAAATTCATAAGTGGAAATCGCCCCCCCCCCCCCAAACACACTTTCCAGTGCGCCGTGTATACATGCAGATACACAACAGCCGTCAATTACTGGTGAGGGGAGCGCTCATAACCAAGTCCACTGCATTCTTTAGTAGGCTCTGTTTGTCAAATGGCACAATATATTTTTGTGCCATTTGCCCTATTAGTATAATGGAACTACCCACAAAATATACTGCCCTTAAATAGGATAACATACTTAAAGAGGCTCTGTCACCAGATTTTCAAACCCCTATCTCGTATTGCAGCAGATCGGCGCTGCAATGTAGATTACAGTAACGTTTTTTTTTTTCAAAACGAGCATTTTTGGCCAAGTTATGAGCAAGTTATGAGCATTTTTATATTTATGCAAATGAGCCTTTCTTAAGTACGACTGGGCGTGTTTAAAGTTATGTCCAAGTGGGCGTGTATTGTGTGTGTACATCTGGGCGTTTTTACTTGTTTTACTAGCTGGGCGTTGTGAATAGAAGTGTATGATGCTGACGAATCAGCATCATCCACTTCTCTTCGTTAACACCCAGCTTCTGGCAGTGCACAGACACACAGCGTGTTCTCGAGAGATCACGCTGTGACGTCACTTCCTGCCCCAGGTCCTGCATCGTGTCCGACGAGCGAGGACACATCGGTACCAGGCGACAGAGGCTACATCGACTTACCTGCAAACGCCGAATCAACTGTAGCCTCTGTCGCCTGGTGCCTGGTGCCGATGTGTCCTCGCTCGTCCGACACGATTCGTCAGCATCATACACTTCTATTCACAATGCCCAGCTAGTAAAACAAGTAAAAACGCCCAGATGTACACACACAATACACGCCCACTTGTACATAACTTTAAACACGCCCAGTTGTACTTAAGGCTAATTTGCATAAATATAAAAATGGTCATAACTTGGCCAAAAATGCTCGTTTTTGAAAAAAAACAAAACGTTACTGTAATCTATATTGCAGCGCCGATCTGCTGCAATACGAGATAGGGGTTTGAAAATCTGGTGACAGAGCCTCTTTAAGTATGTTATCCTATTTAAGGGCAGTATATTTTGAAAATCTGGTGACAGAGCCTCTAAGTGACAAGTGTACTTTAAAGGGAACCGGTCACATTGAAATGCTGTCCAATCTGTGGTCAGCATGATATAAAGCAGGAATAAGTTGAGCAGATTGATATATTTTTGGAGCAAAACATTTTAGTATAACTTAGAATTTATTTAAACCTCTGCTCATTCTGGACTTAGGAGTCCAGTGGACAGTCCTACTTAGTGATGGACAGCCTTCCCTGAATGAGTGTGAATAAGGAGATAGCGGTCAGGGAGCAGTACCGCCCACTGGACTCCTAATTCCAAAATGATGAAAAGTTAAAATTAATAAATTGCACGTTTGCTACAAAACTATATATAAATCTGCTCAGCTCCGCCTGCTCTATAAAATGCAGCCTGCAGATCGGGCTTTATTTTCACAGTAAACGGTTCCCTTTAAGACTAACTAGGCTGCCTCGCTGTCAAAATCTTTGGTTGATTTAGAACATTGTTTCTGCAAGGCACCTGGTAAGTGTCCAGATGTTATGTTGAGCCAAGTACTAGTGCAGTAATGATGTAATATCACAAGACATTGTTTTCGCCTTTGTAAATTGGTCTGCAGTGATACTCTGCCAAGTACACAAATATGTGTGCTACTCATCTAAACCTCTGTGATACCTACACTAAAGTGAAGGGTTTATATACATAAACAGTGCGTTGAAGGTAATCATTTGGCTTTACATACAAAGTCACTTATCTATATACTGCCTGTGCTAGGGTCCCGTTCCCACGGATAATTCCATCGGAACGGGACCCTGACTGACACAAACGGAAACCAAAAGGTTTCCATTTCAATCACCATTTATTTCAATGGTGACGGATTCGGTGTCAATGGTTTCCATTTGTGTCAGATGTGCAAGGGTTCCGTCGTTTTGACGGAATGAATAGCATAGTCGATTACGCTATTGATTCCGTCAAAATGACAGAACCCTTGCACGACAAATGGAAACCATTGGCACCGGATCCGCCACCATTGAAACCACACCAAAAACGCCTCCCATTGATTTCAAGGAGAGGCAGAGCAGTTTTTTTGTTTTTTTACACGAGCAGAAAAAAAAAAAAACGTTCACGGGAAAAAGAAGAGTTATGCTCTTTCTTCAGGCATTTTCATCTCTGATCTCCCATTGACATCAAAGGGAGGCAGAGAAAGCGGATTTCACTGTGTTTCTTGCCCGCGGTGCTCAAAGGCCACAGCTGAAAAACGCCACAAAAAGGAGCGCAGGCAGGTCAAAATCTGCCCCGAAATTCCTGAAGGAATTTTGAGGCAGATTTTTCTGCCTCCAAAAAAAGTCTATGTGAACTAGGCCTAATACTGATCAGATCTAAGCTGATCAAAAGTAATTTGAACTGAAGTAATGCAAACAGCAGCATAACTACTTTTACTTTCAAGAGATGGAGAATAGGGACATATAGAAGATCTTATACTCCTGGGGTCAGCAACTCCTGGGGTTGGCACTCCAGCTGTTAAACTGCAATTCCCAGCATGCCGTGACAGTCTTTGAAAGGAATACTAAAGCCTTTGGCTATCAGGGCATGCTGGGAGTTGTGGTTCTACAACAGCTAGGGTGCCAAAAGTTTTTGACCCATGTTCTACACAAAGGAGAACCCAGACAGTGGAAATAGCAAAGAGCTACCATAATGTTTTTTCACACAAAAAAGTAAATGTTCCTTGTCCTTGAAGACCCCTCAGCCTCTGAACTGCATAGCATTTGCTACGGTTAGGGTATGTTCACACGCTAGACTAAAAACGTCTGAAAATACAGAGCTGTTTCAAGAGAAAACAGCTATTGATTTTCAAACGTTTTTTAAGCCACTCGTGTTTTTCGTGGCTGTTTTTGGAGCCGTTTTCAATAGAGTATGAAAAAAGGCTCCAAAAACGTCCCAAGAAGTGACCTGCACTTCTTTTCCGCGGCCGGTTTTTTAAGCGGCCGTTTTTGAAAACGGCTGCGTACAAACACGGCCCGTCGGAACAGAATGCCATTTTTCCCATTGCAATCAATGGGCAGATGTTTGGAGGCGTTCTGCTTCAGATTTTTCGGGCGTTTACGGCACGAAAAATGGCTGAAAATAGCCCGTGTGAACATACCCTTAGGATTGCCACCCTTTTCACCAGCAAATATTGCGCAGACAGAGTTTTTTTTTATACATTCCGGTTTTGTGGAGTTTGGCACGATTTTGCGCAAATGGCGGGAAAAAAAAACAAAAAAAACACTTGCACATGTAAATACACCCAAACATGGGTAAAAAGTAGGTGTGGTTTTGGGGGATGTGTTTTCACATGGAGTGTAATTTGCCACTTCCGTGGCAATCCAGCACGGTCGCCCAGCGACACTCCCGGTAGTGGTTAAAAGGATGTAACCGCTGCAGCCAGTCAGAGGGCCCAGTGGGGCTCACTGGTGACTAATCGTATTTCTGGTATAATGACGATAACCCTACAGTCTGCACTGCAAATGCAGAACCAGGGCCACCAAAAACTGCACACTAATGTACTATGATACAGTTGTCTGCATCATAATAAAAAACCAAAAAAACTTTACACCTTGGGGGAGAAAATATTCTAATTTTGAGACCTCACTCCATCTGCTGAAGAACATGTGCCTATAAAAAGAAATCATTACCTCATTTCACATCCTGAATTTCATAGTGATAAGTGACTTGGCTTACAAGCCAATATTCATCTAATGGTACAGGATGCTGCATAAATGGTGTTCTGGTTTTTAGAAAAAGCATTTTGAAAGAAATCAGATACAATCATTGCTGTGATGACTACAGCCTCATAATCATTAGCACCAGCTCAAGAAAGGGCATGACTGCTAATGTGGGCATAACAATTCAGCTATTACATATGCATACACACACACATATATATATATATATATATATATACACATACACACACACACACACACACACACACACACACACACACTTGAATAAGGCTCTATGGTAGAGCTGAAACTTTGCACCTGACTGATGGATTAACAAAGCACCTACACGCTTTTGCTACATATCTCTGGAGTGCTGCCTGATTTTTGGGTCTACTTGTTTACATAGTTTTTGGGCGAGACCCTGGCGGGTTTGCACCCATCCACTACTCTGGGACTTATACTTTTTTGTAAATATAATATATATATATATATATATTATATATATACACACACACACACACACACACACACACACACACACACACACACACACACACACACACACACACACAAAGAAAATGGCAACAGCACTTTGCGAACACTAATGCCACCTAAGCCACTAAATATAAATAAATATGCATTACTGCTAAATCTACTTACAATAGGGAGGCTCTTCACGCACATTTTGATCAAATTGTGTGAGCTCACCTGCCACGACAAGGCAACTTCTATGAGGTGGGAACCTACGCTGCACATACACCCAGAACTGGACCGATATATATACACACTACCGTTCAAAAGTTTTTGGTCACCCAGACAATTTTGTGTTTTGCATGAAAACTCACACTTATATTTATCAAATGAGTTGCAAAATGACTAGAAAATATAGTCAAGACATTGACAAGGTTAGAAATAATGATTTTTATTTGAAATAATAATTTTCTCCTTCAAACTTTGCTTTCGTCAAAGAATGCTCCATTTGCAGCAATTACAGCATTGCAGACCTTTGGCATTCTAGCTGTTAATTTGCTGAGGTAATCGGGAGAAATTTCACCCCATGCTTCCAGAAGGCCCCCCCACAAGTTGGATTGGCTTGATGGACACTTCTTGCGTACCATACGGTCAAGCTGCTCCCACAACAGCTCTATGGGGTTGAGATCTGGTGACTGCGCTGGCCACTCCATTACAGATAGAATACCAGCTGCCTGCTTCTTCCCTAAATAGTTCTTGCATAATTTGGAGGTGTGCTTTGGGTCATTGTCCTGTTGTAGGATGAAATTGGCTCCAATCAAGCGCTGTCCACAGGGTATGGCATGGCGTTGCAAAATGGAGTGATAGCCTTCCTTATTCAAAATCCTTTTTACCTTGTACAAATCTCCCACTTTACCAGCACCAAAGCAACCCCAGACCATCACATTACCTCCACCATGCTTGACAGATGGCGTCAGGCACTCTTCCAGCATCTTTTCAGTTGTTCTGCGTCTCACAAATGTTCTTCTGTGTGATCCAAACACCTCAAACTTCGATTCGTCTGTCCATAACACTTTTTTCCAATCTTCCTCTGTCCAATGTCGGTGTGCTTTTGCCCATATTAATCTTTTCCTTTTATTAGCCAGTCTCAGATATGGCTTTTTCTTTGCCACTCTGCCCTGAAGGCCAGCATCCCGGAGTCGCCTCTTCACTGTAGACGTTGACACTGGCGTTTTGCGGGTACTATTTAATGAAGCTGCCAGTTGAGGACCTGTGAGGCGTCTATTTCTCAAACTAGAGGCTCTAATGTACTTGTCTGGTTGCTCAGTTGTGCAGCGGGGCCTCCCACTTCTCTTTCTACTCTGGTTAGAGCCTGTTTGTGCTGTCCTCTGAAGGGAGTAGTAAACACCGTTGTAGGAAATCTTCAGTTTCTTGGCAATTTCTCGCATTGAATAGCCTTCATTTCTAAGAACAAGAATAGACTGTCGAGTTTCACATGAAAGTTCTCTTTTTCTAGCCATTTTGAGAGTTTAATCGAACCCACAAATGTAATGCTCCAGATTCTCAACTAGCTCAAAGGAAGGTCAGTTTTATAGCTCCTCTAAACAGCAAAACTGTTTACAGCGGTGCTAACATAATTGCACAAGGGTTTTCAAGTGTTTTCTAATCATCCATTAGCCTTCTAACACAGCTAGCAAACACAATGTACCATTACAACACTGGAGTGATGGTTGCTGGAAATGGGCCTCTATACACCTATGTAGATATTGCATTAAAAACCAGACGTTTGCAGCTAGAATAGTCATTTAGCACATTAATGTGTAGAGTATTTCTGATTAATTTAATGCTATCTTCATTGAAAAGAAAACTGTGATGTTCTCTCAAAAAGAAAGAAATTTCTAACTGACCCTAAACTTTTGAACGGTAGTGTGTAAATATATATATATATATATATATATATATATATATATACATACACACACACATATACACGCACACAAACACGCCTACTTTCCAGGATGGACAGAACGCCTGTGCAGATGTACGTGAGACCTTGCCATTTCTTTGGTTATAAGATAAGAAAATGAGACCCAATCCGCTCATCTACTAATAAAAAAAACAAAACACACATACTGTAGATTTTAACCCCTTCCCTCTTTGGCCATTTTTGACAGAGCCGCTTTAAGTTTTGTCTTAAGCAAGTGAAATGCATGCTCGATCGGGTTGTGATCTGGTGATTGACATGGCCATTGCAGAATATTCCACTTCTTTACCTTAACTCCGTCCCGCTTTGGCCACTTTTGACCTTACGGACAGAGCTTCATATTTCAAAATCGGACATGTTTCACTTTATGTGGTAATAACTTCGGAATGCTTTTACCTATCCAAGCGATTCTGAGATTGTTTTTTTGTGACACATTGGACTTTGTTACTGTCAAAACTTGCTCGATACATTCAGTAAATTGTGAAAATCACCAAAATTTGGCAAAAAATGTAAAAAATTTGTATTTTTAAAAAATTTCAATGTAACTGCTTGTAAGACAGGCAGTTATAACACACAAAATTGTTGCTAACTAACATCCCCCGCATGTCCACTTTAGATTGGCATCGTTTTTTGAACATCCTTTTATTTTTCTAGGATGTTACAAAGCTTTGAACTTTAGCAGCAATTTCTCACACTTTCAATAAAATTTCAAAAGGCTATTTTTACAGGGGCCAGTCCAGTTGTGAAGTGGCTTTGAGGGCCTTATATATTAGAAACCCCAAAAAAGTCACCCCATTTTAAAAACTTCACCCCTCAAAGTATTCAAAACAGTATTTAGAAAAGGTCTTAACCCTTTAGATGTTTCACAGGAATTAAAAGCAAAGCAGAGGTGAAATGTACACATTTCATATTTTTTTGCAGAAATAAATTTTTAATCCAATTTTTTTTTTTTAATAACCCAGAAAGTTGTACCAGAGAAATGCAGCTCAATATTTAATGCCCAGGTACTGCAATTTTAGGAAATATCCCACATGTGGGCACCGGCCTCAGAAGCAAAGTAGCACCTAGTGGATTTTGGGGCCTTATTTTTATTCGAATATATTTTAGGCACCATGTCAGGTTTGAAGGGCTCTTGCGGTGCCATAACAGTGTAAATCCCCCAAAAGTGACCCCATTTGGGAAACTACACACCTCACGGAAATTATCTAGGGGTATAGTAAGCATTTTGACCACACAGGTTTTTACAGAAATTATTGGAAGTAGGCAGTGAAAATTAAAATCTAAATTTTTTCAAAGAAAATGTAGGTTTAGCGATTTTTTTTTTTTAAATTTCCACAAGGACTAAAGGAGAAAAAGTACCACAAAATTTGTAAAGCAATTTCTCCCAAGTAAAACAACACCCCACATGTGGTCATAGACGGCTGTTTGGACACACGGCAGGGCTTAGAAGGGAAAGAGCGCTATTTGGCTTTTGGAGATCACATTTAACAGGAATGATTTAAAGGAACAGTGTCACCCCAAAAATGTTTTTATATCAGTTTGATGTTAGTGTTTTATTAAAAACTTTTATATTTGTGTGTTTGTGTGTTACTTTTTTTTACTTTTTCTTCCCTATGGGGGCTGCCATTTTTTTTTCCATTTCTGTATGTGTCGATTAACGACACATACAGACATGGAATACGGCAGCTACAGTCCCATAGTGAATGCGAACGGGGCCTGTTCCATCCACTATGGTGTACGCCGTCTGTGTGGGAAAGGCGCATGCGCCGCTCCCACACAGTTCAAGTTGAACTGAGCGCCGTCCGGCACCATTTTCCTGTAGACCGGAAGTCGCGGCCGGACAGTAAGATTACTACTTCCGGTCGCGGCTTCCGGACTTGTGCACTTGGAGCAGCGGCAGCAGACGGAGCGGACGGACCGGAGGGAGCGGCAGCGGCAGGAGCAGGTAAGTGATTTCTATGTATGTTCATGTTTCAGTGTGTGTTTACTAGTGTATGTAAACCTACTACACTGTGTGTTAGCTCAAAATAGCGACACACAGTGTAGGAGGTTTGACCGTTCAATCCCCTCGTTTCTCCCGGCACTAGCCAGGATAAAGGAGGGGGGGATTCTGAGAGCTCAATAGAGCGAGGGATTTTTTTCCAATTTTGCTGCATAAAGCAATGTGGTTGCTTTACCACATGCAATGCTGCAATTTTGGGAATTGCTCCATCTAGTGACCAGTGCTGGGAAATATTATAAATTAGAATCTAATTTATAATATTTTCTGACTCGTGAAAAAAATTAGAACAATGTTTAATCACCTACACACTAATTGTTTAACTAAAAAAAATAAAAATATTTTTTGCTAGCAACACATTCCCTTTAAGGAGGCCATGTCGCATTTGCAAAGCCCGTGAGGGAACAAAACAATGAAAACGCCCAAAAAGTGACTCCATTTAGGAAACAACACCCCTTGAGGAATTCATCTAGCGGGTGGGTGTAGTAAGCATTTTGACTCCACAGATGTTTCATAGAATTTATTAGAATTGGGAAGTGAAGATAAAAACAATCCTGTTTCTTCAATAAGCTGTAGCGCAAAATTTTTCATTTTCTCAACAAATAAAGGAAAAAAAGAACCCAACATTTGTAAAGCAATTTTTCCCGAGTACGGCAATACCCCACATGTGGTTATAAACTGCTGTTTGGGCACACGGCAGGGCTCAGAAGGGAAGGAGCGCCATTTGGAGTGCAGATTTTGCTGGATTGGTTTCTGGGCGTCTGTGGGACTAAAACAGTGGAAACCTCCTAGAAGTGACCCCATTTTGGAAACTAAACCCCTCAATGCATTTACCTAGGTGTGTAGTAAGCATATTAACCCTGCAGGTGTTTTGGAGAAATTAGTGTGCACTCGATGTTGCAGAGTGAAAATGGGATTTTTTCCATAGATATGCCAATATGTGGTGCCCAGCTAGTGCCACTATAACAAGACAGCTCTCTAATTATTATGCAGTGTTTCCCGGTTTTAGAAACACCCTACATGTGACCCTAATCTTTTGCCTGGACATTAGACCAAGCTCAGAAGTGAAAGCGCACCATGTAAAATTGAGGCCTAATTTGGCGATTTACAAAGTATTGATTCACAATTGCAGACGCTCAGATGTGAAATAATAAAAAGAAACCCCTGAGAAGTGACCCCATTTGGAAACTACACCCCTCAAAGCATTTATTAAGGGGTGTAGTGAGCATTTTCACCCCACAGGTCTTTTCCATAAATGAATGCGCTGTGGATGGTGCAAATTAAAAATTTATATTTTTCCCTAGATATGCTATTTCAGTGGCAAATATGTCATGCCCAGCAACTGGAGAGACACAGCACAAAAATTGTTAAAAGGGTTCTTCCGGGTATGGCGATGCCATATATGTGGAAGGAAACTTCTGTTTGGGCGCACTGTAGGGTTCAGAGGGGAGGGAGCACCATTTGGTTTTTGGAGAGCGGATTTTGCTTGGTAGTAGATTTGTTTGAATATTGCTGGTGTTTCCATTTATAATGTGGGGGTACATGTAAGCTGGGCAGAGTATATCAGGGGCATAGTCAGGTGGTATAATAATGGGGTAAAAAAAACAATAAAATGATCCATAGATGTGTGTTATGCTGTGAAGCAATCCTTTCTGCTCAGGCCAGTGTCACACTGATATATGGCGTCCTTTCTTATGCCCCTTTTGGTCCACACTCGGCACCTTTGCAGTTTGGGGAATTTTGCTGGGGAAGTGTTGTCCTGGTATAATACGGGCACCGTCGCTTCCAGCAGATATGTTTGTGCCCTACCGTTCCTGGTTCCCTAATTTTAGATAAATCGCTGCTTGAAACAGACTAAATGTTCCCCTCGGTCCTGCACAACTGCATATTTTTTATTTACTGACTTATTGGAGCCATAACACATTTTATTTTTTCATAGACGTAGTGGTATGAGGGCTTTTATTTTGCGGGACAACCTGTAGTTATTATTGGTACTTTTGGGGTACATGCGACTTTTTGATCACTTTTTATTCCAATATTTGTAGGGCAAAGTGACAAAAAAACTATACAAAAATTTCTGTGTTTTGAAGTTTTTTTTTCCATTCACCGCGTGGAATAAATACCATTTTTATTAGTTCAGGCTGTTACGGTCGCGGCGATACCAAACACGTATGGTTTGTTTGTTTCAATAATAAAAAAGGACTTGATAAGGGAAAAGGGCGATTGTGTTTTATTTTATTACTTGAAACTTTTATGATAGTTTTTTTTATTTAATTTTTTTTAAGTCCGACTAGGGGACTTGAAGGTCCAACTGTCAGATTTTTATTTATTTTTTCTAACACATTGCACTACCTATGTAGTGCAATGTATTAGATCTGTCAGTCATTCACTGACAGCAAGCCGATCTTCTAGCAACCTCTAAGATGCAGCGATCGCTTTCGATCGCTGCATCTAAGGAGTTAATGGCAGGAATCAGAGCTAGCTCCAGTTCGTACCATTCCAGATGGATTTCAGAAGTAACATACAGCTGACATCCACCACTGATGACGCCGGCTCAGCTCCTGAGCCGGCGCCATCTTGCCGTCGGCCACGGAAGCCTTTTAGGTGGGGCCTGGCTTCCCTGCTAGGCAGACCGGGAGGCCAGTATTAGGCCTCCGGTTGCCATTGCAATCTGGCATCCGGGTGCCGATGAGCTGCAAACACCCTAAATGCAGGGATCGCATTTGACCGCTGCATTTAAGGGGTCAATGGCAGGGATCTAAGCGAATTTCGGTCCCCACCATTACAGCCGGATGTCAACTGTAATACACCGCTGACATCCGGCGATGATGGCCCGACTCAGCTTCTGCGCCGGTGCCAACCATTTGTTGTATGGATACGGCAAAATACGGGAAGCACTAGCTTTCCAGGACGTATACATTCGACAAATGTCGGGAAGGGGTTAAAAACTCCTGGGCTGCTTTTGCAGTATGTTTTGGGTCATTGTCCATCTGTACTGTGAAGCGACGTCCAATCAACCTTTCTGCATTTGGTAGAATCTGAGCCCAAAGTATATTCCTGAACACTTCAGAATTCATCCGGCTGCTTCTGTCTCCAGTCACATCATCAATAAACATTAGTGACCCAGTGCCTTTGGTAGCCATGCATGCCCATGCCATCACACTGCCTACACCATGTTTTACAGAGGATGTAGTGTGCTTTGGATCGTGAGCCGTTCCAAGCCTTCTCCATACATTCTTCCTCCCATCATTTGGGTACAGGTTGATCTTAGTTACATCTGTCCAAAGAATGCGGTTCCAGAACTGGGCTGGCTTCTTTACATGTTGTTTGGCAAAGTCTAATCTGGCCTTTTTATTTTTGAGGCTGATTAACAGTTTGCCCCTTGTGGTGAACCCTCTGTATTTGCTCTCATGAAGTCTTCTCTTTATGGTAGACTTAGATACGGATACACCTACTTCCAGGAGAGAGTGTTCTTCACTTGGGTAGATGTTGTGAAGGGGTTTTCTTCACCATGGAAAGGATTCTGCGATCATTCACCACTGTGGTCTTCCGTGGATGTCCAGGCCTATTGGAGTTCACGAGATCACCAGTGCACTCTTTTTTTTTTATCCAAGAAAGTACCAAACAGTTGATTTGGCCACTCCTAGCATTTGTGCACTCTCTCTGATGGATTTCTTCATTTTTTTCAGTCTAACGATGGTCTGTTTCACTTGCATTGAGAGCGCCTTTGACCTCATGTTGTGGGTTCACAGCAACAGCTTCCAAATGTCACACCTGGAATCAACTCCAGACCTTTCACCTGCTTAATTGATGATGGATTAACGAGAGAACCATGCAGCCCATTAAATAGCTTTTGAGATAACAGTCTAATTACCTTTGGTCCCTTGAAAAAGAGGCAGCTACATATTAAAGAGCTGTAATTCCTAAACCCGTCCCCAAATTAGGATGTGAATACCCTCAAATTAAAGCTGAGAGTCTGCACTTTAAACACATATTGATTATATAACTGTATATTCAATAGGTTTTGGTAAACAGCTAAAATGCCAAAACTTGTGTCACTGCATTACATCTATAAGCCAACCTCAGTGTGCCACTAGGATAATCGTATTTTATGGTCATGGGATTAGACTCCAAAAAAGCGGAAAACTTTTTTTTTTTTTACAAGTAAAACATATTAACTTACATTCTTTGATGAATAAATACGTGAGAGTGAGAATAACAGTATGACCGCTAAATAGAAAGTCTCCACATAAGATGTGCGATCCAGTTATCGTCAATCCACCTCCAGTTATTAGTCGTAAGATTCTTTGTGCTTTGCCATATGAATCTCCATTCAACTAAAACGGAAAAAGAGAAAATTGGAAGAAAAGACTACAACATAAAAAAGGGTGCCCGCTCACAGCACAATGCAATAAAGGTAAAAGTACATTTATATTAGTGGAAAGGAAGTAGACTCAAGATGTAGTGTGCCAATTCTATTATATTACTAGGAAATGCAAATTAGAAGAAAATCAACCTGTAAACATTGTAATCAATTATTATTAGATATATTACCTATAAACCAGACCTTTAGGGGACACTAAATAGGTTGCTTGATGAGATAGAGAATTGCTCATTTACCTTGTTACCAACCTACGCTACACACAGTATATAGAAAGTGGTTTTCGGGACCTCTAACAGGGGAAACATGAGGGTTATCTATTCTTAAAGGGGTTATCCAGGTTCTGAAATTTGTTTTTGAATGGCTAAAAATGAGATCAATTAAGAAAAGAAGCAGTACATACCTATCCTTTCCACCGGCAATCCAGCGCTCATGCTCCGGTGGTACTTCTGGTGATTGTTTACATGCACCTAGCACGGGACCGCATTAGCCATGGATCGCTGGGTGAAAGGATAGGTAAAGTACTGCTACTTTTCTTAATTTATCTCATTTGCAGCCATTGGAAAAAATAGAATAATCAAGCAGCAGAAGTCTGTGGGAAAAACCACAAGAAATAAGCGATTTCCACGGTCGTGCCACCGCAGAGGAAATAAAGCATTACACAGTTCCAATGGGTATAATTGGCTTGTCTGTAATATGCATGGGTGTGTTGGGTCCTCCAAGGTAAGAGATGCCTTTATAGCCACTCTCCTCTCTGGATAATCGATTATCCCTTTCTATTAACTCAGAATTTGCGAATATAGAATTTGAAAAGGAGTCTTCTAAACCAGACAACCAATTTAAACACCCTCTGCTAGTTACGAAAGACTAAATCCCTCAGTCTAGATTAATTTCTGCCCACTTCTTAGCAATTTCTAGTAAGACATCTATGATACATAGAAAGTGGATGCCACTATAGGCTCGTAGACAATGCTTATTCTGCTGCCAAATGGTGAAAGACAAAAAAAACACAAAAAAAAACCTCATAAATAGCGGGAAAAAAAAGTCAGGTCTACTGCTTTAAATGCACCAGCTATACCACAAGAACTGCACACGTATGAACAGTACCATAGGGCAGGACTCAAACACGGAATCTATGATCATTGTACTCAGGAGTGGTTGCTTTGGAGCTTGTCCTTAACCTAGGCAAAGGCAGAAACCTACAGTGCAGCTGCTTAAATCAGTGGTGGGCAGGAGTGCCCATGGAAAATGGGCTCCTCCCAGAGAAATGTGCGGCTGTCAAATGATAGCTGCTCTGTTCTGCCTACACATAAACAGGACTGTACTGTATGTGACTGCACGGACGGATAGAGATGCTATGAGATTTTCTAAGAAGACAGTGACATCACTGGAACATTGACAGCTAAGTGACAAGGTGACGACCAGGAGTATAAAAAAATAAAACGTTTTTGCTTACTAGATACAGGGATAAATATATAAGTCAACTACAAACCAGGGATAAAACTATTAGTCATACATTATATCTAGTAGTGTATCTCAAAACATGCCCCCACATTACAAATGCTGTATAGCCATATGGGTCCTTTATACAGCTTTGTGATTTAGCAATGCAGGCAAATGCCTGTCAGTCTCCTCATTCCAACCAAACTAGTCTTTCTTCTGGTCCACAACATGTTGTTATCTGTCAACACCAAGCAGGAGAGAGCAGAAATGAGCAGAACAGTGGTAGTATCAGGGAGAAAATCTAAAAAAAAAAAAAAAAAACAGAACCGGAAATTGGACCCAAGTCAGGGGATGGACAAAACAGTATAGGAGTCAGCAAGAACATCCAGGACTGGCAACATAAATGTCTATAGATCAATGAAATTCATTTTTCTAAAACTAACCATTACCAAGCAATAAGCAGACACATTCTCCTTCTCAACAGGAGTCCTCAGAAATTTCAGTCTATGCTGTTGTAATAAGACATAATTTTTTAGAGTATTATACGGTCTTCATTTATATGCCGAATGACTTGTCTATATACCAGACCCTGGCAACCACCGCTCAGAGATGGATGGACACTGCCAGGGTTAGTGAAGCACACCAACTGAGCCAAAGGGGACTTAGCAAGCAAGTGGTTTCAGCTGAATAAATTCTATTACTGCAAAATCACTAAAGAAAATGCAATAGAAAGACGGAAATGTGAACATTTGAAAAGATGAATAGCCCATTTATTTTTACATCTCATGCCCTCTCTGAAAATGTAATTTTAATCCTTCTGCCTTCCAGAAAACCTTTCCTGCCAGTCTAAAGATAATTCATGTTGAGGAGCGTATCAGCACTTTAACACTAAGGCCTCATGCACACGACCGTGTGTCACCCGCGAGCCGCCCGCAAATCGCGGGCGGTGCACATGGCCGCATCCTTTATTTTATATGAGCCTGGACCCCAAAACACGGCCGTAATAAGACATGTCCGTTCTTTCTGTGGTCCAGGCTCCTGGGACATGCACGGACTGTCGAAATCATAGTCGTGTACGTGGGTCCATAGAAATGAATGGGGCCGCAATTCTCCCGTGGGGCCTAAGCCAAAGGGAAAGCTTCAGTAGTCCTGTTTGATCAGTTTTACAGGTAGGTAAGTGAGGTGGCTGGGGATAAAAAAAAATCCAGATTACTATCTTTAGGCCATCGTGTAAGCAGGGAGGCTGTACGATGGCACAGAGAGTCCCTTCGGCCCCATTCTAGAGAACCCACCATAATGTGACATTCGATGGACAATGATTTGTACGAATTCCAATTGAAAGAAATAGGAGACATACGGAGGTACTTTAAAGGGAACCGGTCACCAGCATTTCACCTATTAAACCTGGTGGAAGTGGGTGAATTTTTTTTTTTATGTAACATATAATCATCTTCTAAGAAGGCTCTATACCTTTAGTATTCCATTTTTTAGTGTTCTCGTGCTGTATGCTAATGAGTATAAAAGAGTCATACCTTCATTCCTCAAGCCTTTCCCCCGCCTCCTTACTTTTGATTGACAGATTCCCGCCTCCCCACATCACACACGAAATCTCACGCACCTATGTCCTGTTCTTGTGCGTGCGCACACCGGGACACAATAGCGGCGCTTGCGCAATAACAAGATTTGGGGCCTGGACAAAGCAGGGAAGGAGGGTCAGATCAAACATGACGGGCGCAGGCCTGCTATCTCAGATGAGATTTTGGCATTCAGGGCGGGACAGCTTTTGCCTGTGGGTGGGCATAAGAACAGGAACAAACGAGACTGCTCGATTATTACCATAAAAGGTGCAAAATGTTTGCAGACCGTTATTTATGGTCAGAGGAGGAGTTTAGGAGAGGGGATAACGGCAATTAATTTTTGACAGCAGCGGCCAGTGAGGGGTGAGTAGAGTTCAATAGGTGAAATGCTGGTGACAGGTCCCCTTTAAGGCCCTCTAAACGCCTCTGGATGCCCTATTATGCCTCCGTTCAACTCAGAGGTTGTATAGGGCCTTAATTCCGCCATGTGCATGAGGCCTTACACGAGTTTTAAACCATCTCAAAATTTCAAAGGAAAATTAAAAAAAAAAATATATAAGACTGTTCCTCTAGAAAGAGAAAAACTTACCTTTGGGGCACATTGGAAGTGCATTCCAGGCACAGGGAGGGTTGTAACATACATTGTAATACATCTGTATAAGTATAAAGTCCCAACAATAAAAAAATACCTGCGGCCCACAATTGATCTGTAAACAGAAGCGAAATAAAAATTATGAATGAAGTTTATGACAATTTTACTGTAAAGGGAGTATAGGTATATGTGAAAATACTTGATCAAAATATGAACTTAATAAAGTTAGATGCAGACAAAATATGGGAGAGGTTTATGAAATACTACTTCAAGCATCAGACAGGAACATATACAGTGAAGGAAATAAGTATTTGATCCCTTGCTGATTTTGTAAGTTTGCCCACTGTCAAAGACATGAACAGTCTAGAATTTTTAGGCTAGGTTAATTTTACCAGTGAGAAATAGATTACATAAAAAAAACAACATATATAATTTTGACAATGTGATTTTCTATTTATTTGCATTTTGCACAGAGAAATAAGTATTTGATCCCCTACCAACCATTAAGATTTCAGCCTCCTCCAGACCAGTTACATGCTCCAAATCAACTTGGTGCCTGCATTAAAGACAACTGTCTTACATGGTCACCTGTATAAAAGATTCCTGTCCACAGACTCAATTAATCAGTCTGACTAACCTCTACAACATGGGCAAGACCAAAGAGCTTTCTAAGGATGTCAGGGACAAGATCATAGACCTGCACAAGGCTGGAATGGGCTACAGAACCATAAGTAAGACGCTGGGTGAGGAGACAACTGTTGGTGCAATAGTAAGAAAATGGAAGACATACAAAATGACTGTCAATCGACATCGATCTGGGGCTCCATGCAAAATCTCACCTCGTGGGGTATCCTTGATCCTGAGGAAGGTGAGAGCTCAGCCGAAAACTACACGGGGGGAACTTGTTAATGATCTCAAGGCAGCTGGGACCACAGTCACCAAGAAAACCATTGGTAACACATTACGCAGAAATGGATTAAAATCCTGCAGTGCCCGCAAGGTCCCCCTGCTCAAGAAGGCACATGTACAGGCCCGTCTGAAGTTTGCAAATGAACATCTGGATGATTTTGAGAGTGATTGGGAGAAGGTGCTGTGGTCAGATGAGACTAAAATTGAGCTCTTTGGTATTAACTCAACTCGCCGTGTTTGGAGGAAGAGAAATGCTGCCTATGACCCAAAGAACACCATCCCCACTGTCAAGCATGGAGGTGGAAACATTATGTTTTGGGGGTGTTTCTCTGCTAAGGGCACAGGACTACTTCACTGCATCAATGGGAGAATGGATGGAGCCATGTACCGTCAAATCCTGAGTGACAACCTCCTTCCCTCCACCAGGACATTAAAAATGGCTCGTGGCTGGGTCTTCGAGCACGACAATGACCCGAAACATACAGCCAAGGCAACAAAGGAGTGGCTCAAAAAGAAGCACATTAAGGTCATGGAGTGGCCTAGCCAGTCTCCAGACCTTAATCCTATCGAAAACTTATGGAGGGAGCTGAAGATCCGAGTTGCCAAGCGACAGCCTCGAAATCTTAATGATTTACAGATGATCTGCAAAGAGGAGTGGGCCAAAATTCCATCTAACATGTGTGCAAACCTCATCATCAACTACAAAAAAATGTCTGACTGCTGTGCTTGCCAACAAGGGTTTTGCCACCAAGTATTAAGTCTTGTTTGCCAAAAGAGATCAAATACTTATTTCTCTGTGCACAATGCAAATAAATATATATAATTTTGACAATGTGATTTTCAGTTTTTTTTTTTTTTTTTTATATAATCTCTCTCTCACTGGTAAAATTAACCTAGCCTAAAAAGTCTAGACTGTTCATGTCTTTGACAGTGGGCAAACTTACAAAATCAGCAAGGGATCAAATACTTATTTCCTTCACTGTATATCCTATGAACAGCAGACAGGAGGCCTTTTCTATAAGCTTTCTTCATATATTAGCAACCATATGGGTGGTTAGGGTGGGTTAAAAGCGACCTATCCATTTGTATTTATTGTGTATACTTCTGCCGGTTTGATGGGTTATTAATAAAATGACAACTGTTCACAGTATAAAGTGGTAAAAAACGAAATGAGCTTTATCTCACGACCTTGAATAGTAAACCACAGGAGGATATTGTTCTCTACAAAGATCTTTTATTTCATATTCTTAAAATAGTTTAAGGATGTGCCTAAGCAAAAATACATAAATATAATACCAAGGCAGAGTAGGACTTCAAAAAAATCTGCATAAACACATGTGGACTTCGCTGCAGCTTTGCGTTAAAATCAGAGCCGTAAATTCTCCGCGACACACCCTTAAAAGTCACACCCCTTGTAGATGACGTTATACCCACATGGAGAAAAAGGCATGCTGGACATGGTCATTTGTGGGATCCTTTATTCTTGAACCTACGTGTTATATGGATATTGCATGAATTAATACATTCGAATGCAGTTTACCGCGTAAGGTCAGCTGGGATAAGCGGAGTGGCCTATGGATTGTAATATTACTTTTCCCTTCTTCATGTTTGGCTTGTCCTTCAGCCCAACCAGGGGGTAGGACCACGGTCCTGCACAGGTTTGTGTCATTTTATTGTTTTTAACTAGTGTCTGTTTTTTCTTTTGTACTATATAATGTTGTAATAAAGATTACATTTATTTGAGAGGTACAGTCTATTAGAAGGGTTTTCTTTTGGTAGGGTATAACAACTTACGTTGACTGGCACTCTTGTTCGTTAATTTTTCTTGTGCTGCCCGCCTTTCCTTTTACTATAATGAACACACCCTTAGTGGCATTACTGGTATAAAACTGCAAAGTACCGTAAGGTTTTGCTGTGAATATAAACCACTGAGATCGGTTCTGTAGACAGTCATGGCTCTTTATTCTATAGGACACTAAACACTGGCTTCGTAAGCCAGTCCGGCTTGGTTGTGCACTGTGTATAAGGACGTTTATAATGTAATCTTTTTTTTTAAAATTAATTAATATATAAAGAATATAAATATATGTATATATCTCCCCTCAAAGTGTATACATAATATGAACATTAAATACTAAAAAAGTGGTGCATTCATAAATGTTTTATATTTATTCAAGTATTAAAATCACTAGTACTTACTTATATCTGAGGAAAAGCCATTGTATAAACCATATTCCAACCAAAATCATCCCATTTATCTCAGAGACAGAAAAAGCCCATGTTATTCGATCAATGTAATCAAAAAACTTGTCTGGCAAAGGTGGGCTCACTTCTTTAGGGGGAACCCTTTCATGAACTACTGTGATCATAACTGTAGTGAGGACCATATTGAAGAGCGCGTACACAAACGCAATGCCAGTTTTCCACCATTCTAGGGGATATTTATTTTTAGAGTCTTCAGGCAAAGTGATCTGAATATAGTCTGGGTACTTCTTTGCTCCTTTTCGTAGACCATTGGGTAAACCTTTGGGTTTAATTTTAACATTCTGGTCATCGTCACTGTTTGAGGAAACAGATCTTGGAAAGCCATTTAGTGTCTCGCTGCGTGTAACTTCTTTATGTACTTCAATGACTGCAGTCTCAATAGAATCCATTGGAGAAAGTTTAGGGACAACAAACTTGATAAATGATCATCTATAACGAGAAGGGAAACAATTTTACGGATAACCACAAATCTCACATGTTTTTTCAAAATTTTCTTACATCAGTCACATGCTACATTCATATTTGCAGAGAAATCATGGAATGCTTAAGTATAAAGTAACATATTAGTTAGTTCAGACATGCAAACAGTTCATAGATGGGGGTCTCCGGTTTGGCTTTTAACCTCTATAAAAGGGTCAGATATTGACTTCCAAAGTAGCCACCTATAGATGGTACAGTAGAGACAGTCTACTTGTTTCTGGAGAGCTAATTTGCATACTTCTCCCATCGAGCATTGCTTTAATGCCTCCCTACATTTTGCAGACGCTAAATCGCCACTCTATTCAAGTTCCTACTCTCGGATAGGGGTGCAGTGAGGAGGAACGGAGGGGGGGGGGGGGCGATCAGACACTCACTGTATCACCTATCCTGTGGATAGATAGTTGTCAATTCTTGGACAAGCCCAACCATGAAAAGAAAATTTTCTGTTAAACCAAGGAAGGTATGTGCACCCATTACAAGCTAGTTTGCACAAGGTGACTCTTCTATGCTTTTCAATTTTGTATGTTTTAAAGTTACAGTATTATAGTGCAATTTTCCATTACAGATTACTGAGATCACACGGTCGCATTCTGTATAAACAAAAAGCTCCTATCTGTAGCCAGCATGTCATTTCACCAGTGGTGTTTTTTGCACCGGGCATCTGGGGCCCAAGCCCAGGATTTTTGGCCTGATGCCCCAAATCCCTGGGCGACTGCCACATTCAATTGTATCTGCGTTCTCAGGACGCAGATAAAATTGAATTCTATGGCAGGGAAGGGAGCTATCAGCTGAGCTCCCTGCTCTGCGATTCACTAGGCTACAGGCCACGTAAGGCCAGCAGCCTATGGCTGGATTCACACGAGCACATTACGTCCGTAATGGACGGACGTATTTCAGCCGCAAGTCCCGGGCCGAACACACTGCAGGGAGCTGGGCTCCTAGCATCATACTTATGTACGATGCTAGGAGTTCCTGCCTCTCCGTGGAACTACTGTCCCGTACTGAAAACATGATTACAGTACAGGACAGTTGTCCGGCAGCGAGGCAGAGACTCCTAGCATCGTACATAAGTATGATGCTTGGAGCCCGCCTCTCTGCAGTGTGTTCGGTCCGGGACTTGCGGCTGAAATACGTCCGTCCATTATGACCGTAATGTGCTCGCGTGAATCCAGCCTATAAGTTAAAACAGGATCCCTGTGCACGCCAGCGCGATGACGTCACTGGACACCCCAAACTACGCAAGGGTCCTGTCTCGGCGTCTAATGGGCTCAGGACTGAGGAGACGGAAACTCTGCAGCTCCGTTTGTCGTGGGAACGGAGCTAGGTGAGTATAAAAGGTTTTTTTTATTGGCCCACTGGGGCATCATCTACAGGGTGTGTGTGGCACCGTCTACAAAGGGGGAGCGTGTGTGGTGCCATCTACAAAGCGGGGGGAGTGTGTGGCACCATCTACAGGGGGGGGAGGCCATAGTCTTATAGATAGGGAGAGATTATATATATCTTGGAGACTGTATATCTTTTTTCGGGGTAGGGGGGTAAACCTATGTCTTTGGGCTTGTGCCCCTGATCTTTTAAGACCCTAGCAATGCCCCTGCATGTCACCATGCAGCAATGAGGTGCTGATGCCTGTTTCTCACTTGCAGTGATATAAAATGATCATATGAATAATTATTTTAGAATATTGAAAACACAAAAATTAGTTCTTTAATGATGCCCTAATTTTAAGAAGCGGCTTTGTAAAGTCTATCCTTCAGCCTTTCCAATATGGTCCTATTATTGTGATATTTTTGCATATGCAATGATGTGTGTGTACCAAAAAACAAAAAAAACAGACCTGTACTAAAGATCTGGGACTAGTGGTGGTTCAAGTACTTTGCTTATAGAGAAGAATGGAGCAATAGTCTGCATTACAGTTAAAATATTTTTGTAACTGACCTAATGTAGCCTTACATAAAGTGTAAAGCCATTAATAACCTGTTTTGTGGTAGAACTTCATTAATAACTCAGATAACTGCTACTAAAGGCTGAGGATTTTATGCCTCCCTTCGTTAATATCTGAAAACCTCGATCTACATCAATATCCGGCTCTGCATTTCAGACAAATAGGAATATTCTTGGGCGACAAAATTTAGTGATTTTGTTTTTATTAGCTATCACGAGGCTCCTATTTGAAGATTATGTTTTAGTTATTTGTCTCAATGTTTGGCTGATCCCTCGACACTGTATAATATTTCTTGGTATAGGTACGTTTTTCATTTAGACCCAAGAATTACAGCGCTGACAAACATGTGGACAGTACTAAACGTACCCGCTCAGATATGGTCAGGTTAAACTGACAGGTGCGAGTAGGCAGCTGGTAATTTCGGACATCATCTCATGGGTTGGGAGTCAATCGTTGATAGATGGCCCATTTACAGACCAAGTATTGTGTTTTCCGGTCTATTATATCCCAGCTGGTTGTAAATCTCCATAGTAGGACAGACAAATCCTTATTTAGCTTGTACATATTCTACTAGATATGTGCTATACTGATGTAATATAGTTCATGTCTCCTACTACAATTACATATAGGACATTACATGATCCACAGATTGGATTTAGTAAAGCTATGCAACCTGCTCATATCAAAGAGATATCCAGTTTTCCATACTTAAAGGCTATTTATTGTATTATGAAAGTCCTGCAAGCTTTCAATATTCTGTGTGTTTCAATTTATTATGTTTTTCAAGATCTCTGCTTGCAGTCTGTGAATGGGAAGCTTTATTTATACAAAATGAGATTCTGTCCTGATCATGTGATGCTCACACAGGTGCAGCGCTTGTTTCAGAAGACCACGGACAACTGTACTGTGACAAGGTGCACACCCGAGACATCCGCAGTTTCCAGTTTTGCAATAAATCCCATTGGCTTATGTCCATCCGGATTTTTTTGTTTTTGTTTCTTAAACCAAGCAGTTCAATAGAAGAATAAATATTATACAACGTACCTACTTCAAGTCCCTATAATTTTTTTTCCCCCTATCCTTAACCCCTTAATGACCACCAATACAGGTTCTCTCAACTGCCAATTAAGAGAACTTATGCCACAGCGCAGTGAAAAGGCGTCTCTGTGACATGAATCTGGCACGTACCGTGCCGGCTAGAGCGGATGTCAATAGTGACTGCGGCACTCTCACCCCATCAGCACACCCGCAATGCGAACGCGGGGTGCTGATGGTTTTTATGGCAGCCAGGGCCTTTAGTGAATGCCTATTAGGCCATGCCAAATAGGCATTTGGATTTACACGGACAGGCATAATACACTGCAGTACAGGGGTCTTGCAGTGTACTATACAAATGATCGAAACATAGCACAGTACAGTTCCCTAGTGGGACTAAAGAATAAAAAATTACGTTTATAATAAGCAAACATCCCAAGTAAATAACATTTAAAAAAACCCTTGCAAAATGCTTGAATATGAAAAAAACAATTAAAAAAAAAAAAAAAAAAAAAAAAAAAAAAAAGCTATATTTGATATTGCCACATCCAAAACGGCCCAAACTATAAAACTATGATGTTATTAACCAACACGGTGAATGTCGTAAAAAATAAAACAAACAAACAATGCCAGAATTTCTGTTCATCCTGCCTTAAAGAAAAAAAACTATACAAAAGCAATCAAAAATTCGTCCCACAAAAAAAAATAAAAAAAAATTGTGGCTCTTTTAATATAGAGACACAAAAACAAATAATTTAGAAAAAAAAAAGTGTTTACAATGTGTAAAAGTAGTAAAACAAACGATATACATTTCATATCGCCACAATCGTAACGAGCCGCTGAATAGAAATATACTGTGGTTATTTATACCACACGGTAGATGGTTTAAGACGAAAAAAAGTTATTAAAAGTACATTAATAAAACGGTGCAACTAAAAAGTACAACTTGTCCCGCAAGTCCTTATACAGCTATGTAGACGTAAAAATAAAAAAAAGTTATAGCTCTTTGAATAAGACGATGGAAAAAAAAAAAATAAATGCTTGGTCATTAAGGCCTAAAATAGGCTGGTCCCTAAGGGGTTGTCCAAGAGTACAAAAAAAAAAAAAAACACCTGCCAGTAAAAATAGTAATAAAAATGTTTATTATTATTACAACTATTAACCCCTTCCCCCTGCTGGCATTCTGGGCCCTAATGTCCAAGCCATTTTTTACATTTTTCCATTGTCACATTCGAAGAGCTGTAACTTTTTTATTTTTGCGTCGGCATAGCTGTATAAGGTCTTGTTTTTTGCGGGACGACTTGCAGTTTTTATTGGTACCATTTGAGAGTAGATGCGACTTTTTGATCACTTTCTATCACATTTTTTTTAAGTCAGGATTAACAGAAAACAGCAATTTTTCCATTGTTTTTTATTTTATTTTTTACGGCGTTCACAGTGCGGGTTAAATAATGTAACAGCTTTATAGTCGGGGTCGTTACGGACGCGGCGATACCAAATATGTGTAACTTTTTTGCTTTATTGTAGTTTTTTTTAATAGTAAAGCATTTTGTAAGGGGAAAAGCTGGGTTTTTCATTTTTTTTTTTTCACTTTTTTTTTAAATTAACTTTATTAAACTTTTTTTACTTTTTTACTAGTCCCACTAGGGGACTTCCCTATCATCCGATCGCTATTATAATACACTGCAATACTTTTGTATTGCAGTGTATTACTGCCTGTCCGTTTAAAACGGACAGGCATCTGCTAGGTCATGCCTGCGGCATGATCTAGCAGGCATTCGCTGCAGGCAGACCTGGGGGTCTTTATTAGACCCCCGGCTGCCATAGAAGACACAGACACTCGGCGATTTTATCGCCGGGTGTCAGTGAGATGAGAGGGAGCTCCCTCCCTCTCTCCAAAACCATTCAGATGCGGTGCTCGCTATTGTGCACCGCATCTGAAGGGTTAAACAGGTGAGATCGATACTAATATCGATCTCACCCGGCAGAGCAGGGACGCTCCCAGCCCTCAGCTGCTTCTGGCAGCTGAGAGCAGGGAGATTTCACGGCTCCCTGCTCTGTTTACTTTATTCTAATGCAGCGACGTAGTTTGGCGGCGCTCTAGAATAAAGCCCACTAATGACCGCCGTAAAAAGACGTATCGGCGGTCATTAAGGGGTTAAAAAATAAATAAAATAAAAATCATCTGGTAAAATCCACCGTCGCTCCAGCTCTGGTGGTCTCCTGGCAGTCTTTTCTTTACATGCCAGCAGCGATGACATGCGGTCAAGTGCCTTATTGGCATCGCCACGGCATCCAGTCATTGGCAGCAGCGCTCACGTGCCAGTACGTCACATCATTGCTGCTGGAATGTAAAGAAAGATTGCGCTGGAGCGACAGGGGATTTACCAGGTAAGTTATGTGATTTTTTTATTACACTACATTTTCTGCTATTATTTTTCTTTTTACTCTAGAACAGCCCCTTTAATGAAACAGTGTTGTCTGTAGTAATTCACAAGCGGCGTATAGAATTCTTTAGAAATTCCATCTCAGTAAATAGTTAGAATGGTTTTGGTGGTTTATGAAAAGAGCCTAAAAGCATTTAAATGACCGGAAAATGATTATTTCCATATACGCCCTGGGGTCCAGCTTTCTCTATATAACTGAATTATTAGCTAATGTACTCTATTCACCTACAGTCTAATTAACTGCAAATCATGATCTATACTTCTTATGGGGTGGGGGGGGGGGGGAGATAGATAGAGAATATATATATATATATATATATATATATATATATTTTTTTTTTTTTATTTGTTTATTTTTTTTTTATTATTATTTTGCAATTTAGTGTACCACATCAATTTATTATATTTTTGTAAGGGCTCGTCCACACACTGTGGTCGGAAAAAATGCAGCAGAATACAGTAGCAGCATAGTGGAGAAGATTTAACAAATCTCATCCACGCGCTGCGTAAAATTTCCGAGCCGAAATTGACCAGCGGTGCGTGCATGCTGCAGAAAGTGTCCAGAATTGCTGCGTTTTTCAGGAGCGATGTCACCATCTCCTAGCACTGGGAAAAACGCTGCAATTTACGTACCATTTGCTGCAATAAAAACCACCGGAAATTTTGCGTTTTTTGCCGCAGCGGAAAGCCTTTGACTTTCAATGGAATTGCTGCAAAAATTTTCTGCAACAATTCCGTTGTGTGTGGACAAGCCCTAATTGTAAAATCGATGAAATAATAAACAAGACAACACTGACAGAGCAACGACAATTCCCTTATTCACAGCAGATAAAGCCGAATGCTTTGTCTGGCTCCATGTTTTCCCACCAGAGTTTGGAGGCAAACAGTAAATGATGCTAATGGAACATGATCCTAGTGCGATGTTCAGGAATAAAATCATGATTTCTCTTCTACTTCCCAGCAATTAATCACCACATTTAGTGCCTGCGTCTTCTAGGTGTCTGACAAGAGAAAAAGTTCATACCTCAGTCCTACCACGAGCTTACACCAAGTACAACTTCTACACTTATGATCATTATGTATAAGTCAATAAATTAATTGGTTGCAACACTTGTTTTTAGGGAGGTGTGAACTAGGCTTTACATAAGCAGAGCAGTAAGATAGAAGCGTGGGCTATAACGTGGTCTAAGGATAGAACACTCCTACATAAGGTTCCCTGTTGGTACTGAACAATGTGTTGGGCTTTTTACTCTGCCGGACATTATAAAGCTCATCAACATGGAGGAACGCCATTTAGAGAACGCAGAAGAGGTGCAGCGATGCCAGATCTAATCCCAGTTGATCTCTTCATATATATGTTGAGGAGTTATTCACCTTACACAACCTCCACCAAGTACAATCCTGTTAAACACAACACATCAGACCTGTTTTTCCATAATGTGCTAGATAAACCTTTATTTAATTAGATGTCATTTCATGACGACTATAACAACCAAATCCAGAGCTAGGCGATACTCCCTAATGTCTGCTCCTAGCACAGGTCAGTCTCAGGAGTCATTCTGGCATCCTCTGACCTACGGTTGTCTTATCACATAGGAACAACATCACAGTCTTATCTTCATGGTGGCTCATTTCTTTACAGCTGGGACACAAGAAACAGGACACCCGGGTAAATGAGGCGGTCTGAGAGTGACGGGTATGAGGCGGATGGTATTGGACTCGATAGAATAGGCACAATGAATGAAGTGTTGCACCAGGTGTAGGTCTCTGAAATGGGGGAACTTGGATTTTTTTTAGTTTCGCCCAGAATAATTTATCAATGATTGACTAGCTTTTCCAGGTAGCCTCAAACAACTATCCGATTTAAAAAGGGGTATTCCATTTTTTATTTGTTTATATAATAGGAAATCATATAATTTTCTTATATACATGTATTTAAATTCTGCTCACATAGCTTTATTATACCAGTGAAGTTGAGCCCTGACTGAACGATAAATGAGAAACCTATAGAGAGAAAAGGTCAAATACGCTCAAAATGATGTGTGATAGAAAAAACTTCTTTATTAACAGATACACAAAAACAAACAGTTAAAAATGAGTCATACAGTGTAAAATCGGCGTCAGCCCATGCGGTATACATACATTGATGGTGAACGTAATTAAAAAATGGATAACAAGAACACAGAATCGGTAATGATATCAAGAACAGACTTAATGTATATGGCATATGTGTAACAAACATAAATAAATAGTATAGAGAGCGATTCTCAAGTTAGAACCACCATTGCCTGGTATTTGGAAATTATAAACCGTATATATAATTATGTAGTGCCAATACATATGGATAAGGTAATTCTCATAAAAGATACACCATTACCTGGTGCTGGAAAGTGTAAGCCGTAAGTGTAATTGGCAGCACAGAACAATACAACTGAGGCAAATGTAGGTGAAGATATAAGGCCTAGATCCTGATACCAGAGTAGCCACATACAAAAGAAAGGATGTAATAGTACGTACCCGGATTCATATGACCACATTTGGGGAGACGCCAGTGCCGACGCGCGTTTCGGCAGATGCCTTCGTCCGGGGGTGGCGTCTTCCCGGCGGGGCCCTCCCTTATATACAGGCATAATTAAAACGTGAGAGCGGTCCATAATAACTCTAAAATATGAATTAATTATGTAAGAAAGGGACCGAGAAAAAGATGAATAAATAAATACATTATATGGACAAAGATTTTAATATATAGATGCATAGATATTTTTGCACTGATTTATGCTATTTAATATATATTTCTATATTTTTGTATCTTTTTTGTACATATATATTTTTATTATTGATATATTTATATTTATGGATATTATTCCCCATGCATTTATATGTACATACAGTGGTCACTCATGCACTAATTCATATCACATTATATGCACAAAGATTTTAATATATAGATGCATAGATATTTTTGCACTGATTTATGCTATTTAATATATATTTCTATATTTTTGTATCTTTTTTGCACATATATAGTATTATTATTGATATATTTATGGATATTATTCCCTATGCATTTATATGTACATACAGTGTTCTCTATACTGTCTAATATATATTTTTGTACTTTTTCTGTATGTTTTGTGTGTGTATATATACATATATATTTGCATTTATTTATGATGTATTTATACATAATTATTGTTGATCATGTACCTGTATATATAAAAAGTCTGTGTATATATTATTTTTCACCCTTTTTATTTATTTACATATCTGTATATTGCATATATTTTATGTACACACATATAACACATTTTCTTATTTCTTCATTTCATTCACACACACATTCTTTAATATGTTTTTCACACTTTTATCAATTTATTTATTCATCTTTTTCTCGGTCCCTTTCTTACATAATTAATTCATATTTTAGAGTTATTATGGACCGCTCTCACGTCACACCACACTGATCTGTGTTTCTCTTTTCCTTGTCATATCTTTCCCCTGTTCTCCGTCCTTTCCCTCTTTTGTTCTTCCTCCTTCTTGCTTTATTTATTTCCCCCTCGTTGACAGCTTACCGTTATATAGGTCATATTTGTATTTCCTAACAACATTTATCGCCTCCAAGGTCTTTGACCGTACTTACACATGCCTATTGCTAATATGATCAGTAGTCTCTTAGCTTACATTTCCCCTTTGAGTAGTACATGGGTGGGAGAGGTGTGCGCTGACTAGGGGTGGGGGAGTGGCTCACTCACTCTCGGCCGAGTCTTCAATCCTGGTTGGACGTGGGCGGCGCGGTCAGACAGCGTTCGCGCACTTCCGCCTGGATGACGCGGTACCGGAAGTGGGGAGCAGCCATCTTGCTACCCCCGGCCTGCCGCCAACAACCTCCCACATCACCCACACTGACACCAATTTCGTTTTAATTATGCCTGTATATAAGGGAGGGCCCCGCCGGGAAGACGCCACCCCCGGACGAAGGCATCTGCCGAAACGCGCGTCGGGACTGGCGTCTCCCCCATGTGGTCATATGAATCCGGGTACGTACTATTACATCCTTTCTTTTGTATGTGGCTACTCTGGTATCAGGATCTAGGCCTTATATCTTCACCTACATTTGCCTCAGTTGTATTGTTCCGTGCTGCCAATTACACTTACGGCTTACACTTTCCAGCACCAGGTAATGGTGTATCTTTTATGAGAATTACCTTATCCATATGTATTGGCACTACATAATTATATATACGGTTTATAATTTCCAAATACCAGGCAATGGTGGTTCTAACTTGAGAATCGCTCTCTATACTATTTATTTATGTTTGTTACACATATGCCATATACATTAAGTCTGTTCTTGATATCATTACCGATTCTGGGTTCTTGTTATCCATTTTTTAATTACGTTCACCATCAATGTATGTATACCGCATGGGCTGACGCCGATTTTACACTGTATGACTCATTTTTAACGGTTTGTTTTTGTGTATCTGTTAATAAAGAAGTTTTTTCTATCACACATCATTTTGAGCGTATTTGACCTTTTCTCTCTATAGGTTTCTTAGTAATGTTATGGTCAGAGTACCAGGTCATATTGGGTTTATATGTGTGTTCTCCTTAGTCCATAGTTATGGCTATCTGTGTCACTTTGACTGTTATAGACACATAATAAAAGATATATATTTGGAGTTCACACTATTGCTGCTCGTGTACATTTTGGTTATCTGCACGATAAATGGTAGAGCCCACAGATTAGTCCTTTGTAACGCATCCATGAGCTAACTGTATGAAACTAAACATGGGGCCAGTCAGGTCATCCCTCTCCTGGCATTCAGTGGGTAACATGGTTATAGGACATAGGATATGTGGCAGGTCATATGGCCGGCTCTAGATTATCCAGCACACTGTCCAGGCGTTAACAGGTGAAGAGTTGTTCATTGAGGAACAGGAGAAACACTTCTAAGTCCTGTTCACATGTTTGAAATGTCCGTTTGGTGCGTACATGGGGAGAGCTCCTTATGGCCACACTAAACATGTCCATTGGGCTCCAATAGCCAAAGAAGCCAAGGGCCAAAGAGGTGTCCTTTTCACCGCTGTCAAGCTGGTATACATCAGTATAACTTTTTTTCCTTTAAGGGTGGAATAGCGTAGTAGACTACACTTCTACATCCCGGTGGCTCTCTATAAAAAAACGTTTCCCGTGCGTTATACGTTTGTTTATACATGGGAGCCTAAGGGTGATTTATGCCACATCACAGGCATCTTTTTAAAGGATAAGTCACAGGCTTTTTAATAGCCTTTCATGACGTATTGTTAAATGCATACCATTATAACCTTTAGGCAATAGATACGTTAAATAGATGCCTAATAGTGACATCCGTCACCAGTGGCGTATTATGTAGACCATAGGCCCTGGGCTGTTACCCAAACTTGGGTTACCCTTCTCCACCGCCGCGTATCTATTGTTAACACTACGTTTTTGTGCAAGCATTAACAAATGGGTGTTACGATTCCCATTGCGAAACGGATGGGTCCCTACATACTGACACTGTCAGCGAGGGTTGGAGACTATCACACTGTGCAGGGACAAATCCTCCTGACAAGGGGAATGGTAACACCCATTTGTCTATCAGTCCTGGGACTACACAAAGACTTTTTTTTATAAAATACAACGACTTCCTATAATAGACATGTGAGGAGTGGTGACGGATTCTCTATAAATCCAGTGACTCACAGGTGACTTCTCAGATTCTAGTAGTTCTTTTACCTCTTTTCTTATTCATCTGGTCCAGACTTCATGACTACTTCTCCCGGCCATGATCCATTTCTGCAGAATTTGCCACTCAGATGTCTTCGGCTCCTCACTTTTCCAACATTTCTACACCTATAAACGAAGATAAAATTCTCATGGTGCCACACTGTGCCCCTGAATAAAATCGTACCATATACTGCGCCCCTAAATATAAGTGTGTCAAACACTGTAAAGCAAAGCACCAAATACACAGTGCCTCCTGGTAGACAGTGCCACCCACAGCCACCCCCTTGTAGAGAGAGTACCACGCAGCCACCCCCTTGTAGAGAGATAGAGAGAGAGAGAGAGAGCCACGCAGCCACCCCCTTGTAGAGAGATAGAGAGAGTGCCACGCAGCCACCCCCTTGTAGAGAGAGAGTGCCACGCAGCCACCCCTTGTAGAGAGAGAGAGAGAGAGAGAGAGTGCCACGCAGCCACCCTTGTAGAGAGAGAGAGAGAGAGAGTGCCACGCAGCCACCCCCTTGTAGAGAGAGAGAGTGCCACGCAGGCACCCCCTTGTAGAGAGAGAGTGCCACGCAGCCACCCCCTTGTAGAGAGAGAGTGCCACGCAGCCACCCCCTTGTAGAGAGAGAGTGCCACGCAGCCACCCCCTTGTAGAGAGAGAGTGCCACGCAGCCACCCCCTTGTAGAGAGAGAGTGCCACGCAGCCACCCCCTTGTAGAGAGAGTGCCACACAGCCACCCCCTTGTAGAGAGAGAGTGCCACACAGCCACCCCCTTGTAGAGAGAGAGAGTGCCACACAGCCACCCCTTGTGTAGAGAGAGAGTGCCACACAGCCACCCCCTTGTAGAGAGACAGAGTGCGCCACACAGCCACCCCCTTGTAGAGAGAGTGCCACACAGCCACCCCCTTGTAGAGAGAGTGCCACACAGCCACCCCCTTGTAGAGAGAGTGCCACACAGCCACCCCCTTGTAGAGAGAGTGCCACACAGCCACCCCCTTGTAGAGAGAGTGCCACACACCACACTTCACTCTGCCTGACGTGACTCACATTTAGCAGCAGGTCACGCGGCGGTCTGAGTGATGTTGGTGCTGGCCCGGGAATGAACGAGTCTAGTCATCTGACCTGAGTCAGCCACCTGACCACATGTCACTGACATGAAGTCAGGTGACTGGAGTGGTCCACTCCCGGCACCAACCTCACTCAGACTTATTCACTTGGCCGCGGCCTGCATATTTTCAAGTTGAAAACATGCCTGCGGCCACCTACTCTTCCCTTTGCACTGCGCATGTCCTTTTTGGCCCGTGCGCAGTGCAATGTTTTGGGAGAATTTAACTAAATCCCGGACGGCGCTTTTTTCTGCCGGACACCTTGGACGGCAGAAAAAAAAATAACGCCTGTTTTTGCGGACTGTCCGTAAATCTACGGACGGTTGGCAACCCAGATCAGCAGGGGAGACTGACGACCGCGAGAATGCAACAGGCAGCGGCCCTGCATGGTTTTTTGAAGTTGTGTGTGGTTCAGGCAGCCATAGGCCCCCTGGGAGCCTTGGGCCCTGGACGGCCGCCTGAACGAGGATCCGCCACTGTCCGTCGCCCATTGACTATAATGGCACTAGTTTAACGGATTCCAATATAATTTAGGTTGATGGCACTTCAGCACATGTCACCTTATACATCTCTGTACAGGAACATCAGTAGTCTGTGCAAGAACCACAATTGTAAACATTCCAACATTTCCTATGTCAACCCTGTTCTAACTGAATGGAAGGGGTCACATGACATTTGGACATTTGTCCAGTTAGCTCATGAATGCATTACACCGGACTTATCTTTGAGCTATACCATTCCACGGCACAGGGACATGAATCTACTGCACTGATATAAACAGAACTTTAAGCAGAGGTATATTAGAGCATTGCATGCCATATTTTATAAATAAATAAATGGAATATCCCTTTTAGGCTTAATGCACACGATGCCTATTACATGCGGTTTTGCTGCATGTATTTGCATGCAGCAAATCCGCAGCCTAATGCAGTACCAGCATAGCCAATGAGATTCCAGGAAAAACACACCAAAATCCGCAGCATGAAAATGTACAGATTTACGCAACCTAAAAACTGCACCGAAAAACGTGTGATCTTGTGTGGTTTTTACCTGCGTTTTGCTGCAGTTTTAGTGCGTATTATCCGCAGTAACACACGCAACTTCTGCATGAAGCCTAAAGGTTTGCCTTTTATCTTCTGACAAGTCATTAGGTGGGTCCATGCCATTAGATACCCATAGACCCCTAGTATGAAGGGCCTTATGTGCTCCTCAGGATTTCATGCCCCTTTTCTTTTTAGTCAGGTTTCCCCATTAAAGTCATTAAGAAAACCCCCTGATTTACAATAGGTCTCAATTAAAAGTTTCCTATCATTTGGTTTCTTATACAAGCCTATGAATCTCCTTGGTAACGAACAAACAAACCCTTTGTGGTCTGAACCTGCAGTCATACTTTATTTCATCGGTTCTCTACTTCTTGCTAATCTGCCAAATGTAAGTTAGCAAGAAGTAGAGGATAGATGTAATAGAGTATGGCTGCACTATCAAACCAAAAAGGGTTTTGTTTGTTGTCTGTAGCCACGGAATCACATGGCGTAGTTGTAGACATTTGTAATTTAAGGCGGTTGTCCGGTTTCAAATGTTTTATTTTTTTTGTAGAATAATAATAAAAAAAATAAAAAAAAAAAGTTATATAATTTTTCTATATACTTTCTGTATTAATTCCTCAGGATTTTCAAGATTTTTGCTTGTTGTTATTCAGTAGGAACATTCATTGCTTACTTCCAATGAATAAAATTCTGTCCAGGGTCATGTGATGATCACACAGGTGAACAGTTTGTTACAAGACACGGATCTGATAAAGATACTGTAACGATCCCAGCACTTGTTTGTCCATCACATGACCATGGACAGAATTTGACTCATTGGAAGTAAATAATGAATGTTCCTACTGAACAACAAGCAAAGATTTTGAAAACCATGAGAAATTAGTATAGAAAATATTGGAAAAATGTACAACTTTTAATTATACAGGAACATTAATTTGCTTGTACCAGACAACAACTTTAAGACCTATTGCAAATTTGCTTTATTTTTTCAAAAGAGATGCATTGGGACAACGAAAAAAAACAAACAAAAAAACTGGTTGAGAAGGTGGATATGAGGAGCATAGACTGTCTAAATTTGTCCGTGGGCCGTCATTATAATAATGTTATCACTGACCCCATAATACAAGATGGTGGCTATAATCCTACATACTTGGATGTGATATGTTGTTCACTGTTCAGAAGAGTCATGGTGAAATATTGTTACTAAACCCCAAATCCACATAACAATAACACAATAATGATAAATCCAAAAAAGTTCTGAGAATTATAGCTCATGTTGTGACTGTTACGGATAATCTGAGGGCAGGGGCGTAACTAGGAAAGACTGGGCCCCATAGCAAACTTTTGACTGGGCCCCCCCTCCGCTGGGTATCACACAAACCCCCCCCTTTGTAGATAGTGCCTCCCTATAGATCCCACCACACAGTGCCCCCTATAGATAGCACCATACACAGCCCCCTGTAGATAACGTCTTACAGCCCCAATCCCCCCTGTAGATGACGCCATACAGACCCCCCTGTAGATAACGCCATATAGCCCCCCCCCCCCCCAAAAAAAACGGCCTATAGTTTGTCCTACAAAAGAGATGTATCCCCTATCCACAGGCTAGGGCATACATGTGTGATCGCTGGCAGCGATAAGGAGAACGGGGGACCGAAAGTCCCCCCAAATTATCGATGACTAACCTCGGACTTCCGGAGTCTGCGCAGTTCAATAAAAATGAAAGGTGCGCTGGTCACGCATGCGCACAAGCGCGACCAGTGCACAATTCATTTCTATGGAGCTGCAGACTGACCCCGGAAGTCTGAGGTCTGTCATGGAGAACTTCGGGGGACTTTCGGTCCCCCGTTCTCCTTATGGCTGGGCGTCCCAGCGATCACACATGTATCCCCTATGTCAAACCCTTCAGTGGCGTCGCGCTGTAGCAGCCATAGCGGATGCTAGCAGAGCCTCCGGCCATGGGGGGGCCCATGGTGGCGGATGGCACTGGCCCCCTCATGCTGCGGGCCCCGTAGCAGCCGCTACGGCTGCTATAGCGGTAGTTACGCCACTGTCTGAGGGCATTGTCAGGTTGTTAGAATCTTTACATCTTCATTCTGAGGGAAACTCAGAAATATAAAATTTCCATTTCAACTTGACATGTTCTTACTGGGTCACTCCCGCTGAAGGAAACATAATAGGGACCTAATATACTCAAAGGTTCACCAAAAGGTGGAAGACGTATGATATAGTGTCTTTTATTGTATTAAATATTTATTCCTACAGACATCACAAATACATCCATATCCCTCAGATTACCTGGGATTCCTTCAAAGTTTTTTAGTTTTTTTTAAAACATAAAGCGTCCATATTATGACACTATAGAGGAGACCTTATACACTAAAATAGTTTATGTAACATTTTCTGACTATTTCCATACAGTTCCCAGTTTGACAAACAGAAGCTTTGAAGGATAATGTATCACTTATATAGAAATAAAAGCAGCAGTAGATATGTTGGCCAGAACCTTACCACTTTCCGCTTACTGGAAGTTTGCTTTAGCAAATTGGAAGGGTATAGTCACGTCTTGTTTAAATAACCTATGCACTCACTGTAGTGACACGGTTTTAAGTCATGGGAAATAAAATGCATAGAGTAGAGAATTTGCATGCCTTAAAGGGGAGGTTCGTGTGCAGCCACCTCCATCACTATAATGGGTCTTATTGGATAAGTACAAGGCTCGGCATTGGGGAAGGAGATTGCGTGAATCTAGGAAAAAAGTCACGATGCCGGCAATGTTGTCTCCAAGCAGTGAGCCAGTAGTTGGTTGAGAGTCTTTGCTACATATTAGAACAGGGGTCGGGAACCTATGGCTCGCGAGCCAGATATGGCTCTTTTGATGGCCGTATCTGGCTCGCAGACAGGGCTCCTACCTGTCTATGGGAGGGATGCACGTTGCAGCCGCACAGCTCAGTATAGTACACATGACTATGAGAGCGGGGCTGCGGCTGTGTAATTCAGCCACAGCCCCGCTCCTGAGTCCTGACATATGCGCGCGGGGTCAGCATCATGTGATGCGGCCGGCGCTGCACTAATGATCTGCGGCATTGAAGACAGAACATGGCGGGCGCGCTACAAAGCACCCCCATGTTGTCTTCAGTGCCTGAACTGCCGCTCATTAGTGCAGCGCCGGCCGCATCTCCTCATGCTGACCGCGCGCGCACTTCCTGTCAGGAGCGGGGCAATGGCTGTATTACACAGCCGCAGCCCCGCTCTATAACGCCGGAGATCAGAGAACCTCTCATCTCCGCCGTTATTCCCGTGAATGCTGCGATCACAGCTGACTGCAGCATTCAGGGGAAAGTGAGAAGGGGGGATGCCCCTGGATCGCATCACAGGGAATTCCTGTGACGCGATCGAGGGCCATACCATATATGGGCAGACAGCCCAGGGTCTATTGACGGACCCCAGGGCTGTCTGACCATATCTCTTGTTGTTAGGATATACCCAAGTATGTCCTAACAACAGCCTGTGTGCTATCTGTCCACAGGCTAATGTACTGGCACATATCTGATATATGTCAGTACATTAAAGTTTAAAAATAAAGTAAAAACAAAGTATGGTTACATTTTTAAAAAATATACACCTTCACCTTTTTTACAATAAACATTAAAATAAGTCTCAATACATAAAATACACACATTCAGTAATGGCGCGGACAACAATGTTTTTGCATCATTTATGATGTGTACGCTGTAAAAAAATGAAATAAACACGGCTTTCATTCACTTATTAATGTGAGGCGCGAGGTGCGATGAATTTACCCTCCATGTTCCTCACATTAATAGTAATTAACCCCATCATGTACCTCGCCTATCTGCGCATGCGCGAGTTCAAAGAGACAGAGAGTCCTGGGTCCTGCCGCCGATGGCCATAGTGAAGCGCTCCTGCACGAAATGGTGAGTATATCTTAAATTCTATATTTTAAGGGTAAAAGTTGGGGGGTCGTCTTATACGCCCAGTCGTCTTATACGCCGACATATACGGTAGTTCTTTGATGGCCTGATAAGCATTGGCGGCAGTGGTGAGCGGCAGGGAGCATGGACTACATTTCCCATAACTCCCTGCATAGCCGCGCCGTCTGCAAGCACGCACCTGCGTCCCCTAGTGAAGCGGCATCTGCCTCCTCCCTTGTGTCTCCCTTGGACGTTCCAGAAACCCCTGGCTGTGCTGCTGCTTTGAAGGTGAACATTATAACATGGAAATTGTTACACAGCCTCATGGTCAGCAGCAGTGAGCTGCATCAATAAAGGGGCTGTGTAATACTGGCTTTAAATTAATCTCTTGTGGGCATAAGAAACTGATTTAAAGGACCACTATCAGGGCAAAAATCTGTTCTGAGCGCTTTATTACAGCTCTGGAGGTCTCCCAGATGGGTCTGAGCCTCTCTTTTTTGTTCATTTTCTGTAAGACCAACACTTCTAAAAGGGCCACTGACAGATACAATTGCTCCAGCGGTCACTTAGTACACAAAGGAGTGTTCCTCTCTGCTGCACTAAGCCACCGCTGGACCTAAACAATAATTCGCTGTAAAATAATAAAATAGATAATTGACATAACTGACAATGCGTTGTGTGACATGTCCAACATTCCAGCTTCTTTCTTCTGCGAATGCCTCAAAGCTGGCATTCTCTCAACATCAGGTGGGAAGAATGCCAGCTTCCAGTCATGCGCAGGAAAAAGAAGAAGCCAGACTGCTGGACTGATGTCATGCATCGCAAGCTCACAATGTAAGTTATTTATTTAATTTTTTTACTGCTAATTACCATTGTTTCAGTCCAGTTGTGGCTTTATACAGCAGGGAGGAGCATTCCTTGCTGTACTAAGTGAACATTGGAGCGATTGATCTGTCAATGGCCCTTTAAACATATTGTACGGCTCTCGCGGAATTATATTTCAAAATATGTGGCGTTTACGGCTCTCTTAGCCAAAAAGGTTCCTGACCCCTGTATTAGAAGCTCTGGGTGTAGGAAGGTTTACATAACCCAATAAAAGCAAGATTTTTTGCCTTCTGAGGCTATGTTCACACACAGAGTATTTTGACGAGTTTTTTGACACGGAAACCGCGTCGCAAAACTCAGCAAAAACAGCCCAAAAATGCCTCCCATTGATTTCAATGGGAGGCGTCGGCGTCTTTTTCCCGCGAGCAGTAAAACTGCCTCGTGGGAAAAAGAAGCGACATGCCCTATCTTCGGGCGTTTCCACCTCTGACCTCCCATTGACTTCAATGGGAGGCGGAGAAAGCGTATTTCGGTGTTTTATGCCCGCGGCGCTCAATGGCCGCGGGCAAAAAACAGCGAAAAAAACTCTGTGAAAATCGGCGTGCAGGGAGAGGAAAATCTGCCTCAAACTTCCAAACAAAATTTTGAGGCAGATATTCCTCTTGCAAAATACTCCGTGTGAACATAGCCTAAATTCTACACGGCCTCAAAATCCTCTTTAGTCTAAGAACTCTGTAGATATTATGAAGTAGTAGATATGAGGGTTCAGTCCAGAAAGAAAATCATTACCATTTCTATAGCTCACATGGCACAAAGGCTCACAAACCAGCGTACCAGGAAGGGACGTACTTGAGAGGTTGGGCGGTGGTTGAGACGTCATGTAAAAAAAAGTTACGTGCTATTTTACTTGAGAAAAAATAAAAAATCAGAACACGGATGTCTTCTGTCTTTTTTTCCTTATTTTGGCGGATAGGATATAAAACAAAAGCAAGCAGGTATTTGATGTCTAACTTTGCCAAGAACAATAATACTTCCTTAGCTACATATTTGTCATTGGATCTAACTAGAGACACGTCAAACCACATTCATATCAACTGAACACGTATTACTGGCAGAAATGGTCACATGTAAAGTAAATACTGAACGTGTCCCTTCAGACTAGGGATTTGTAAGTTGACATTTCTCAGGTACTTATCAGTCGCTGTTCCCTTTCATCAGTTTCGATCGCATAAGATGTGACTAATGTCATCCCTACATATGAATGAAGCTATTCAGCGCCATTCTTTGTATCTACGTTGTCAACACATTCAGAAACATTGTAGTAACCAAATTACACCTTCAATTACATCCTCTTACTATTACAATGCAGCATGTATTCCTCCACCCCAAGCCAAGGCTAAAAAAATGTACCATCCTACACTTCTGTATGACTGCATACAGAGTTTCCATTCAGGAGACTGAAAAAGTTGGTATGACCACCCCTGTTTACTAAGGGTGCAATTGTGACCGTCCAACTTTCCGAGAAACACATACATTGTTAAAAATAGATGCAGAAGTTCCACTGAAGCGGGAAACTATGGATATCCCCGTTTTATTAGTCATTCAGGACTTATTACTCATTCTGACATGTAACGGAGAAAACTCTAGTTCTATTATTTGACGGCTTAGATTAATGTAAGGTGTGCTCACACTGCAGATACTCATAAGTGCTTTTAATATCCTCAAGAAATGATCAGTAAGCAAGAAAAAGGGCTACGGTGGATAAAAGCCAGGATTGGACTACGGTATTCAGTCAAAACGACAGAACCCTTACGGAAACCATTTGCTCCGGATCCGTCACTATTGAAATCAATGGTGATGCAAACGGAAACCTATGGTTTCCGTTTGTATCAGTTTGGATTCCGTTCACGGGTTCCCCCTAACGGAAAGCTCCGAGGGAACCAGTCAACGGAGCCCTGACGCAGATGTGTACAGAGCCTGAACATGCAACTCAAAAAAGTTTGTGTTTCCATTTTTACAAAAAATTGTTAAACAAATAACAAAAACTGCTTTAATCCAATTCTTCCTGCAATACAAACTAAATTATCAAAACATGGTATTGTGTATTATTAGTCTGAGCTTTTTCCGGAAACTATGGTTTATTTGCTTTACAAGGACCTGTGTAACTGACTTGACTTGATAAAGTACTTTAGCCAATCTTGGTCTCATGTACTGAAGATATCATCAACCGTCAGTATAATAACATCCATCAGGACCTGCTCGGAGCCACAATGGGATCTGCCTCAGTAGGTTAGACTGGGGGACTCTCAGAAGAGCAGAATACTTGCCAAGTAAGCAGCATGTGGTGGACCATTCCCGCTTTGATCTCCAGAATAACTGCACGTCTCCAACATTTCTTCTGACAAACATTAAGAGTGCCAATTTGTTTCATGTACAGATTTCAGCCAGTGCGACAATGTTGAGGGTTGAAAGGCACTTCACCTAGTCATTGTAGAGATCACAGAGTCCCTATGCTAAATGAGTGTGCTACCACATTACAGACTAACCACAATTACAGATCTATAACAAAAACACATGCTCTCTATAATACAGGCCACAGAAATGATGATGTAAATATCTGCACTGTATACTGTATTTACTGACCATCAAAGAAATGATGAGCAGTGGCGAGGACAAAAATAAATGTAAAAAAAACCCAACATATATAGTAGAGCCCCTTTAACAGCATTCTGCAGATTTGGTTGTACCATTGGCAATTTAATGATCATGTTGTGGAATTGAATAAATAAGAATTCCCCAATATTATGTTACTATTGGAATTGCATACAATTTCAACCTACAAATTATGTCAGAATACAGGTACATTTACAGTAGTCTGTATTCTGTTAATATAATACTCACATGGGCAGCATCAGTCCGCATAGAAGGACAGTCTGTGCTGTAGTCGTGAAACTACAACTTCTATCATTTCCAGACAACTTAAATTGTGCGATGATATTTACCATAAAAATAAATTCCCAGGAAACTACAGCTAGAAGTCTAGGTTACATGTGATATTATACATAAAGCAGAGAAAATACGTTTTATACCTATAATCATGTGTGTAACTGTCCTGTTTTGTCACATTGTCAAGATCTATTCAGGCATTTTACAGACAGTAGAAATAATTATTATACAGGAGTTGTCCTATACGATAATCAAAGTGTCAGAACAGTTAGGGTCCGACAGCTTGAACCCCACTATTTCCAAGAACAAGATGTTCCTAAACAGTCTCCCACTTCCAAATAAAAGTGAAGCACTCTTGGGATTTATGTAAAACCCAATTGCTTTCATAAAAAGGAACTGCACATGTGTGGACCATCTCTACTGAAAACAAGACCAGGACCTTACTTTTAGGATCAATAAAGGTCCCAATTTCTGGACCCCAACGATTGGACGTCTGATTGAGGTGTCATTTTATAGGTAAACATTTTTAACTTTACTAGATTACATAAAAGGTATAATTGTAAACCCAGCACAGAAAAGGCAGAAGATAAAACAACGTCTATAAAGAAGGAAAATTCTAAGCAATTCAAAAAGGAAGATAATTACATCTATGGCAACTTCCCACGAGGAAAAAACACTAAAGGTTTAGGATTATTCTAATTAGGCTCAATTCTAATCCAGCACATGAACTATTTCTTAAATCACATTATAATCCAAATGGCTAAATGTTTGAATGGAAAATCCACGTAGTCTGTATGTATACGTATTGGTGCAACAGTTCAAATATTACCAAGCTTTTTGGTTTGGAAGTACCATATCTTCGATCTTATTTAAATACTGTGTAAGTTTCCCTATCCAGTGCCTATAACCAAACCCTGCATCCACAGGGACTAAATTCAACCACATTGTATTTCAAACAGTTTGACCACGTCCTTACATACTTTTGAGGAACCCCTTTCTCTGCAAATCAGATTGTGATTTCAAGTGCTAGTGCCCAGGATGATCGAGCATCTATAAATTCCAGTAATAAGCAGAAGTTAGAGGTTTTACGGCGCTTTAATATTGATAGCCTGTCCTTCGGATAGGCCATCAATATTTAATCAGTAGGGGTCCAACTCATGGCCCCTCTGCAGATCAGCTGTCTGAATGGGACTAAGCTGCAGTACCAGGTACAGCCACAAACATATGTACGGCACTGTGCACGTGTAAACAATTAAATGAACACGGTGCTCAGCGCCTTCAATGAGCGGACTGGTGGTGTCCCCGGATTTAGACGCTTACAATCAAATATTGATGGCCTATCCTGTGTATTAAGCAATTGAGAGAGAGCTTACATGAAGACAACTTTATCCTGTGTAGACCCATTTAGAAATGACAGACAGGGCTCTCCTTTGCCTTGCAACTTCGAATAGTTAAGTAATCCTGCAGAGCTAGAGCCTTCCTAAAGTATTATCAGCATCACTATTTTTCAGGGTACCCAGGAATCCCAACTGGAAGGACTGGTACTCGCAAAAGCTGACAGTTTTAATCTTTAGGGGCATCACGACAGATGCATTTTAAAGAATATGTTCACCTTAACAACCAATTATGTTTTTTGTGTCTAAAGTGAAAAATTAAGCAACTTGGCAAATAGTTAAAATGTCCTACAGTTTGGTGTATGCAGATCTATGTGTCTCCATGGTAACATACTACAAACAAAGCCTGTGTAGTTTGATCCTGCAGTCATACGCTCTTCCATAAGTCCCCCACTTCTTGCTAACCTCCCAATTTAACCCCTTAAAAACCAGACAAATGAGTTTTCGTTTTCGTTTTCTTCTTCCCGCATTCCAAAAGCCATAACTTTTCTATTTCTTCATTGACATAGCCACATGAGGTCTTGTTTTTTGAAGGACAAGCCGTAGCTGTCATGGCACCATTTATTGTACCGCATAATGTACTGGGAAGCTGAAAAAAAAAAATTGTGGTGTGAAATGGGCAAAAAACAGCGATTACGCCATTTTTTTTGGGGGGGGGGGGAGGTTTGTTTTTACGGCGTCCATCAGGCGGTAAATAACTACATATTCACCTTATTCTACAAATGGATACGATTACGACGATACCAAATTTATGTTGTTTTGTTTTAGGTTTTACCACTTTTAGCAAAATTAAACTATTTGCTAAAAAAAAAAAAATAGGTTTTGTGTCACCATATTCTGAGAGCCAGAACTTTTATTTTTCCATCAACTTAGCGATGTGAGGACTTAAATTTTGCGGGCCGAGCTGTAGTTTTCACCAATACCATTTTGCGACCTTGCGTAAATGCGACTTTTTATTTAATTCTTTTTGAGAGCTAAGGTGACCAAAAAACAGCAATTTGCGTGCACACACATATACATATTATATATATATATATATATTTATTTATTTTTACAGCGCTCACTGTGCGGGTTATACAATGCTATATTGTTATAATTCTGACTTTTACGAATGCGGCGATTCCAGTTAGGTTAACTTTTATTTATTTTTTAACATTGCTTTAGGGAGAAAAAAAAAAAAATGGGAAAAGGTTTTTTTTTTTTAACTTGTTTTTTTTGGGAACATAAACAAAAAACACACCATTACGGTTTGTTACTTTTTTTTTTTTATTAGTCCCCCCCAGGGGACTAGAACCAGTGATAGTTGGATCGCTTGCATGATATACTGCAACACTAATGTATTGCAGTATATCGTGATACTGACAGTCTCCTTTAAAAGCTCTGCCAGAGGGCTCCCAGGCTGCCATGACAACCATCGGCACCCCCCGATCGTGTCATGGGGGGGCACACCCCTTTGTTAAAACGGGCAGAATCAGAGTGATCTTTGCTTCCGCCCATTGCAGTGAGGTGTCGGCTGTATTACACATGGATCGCACTCGGCCCGTGAGCCCACCCCATACTTCCGCTGAACGGCTGTCACGTACTAGTACGTGACATGTCGTTAAGGGTTTAAGTTCGCAAAATGCAGTGGACAGAGGGAAGGGAATATAGTGTAGGATCAGACTACACAGGGTTTGTTTGTAGTTTATTACCACGGGCACACATAGGTTTGCATACAAGCTTTAGGGCTTCTCCACACGTAACGCATTTCTGTTGAAACTAGCAGACAATCCGTTGCGGAAAAACCGCACTGTTCCCTGCATTTTATACTGCAGAAAATGGTGCGGATTTTGCTGCGTTTTTTTCAATGCTGGGAAACGGTGATATCGCCTCTGAAAGACGCAGCAATCGAGTCCACTTACCGCAGCAGGAATTGACATGCTGCAGTACGAAAAATACGCACCGCAAGTGAATCTCACACATTTTGCTGCTACTGTATTCTGCTGCATATTTTCCATCCGCAATTCCGTTTCGTGTGAACAAGCCCTTAGAGAGAATACAACCTTTTAATCAAGACAATCTTCAGAGTTGCTTCATTTTTTACTTTAGATGCATTGGGGTAATAAATATTTTGGTTTCAAATGTGCACATAGCTTTTAAAATAATAGCCAATTCTTATAAAGTTCCTGAGTTTGAGATGGACAATTAAATACTTATCCATAGGCCTTATTTACACGAACGTGTGCGTATTGCGCGCGTAAAAAACGCTACGTTTTGCGCGCATTGCAGTTCCGTGTGTCAGTGCTTGGTGCGTGTGTTATTTTCGCACGTATGCCATCCTTATGTCACGTGTTTTTGACGTATGTAAAATGAAATGAAGGTGGTGGTTTTATTTTTCTCTTAATTTCTTGAGCAACTGTTGCGCGAATCACGCACAGCACACGGATGTGCGTCCGTGTGATGTCCATGATGCGCAAAAAACGCTCAAGTATAGGACATGAAGTGAGCTTCACGCAGCGGATACACGCTGCGTGAAAAACACGGAATGTCTGAATGGCTCCATTGACTTACATGGGTCTGTGCGACGTGCGTGATTTTCACGCGCGTATCACGGACGTGAAATACGCTTGTGTAAATAAGGCCTTAGGCTTTGTTCACATCTGCGTCGGAGGCTCCGTTAGAAACCTCCATTGCAGATTCGATAAAAAATGCTGGACAAAATAATGCACAATGCTGCGCTATTTTTTCCGGTAAAACGATGAACACCATGAGGGTAAACCTGACGGAACCCATTAAAGTCAATGGGTTCCATCAGGCACCTTGGGGTCTGTCATGCAATGGATTTGGCTATTCTGGTATTTTCTTTGTGCTGCTCTTATGACAGAGGGGGAACAGCAAAAACACTGAATGCAGATGTGAACGAAGCCTAAGGCGTAACACATTAATCAAAATCAGAAAGCAAGCCATGAAAGGAAGACACGTATTGACAGAATGGCTTCACACAACAAACAAACACAAAAAGAGTGTCTAAAAATATAAGACAAGAACAACTTATGGAGGGAAAAATTACTAGACTGTTATGGAGCTCTCCATTAAGACTTCCCTCAGCGCAGAAAAACTCCAACTGACCGCCAAACAAGCAGCATCCTTGAATTACTTACATGGAACCTGCTGGAAGAAGCCGAGAGGGCGAAACCTAGGGTCTGGCTTGCCGCCTGTTTTCATATCTCATGAGCTTGTTTATCCCGCACCTTGCCGTTAATGCACGTCGAGATGAGCAGTAACTTCGCGCACCTCGACGTGCAGTTACGTCAGTGCTTTGACAGTTAACCGTCGCGCAGCGCTACACCGCAGCGGCGGTTAACTGTGCAGGGTGTCTGCCCTGCATTCCCTGTTGCCGATCAGCAGTTAACCCCTTTGATGAGGCAGTCTATTCCGATCGCCACATTTAAGGAGTTTAGCGCAGATCAGCAGCCCCCACGTGAAATCACGGGGCTGGCGATGGTACCTATGGCAACCGGACACCAGACAATGGCTTCTGGGCTGCCATGTACCGAAGCCTATGAGGACCAGCCAAAGGCTGGTCGTGGTAGGCTTCCTGTCAGTGTGACTGTCACGTCACAATGACAGTTGGAATACATTACACTACGTAGGTAGTGTAATGTATTCCAGCAGCGATCAGAGCTGCAAGTCTAAAAGTCCCCTAGTGGGACAAGTAAAAAAAGTAAAAGAATGAATAAAAATATTTTAAAAATAAAAGTTATAAGTGACAAACAAGAACTGCTTTTTTTTCCTATAAGAAGTCTTTCATTATAGGAAAAAAAATGAACACGTAAAAAAAAAAGTACACATATTTGGTATCACCGCGTTCGGAACGACTCCAACTGTAAAACTGTAATATTATTTTTCCCACACGGTGAACACCGCAAATAAAATAAACGAAAAACAATGCCAGAATCACTATTTTTTGGTCACCACCCCTCCCAAAATATACAATAAAAAGTGATCAAAAAGTCGCATGTACGCCAAAATGGTACCAATAAACTACATCCCGTCCTGGAAAAAACAAGCCCTTTTTAAATGAATAAAAATAAATTTTCTAAATAAGTTATTTTATTGCGCAAACGCTGCAAAATGTAAAAACAACGATATACATTTAGTATCACCGTAATGGTATCGACCCGCAAAATAAAATATAATGGTCATTTATAGCCCAGGGTAAACGCCGTAAAAAATAAATAAAAAACATGGTCAGAATTGATGGTTTTTGGTCACCGTGCTTGCCGAAAAAAGTCATAAAAAGTGATCAACAAAATCGCATGTACCCAAAAATGGTACCAATGAAAACTACAGATTGAGGGCTTATTCTTTGCGGGACAAACAGCTCCAGTAGAGAAAAAATAAAAAAGTTCCGGCTCCCAGATTATGGCGATGCAAAATGTGCAGTGTTCCAAAAGCGGATAGGATCGGGCACCATTTATAAGTGCGACACTGATATCTGCGGATTATTAATTTACCCCATTATTATACCCGCTTATTATGCCCTGATGTACTCTGCCCAGCCTACATGTGCCCCCACATTATAAACTGAAATACCAGCAAAACGCCAGAGCTACTACCAAGCAAAATCTGCGCGCCCTAAAGCCAAATGCCACTCCCTCCCTTCTGAGCCCTACAGCGTGCCCAAACAGCCGTTTACGTCCACCGATATGGCATCGCCATACCCGGGAGAACCTGGTCAATATTTTATTCGTGATATTTGTGGCACAAACTGGGCACAACATATAGTGCACTAAAATGGCATATCAGTCGAAAAGTGTAATTTCCACTTTGCACCATCCGCTGCGCGTGAAACCTTTCACGCACCACGACTTAATAGCATGTCGTGGTGTGGGGGGGGGGTGATGTATGGAGCGTCTCTATGCACTGAGTCCGCGCCATAGGCTGCGGTTGTCAGCTGTGTATTACAGCTGACACCCGGGACTAACGGACAGAAACAGCGATCACGCTGTTACAGGAGCATGTAAAAATGACAATATACTGCAATACATTAGTATTGCAGTGTATTTTACAAATGATCTAACGATCGCTGGTTCAAGTCTCCTATGTGTAAAATGTGTAAAAATGTGTAAAAACAAAAGTAAATAGTTATTATTAGTAGAAAAAATTAAATAAATATTTAAAGTCCAAAAAAAACCTAAAGTAATTTCTCTAAAGTAATGTAAAAAAAATACACAAAATTGGTATCGCTGCGTCCGTAAAAGTCCAAACTATTAGAATATACCATAATTTAACTCACACGGTGAACGCAGTGAAAAATAAAGAATTTAAAATGGCAAAATCGCAGATTTTCGGTCACCTTGGCGCTACCAAAAATTTTTATAAAAAGTGCTAAAACAGTTGTATGTACCAAAAAATGGTACCAATAAAAACTACAGCTCGTCCCGCAAAAAATAAGCCCTCACACCGCTCTATTGACGGAAAAATAAAAAAAGTTATGGCTCTCGGAATGCGGGGAGGGAAAAGTGAGAAAGAAAAAGCAAAACATGGATCAGTCCGGAAAGGGTTAATTGCTTTCTAATGAAAAAGCATTTATGACCACATGTGGGGTATAGCCGTACTCGGGAGAAATTGCTTCCAATGTGACGCCCGTCGTGGAGGACAACAGTTGGTAGAACTATAGATGAATTGCATTTTGTATGTTTTACTTACAAGCAATTACCAAATAAGCAGCATTTTTAAATGCTTACATTAGCATTACCGGTCCACAGGGCAGAGCAAGGGAAGAGATTAGTCATTGCCCTACTCCATAGTACTGGCATAAGCAGCAACGCCATGCCTTGCAGAGGACATCCACCAGAATAACAGCATTTTTATGCTGCCAGTCCCATCCCACAACAAAAGTATTTTGCGAATATAGTTACCATACAAAACGTCTGTGTATATACTCCACATCATAGAAACTATTTGGCCAAAGGTGGAGGTCCACTTTTAGATTAAAGAAGCACTTCAGAATGCGTCACAACCTGAATGGTAAGTTGGACAGCTGGAAAGACTGCCCTTATATAACTATAGCACTAACCTGAGGTATTCAGAGCACTCACCTCTTCAGGCAAATGTGAGGAGATAAATAGTGCGAGCCTCCCTCAACACAGATGGGAATGGCAAGTACATAAATGGGAAACAAACTAACTCCACCATCTTGTTCTATACTCCATTTTGGTGCTTAAAGAAATATATTTCAACACCACCAATCACGCAATCCACAACGAAGAACGAGGTGTATGCTACCCCTGGACTGGCTGGATTTGAAGCCCAAGATATAGTGTTGGTTGTTTAGTCTTCTGCTCTATAAACCCACTTGTCTAATGATGGGGCCCCCCAGAGCGGTATTGCTTGGGGGGGGGGGGGCATGATGGCATAGGGGCATTCATGTTATCAATTTTATTGCTGGTTCATTTAATTTGTATATTTTTTGTTAGGTGGTTTGGTCTGTTTCCCCCATATTTTGCAGTTGGTACTTACCTACCTTTTCCAGAAGATTCTGATATTCTGCCCAGCTCCTGGTTACTGTCGCTGATTGGTTGTCTACTTACCTGGGAGATTCTGGAAGCTTCCATTCTTCTGCCCAGCACCTGGACTTCGTCGCTGATTGGCCGTTCAGTCTGAAGGCAGGAAGATTTTGCTTTAAAAAAAAAAAAAAAAAAAAAACAGCTTTCCCGCAGTTTCTGTCAGTTCCAGATTTCCTAGGACCAGCGTCCCCACCCTGCCTCCCAATTTTATTTAATTTCTGCTTGTCGCAATGTCTTATTAGTGGGGTTTTTGTCTCCCAGCTATTGCTGGGTGGACTGAGTGTTAAACTGGTTTATTATTATTGTGATTTTTAATTTAGAATGGTTTTAATTATTTATTTAGTTCAAGTATCAATATCTTTTGGTAACCCTTAATAAAAACATTGCGGCCTTTTTATCCACATATTTTGCCTGGTGTCTTTAATTCGGTTTATGAATGTATGAATTTGTGCCTTGTGCCATCATGGAGGGTGCGTGCCATTAATGCTACACAGCAGGTGACATGTTTCACGTCACCTTATTGTAAGCTTCTGCTTAACCCCTTCAGGACACAGCCGGCTTTGGCCTCGTGGACACAGATGATTTCTTCAAATCTGACGTGTGTCACTTTGTGTGGTAATAACTCTGGAATGCTTTCACCTATCCAACCGATTCTGAGATTGTTTTCTCGTGACATATTGTACTTTGTTAGTGAAAAAATTTGGTCGATAAATTCAATATTTATTTGTGAAAAACTTCAAATTTTAGCAAAAACTTGCAAAAATTAGCATTTTTCTAAATTAAAATGTATTTGCTTGTAAAACAGATAGTAATACCACACAAAATAGTTACTAGTTAACATCCTCCATGTCTAAGTTATATTTGCATCGGTTTTTTTTCACGTCCTTTTATTTTTCTAGGACGTTACAAGGCTTAGAACTTTAGCAGCAATTTCTCATATTTTCAAGAAAATTTCAAAAGGCTATTTTTTCAGGGACCAGTTCAGTTCTGAAGTGGCTTTGAGGGCCTTATATACTAGAAAGTCCACATAAATCACCATTTTTAAAACTGCACCCCTCAAAGTATTCAAAACCACATTCTGAAAGTATTTTAACCCTTTAGGCGTTTCACAGGAATTAAGGCAGAGTAGAGGTGAAATTTACAAATTTCATTTTTTTTGCCGAAATTCATTTGTAATTAAAAAAAAAATAAAAAAATATGTAACACAGAAGGTTTTACCAGGGAAACGCAACTCAATATTTATTGCCCAGGTTCTTCAGTTTTTAGAAATATAAAACATGTGGCCCTAGTGTCCTAATGGACCGAAACACCGGCTTCAGAAGCAAACGAGCACCTAGAGGAGTTTGGGGCCTCCTTTTTTTAGGAATATATTTTAGGCACCATGTCAGGTTTGAAGAGGTCTTGTGGTACCTAAACAGTCGAAACCCCCCAAAAGTGACCCCATTTTGGAAACTACACCCCTCAAGGCATTTTTCTAGGGGTATAGTTAGCATTTTGACCCCACAGTTTTTTTTTTGCAGAATTTAGTGGAATTAGTCTGTGAAGATGAAAATCACCTTTTTTTCTGTGGAAACAGAATTTTTAAAATTTTACAAGGAATAAAAGGAGAAAAAAGCACCCCAACATTTGTAAAGACATTGTTCCCGATTATGGTAATACCCCATATGTGGTAATAAACTGCTGTTTGGACCCACAGCAGTGCTCAGAGTGGAAGGAGCGCCTTTTGGATTTGGGAGCGCAGATTTTGCTGGATTGGTTTTCAGTGCCATGTCGGGTTTGCAGCGCCCCGGAGGGACCAAAACAGTGGAAACACCCCAAAAGTGACCCTATTTTGGAAACTACAAGCCTCAAGGAATTTTTTCTAGGGGTATAGTGAGCATTTTGACCCCACAGGATCTTTTTTCGACCTAAGGGGACCAAAAAAACAGCGATTTTGGCGCTTTAAATTCTTTATTTCTTACAGCGTTCACCGTGCGCAATAAACTACGTTTTAATTTATTCTGCGGGTCGGTACGATTACGGCGATACATATGTGTATAGTTTTTTTTAAGTTTTGCAGCGTTTGCACAATAAAATTACGTTTCTATACAATAATTTATTTTCTGAGATCTAACTTTTTTTATTTTTTAGTCCAAAAAGCTGTGGGAGGTCTTGTCTTTTGCGGGACGGGTTGTAGTTTTTATTGGTACTATTTTGGGGTAAATGCAACTTTTTGATCACTTTTTATTCTATATCTTGGGAGGGGTGGTGACCAAAAAATAGCGATGCTGACATAGTCTTCCGTTTATTTTGTTTGCTGCGTTCACCGTGCGGAAAAAATAACAGTTTCATAGTTTGTGTCGTTACGAACACGGTGATACCAAATATGTGTACTTCTTTTTAATGGTTTCATTTTTTTCCTATAACAATTATAGGAAAACAAAAACGTTTATTTTTACACTTTTATAAACGTTACTTTTTACACTTTTTTTTTTGTTTATTAACTTTTTACACTTTCTTTTTTTTTACCTGCAGCTCTGATCGCCGCTAGAATACAATACACTACCTAGGTAGTGTAACGTATTCCAACTGTCAGTGTGACGTCACAGTCACTGACAGTAAGGCCGTATTTACACGAGCGTGTGCGTTTTGCGCGCGCAAAAGGTACTTAACAGATCCATGTGTCAGCCGCGTATGATGCGTGGCTGCGTGATTTTCGCTCTGTTTGTAAACAGAAAAGCACGTGGTGCTTTTCTGTTTTCATTCATACTTTTTACTGCTGTTGCGCGAATCACGCACGTCACACGGAAGTGCTTCCGTTTGCTGCGCGTGATTTTCACGCACCCATTGACTTCAATGGGTGCGTGATGCCCGAACAACGCACAAATATAGGACAGGTCGTGAGTTTTACGCAGCGGACACACTCTGCGTAAAACTCACGGACAGTCTGCATGGCCCCATAGACTAACATAGGTCCGTGCGAGGCGCGTGAAAATCACGCGCGTTGCACGGACGTATATCACGTTTGTCTAAATAAGCCCTAAGTCTACGAGGACCAGCCAGAGGCTGGTCCTCATAGGCTTCAAAACATGGCAGGCCCGGAGGCCGTTGCCTGGCCTCCGGATGCCACAACAAGCATCAGCAACCCCCACAATTGCATGGGGGCTACAAACCCCCTAAATGTGGCGATAGCAATCGAGCACCACATTGAACGGGTTAATTGCCGAAATCAGCGGCGACAAGCCGCAGATTGGCAACACTGGAGTGTCAGCTGTCGGGGACAGCTGATCTCCCAGTTCCCAGTGCACACCTTGTCGCAGACAGTGCATCAGGAACAACACAGTGACTTCCTGTCACTCTGACAGGAAGCCTTTCAGGACCAGCCAAGGGTTCGTCCTGATGGGCTTCCGCCCATGGCAGACATGGAAGCCATGCTAACTATCGGCAAACCCTGCGATTTCGGACCGGGGTCTGCCGATATGCTAGAAACCCCTAAAATTCGGCGATTGCAACCGATCACCGAATTTAAGGGGTTAATTCGCCGATATCAGCGGCAAAGGACCATTGCCCGGCAAGAGTGGAGTGTCAGCTGTCGGCGACAGCTGACCTCCCGATTCCCGGCGCACACGGTCGCCGACAGTGTGCACCGGAAACAACTCAGTAACTGTACGTCCTCGTGCGGGAAGTAACCTCCCGCGACAACGTTTAGTTACGGACTCGTGTGGGTAGGGATTAAGCAATAAATTATCTTAGAAATTTGAACCAATTGTTTCACAGATTTTTCATCCGAGACAATGTACTGCTTCTTATCTCCCTGCCACAGAGCAACAAAAGTACCAGCATTCCCATGTACCACACATCGCTCTATGGACTCACGCCATGAAAGGGTTCTGCCAGAAAGCCTATAGTAAGGAACAGTAAACTTGCCTTCAGGAGCGCGACATCCCATGTGAGATGATCTGTGCACTCACTCATCAAGAAGTCTACGGACCCCAAAGGCAGTAAGACTTAAAACAACAAAGCCATATTTACCAACAGACTATTAACCCCTTCAGGACTGAGCCTGTTTTGGCCTTCAGGAGGAAGCAGATTTTTCAAATCTGACATGTGTCACTTTATGTGGTAATAACTTTGGAATGCTTTTACCTAAGTGATTCTAAGATTGTTTTCTCGTGACATATTGTACTTTATGTTAGTGAAAAAATTTGGTCGATAAATTCAATATTTATTTGTAAAAAAAACACCAAGATTTAGAGAAAATTTGCAATTAGCATTTTTCTAAATTTAAATGTATCTACTTGTAAAACAGATAGTAATACCACACAAAATACTTACTAGTTAACATTTCCCATATGTCTACTTTATATTTGCATCGTTTTTTGAACGTCCTTTTATTTTTCTAGGACGTTACAAAGCTTAGAACTTTAGCAGCAATTTCTCATATTTTCAAGAAAATCTACTTCTCAAAAAACTTAGAAATGTTTAATTTTTACAAGAAATAAAGGAGAAAAAATACCCCAACATATGTAAAGCAATTTCTTCCGATTATAGAAATACCCCATATGTGGTAATAAACTGCTGTTTGGACCCACAGCAGGGCTCAAAAGAGAAGGAGCATCATTGGGATGAAAACCGTGGAAACCACCCAAAAGTGACCCCATTTTGGAAACTACACCCCTCAAGGAATTTTTGTAGGGGTAAAGTTAGCATTTTGACCCCACAGTTGTTTTGCTGAATTCATTGGAATTAGTCTGTAAAGGTAAAAATCTACTTTTTTTTTCTGAAGAAAGGTAGCCATTTTACATTTTTACAAGGAATAAAAGGAGAAAAAGCACCCCAACATTTGTAACACAATTTCTCCCGATTACATAAATACGCCATACGTGGTAATAAACTGCTGTTTGGACCCATAGCGGGGCTTAGAAGGGAAGGAGCGCTATTTGGCTTTTGGAGCTAAAATTTTGCTGAAATGGTTTTTGGGTGTCATGTCGCATTTGCAAAGCCCCTGAGAGACCAAAACAGTGGAAAACCCCCAAAAGTGACAAATTTGGGAAACTACACCCCTTAAGGAATCTATCTAGGGGTATAGTGAGCATTTAGACCCCACAGGTCTTTGCAGAATTTATTAGAATTAGGCGGTGAAAATTAATATCAACATTATTTCCACTAAAAGGTTGGATTTTTTTCTATTTCACAAAGGATAAAAGGAGGAAAAAGCAACCCAACATTTGTAAAGCAATTTCTCAGAGTACGGCTATACCCAACATGTGGTCATAAATGTTTTTTTCATTAGAAAGTAGTTAACCCTTTCCGGACTGATCCATGTTTTGCTTTTTCTTTTTTGTTTTTCCTACCCCGCTTTCCGAGAGCCATAACTTTTTTTTTTCTGTTAATAGAGTGCTGTGAGGGCTTATTTTTTGCGGGACGAGCTGTTGTTTTTATTGGCACCATTTTTTTGCTACATACAACTTTTTGCACATTTTTTTATTACATTTTTTGGTAGAGCCAAGGTGACCAAAAAACAGCGATTTTGCAGTTTTAAATTCTTTATTTTTCAATGCGTTCACCGTGCGAGTTAAATAATGGTATATTGTAATCGTTTGGACTTTTACAGACACAGCGATACCAATTGTGTATTTTCTACATTACTTTAGAGAAAAAAAAAAAATGTGAAAATGTTTTCTTTTTGGACTTTAAATCTAACATTTTTTTTCACTAATAATAACTATTTACTTTTGTTTTTACACATTTTATTAGTCCCCATAGGGGACTTGAACCAGCAATCAATAGATCGCTGTTACAATACTAATGTATTGCAGTATATGGTCATTTTTACAGGCTCCTGTGAGGGTATGTTCACACGGCCTATTTTCGGGCCGTAAACGCCCGAAAAATCGGAAGTAGAATGCCTCCAAACACGTGGCCATTGATTTCAATGGGAAAATGGTGTTCCGTTCCGACGGAGCGTTTTTCGCGGCGTTTTTTTTACGCGTAAAAAAACAGCCGTGAAAAAGAAGTGCAGGTCACTTCTTGGGACGCTTTTGGAGCCATTTTTCATTGACTATCGAAAAAAGCTCCAAAAACGGCCGTGAAAAACGTGAGTGGCTTGAAAAACGTCTGAAAATCAGGAGCTGTTTTCCCTTGAAAACAGCTCCGCATTTTGAGACGTTTTTGAGTTTGCGTGTGAACATAGCCTGACAGCGTGATCGCGGTTTCTGTCCGTCAGTGCCGGGTGTCAGCTGTAATACATGCAATACCTGCAGCGTATGGCACGGGCTCAGCGTGTGAGCCCACTCCATACATCACCCCCCCCCCCCACACACACACACACACATCATGACATGCTATTAAGTCGTGGTGCGCGAAGGGTTTAATGCGCAGCGGATGGTGCAGAGTGAAAATTACAATTTTCCACTGATGTGCCATTTTAGTGCACTATATGTTGTGCCCAGTTTCTGCCACAAATACCTCATAAAATATTAACCGGGTTCTCCCGGGTATGACGATGCCATATCTGTGGGCGTAAACGGCTGTTTGGGCAAGCTGCAGGGCTCAGAAGGAAGGGACGCCATTTTGCTTTCGGAGTGCAGATTTTCCTTGGTTGTAATTCTGTTTGCCGTTTTGCTAGTATTTCAGTTTATAATGTGGTGGCATATGTAATCTGTGCGGAGAACATCAGGGCATAATAAGAGGGTATAATAATGGGGTAAATAAATAATAATCCGCAGATATGTGGCCAGTGTCGCACTGATAAATGGCGCCCGATCTTATCCGCTTTTGGAACAATCTGCACATTTTGCATCGCTATATTCTGAGAGCCGGAACTTTTTTATTTTTTCACCACCGGAGCTGTGTGAGGGCTTATTTGTTGCGGGACAATCTGTAGTTTTCACTTGTACCATTTTGGGGTACATGCAATTTTTTTGATCACTTTTTATTACATTTTTCGGCAAGCAGGGTGACCAAAAACCATCAATTCTGACAATGTTTTTTTTTTCTTTTTTTACGGCGTTCACCCTGGGCTATAAGTTACCATTTTACTTTTTCTGCGGTTCGGTACGATTACGGCGATACCATATGTATATAGTTTTTTTTCTTACATTTTGCAGCGTTTGCGCAATAAAATCACTTATTTATAAAATAAATTATTTTTTGTGTCACCATATTCTGAGAGCCATAACTTTTTTTTATTTTTCAGTCAAAAAAGCTGTGTAAGGGCTTGTTTTTTGCGGGACGGGTTGTAGTTTTTATTGGTACTATTTTGGCGTACATGCGACTTTTTGATCAGTTTTTATTGTATATTTTGTGAGGGGTGGTGACCAAAAAAAATAGTGATTCTGGAATTGTTTTTCGTTTATTTGCAGTGTTCACCGTGCGGGAGAAATAATATTCTAAGCATCGGATAGAGTGGTGTTAAGAACGCGGCCACTGGTCTCCAGCGTAGTGAAAACGTGTTCGGTGGAGTGATGAATCACTATTCTCTACCTGACAGTCTAATGGACGAGTCTGGGATTGGTGAATGCCGGGAGAACTTTACTTTCCTGACTGCATTGTACCAACTGTAAAGTTTGGTGGAGGAGGGATAATACTATGGGGTTGTTTTTCAGGGCATAAAGGAAGGTCCATAAAAGGCATATATAGAAAGAAAAAAGGAGATCTTCCAGCACATCATTAAAAAGGTATAAATTTATTCAGCAGACAAAAGAGGAAAAACATTAGGCGATACACTTTCCCCCAGCCTTTATTCCTCTTAGGGCTTGTTCACACATAGCGGAATGGCTGCGTATATTCTGAACGGAAAATACGCAGCAGAATACAGTAGCAGCAAAGTGGCTGAGACTCAACAAGTCTCATCCACACGTTGCGTAAAATTTCCGACCAGAAATTGACCTGCGGTGCGTATTTTTAGTGCCGCAGCATGTCAATTCCTGCTGCTGAAAATTTACTCAATTGCTGCGTTTTTCAGAGGAGATGTCACCATTTCCCAACATTGAAAAAAACGCCGCAAAATCCGCAGCATTTTCTTAAGAAAAAAAATGCAGGAAATGTGCGGTTTTTCGGCAGCGGAAATCCTGCTCGTTTCTGCAGAAATTTTCAGCAGCAATTCTGTTACGTGTGGACAAGCCCTTACATCGCTAGAAGGATATGGCCGTCTCAGAAAGGATTCTTTCAATGTGGAGGCAGCAGATGCAATGTCTGTAGATATGGACTTAAAACGAAAGATTTTTCCCCCAAAAAAAAACGGTTATAAAGTTGATGCGTCTATGAATTGTGATACGCATAATGTGGTTTATGCCATCAATTGTATTAAATGCAATTTGACATATATAGGCTGCACAATCAGAAAATTAAAAATCTGGATAGTGGAACATATAGCGGAACACGAAAAAAAACCTCAAGTAATACCACTGGTGCTGCCAAACACGGTAGCTCCCTTGAAGTTTTCAGACTTCATGGATTAGAATACGTGAAAAGGCCAGTAAGGGGAGGGGACTGGAGGAAACCCCTTCTTAATAGGGCAGTATATTCAATTTTACAACTACAAACCACATTTCCTAAAGGTCTCATGGGGAGGAGACCTGCTTTATTTTTATTAAACGACTTATAATCCATATATATATATATATATATATATATATATATATATATATATATATAACGCTAAAACGGTATTCTGGCTTTTTACTTTGTTCTAAATTCAATGAATTTCCTTTCTATTTACACCATATGTATACTATATATGTAAAATGGCATTTATGTAGCCATAAGTCAGTATAGGATTTATAGATAGCTTGCTTGATCACATTGGAAGTGTGAACAAGCGTTAAGCAATAAGACAATTGTGCATGATTTGAACCTGTGTAGGGTTTAACATCAGGAGCAGTCAGGATTGGTTGATCATGCTTTTAAGGCCTTATTCACACGAATGTATATTACGCGTCGCACAGACCTATGTAAGTGAATGGGGCCATTCAGACAGTCCGTGATTTTCACGCAGCTCACGACATGTCCTATACTTGGGCGTTTTCCACGCATCACGCACCCATTGAAGTCAAAGGGTGCGTGAAACTCCCGCATGGCACACGAAAGCACTTCCGTGTGATTTGCGTGATTCGCGCTAGAGTAGTAAAATAAATGAAACAAGAAAAGCACCTCCTGCTTTTAGGTTTGTAAACATAAAAACAGTGTCTTCACGCTGCCATATGTGCGGAAATCACGCAGGCACGAACCACATACTGATGCCACACGGAACTTTTGCGCGCGCAAAACGTACACGTTCGTGTGAATAAGGCCTAAAATACATGCATTAGTTTAGGGACGTACGCTATAAAAACAGTTCTGTTCGAAACACGTAAGCGTCTACACGCCAAACCTGTGCTCCGTCTAAGAATTTTAATTATGTCTGCCGAATAAATTTGGACCTTTTTAAGGATGTGCTTGAAGATCCCCATTTTTCCTTCTGTATATGGTTATTTCTTCTTCACCTGCAAGCTCCCCTCCGCTATTAATGAACTACAAGTACCCCAAAGATGTCTGCACATTTTGCATTTGCTTCTCTTTTTTTTTTTTTTTACTAGTCCATAAAGGCATGGTTGAGTGTGTTTGGTGTTGAAGAACTTGACTGGCCCGCACAGAGCCCTGACCTCAGCCCCATCATACACCTTTGGGATGAACCAGAATGGAGATTGCGAGCCAGGACCTCTCATCCAAAATCAGTGTCTGACCTCACAGGCGAAAACAGCTCCTAATTTTCAGATGGTTTTGTAGCAACTCGCGTTTCACTGCTTATTTTACGGCCGTTTTTGGAGCGGTTTTTCAATGGAGTCAATGAAAAACGGCTCTAAACACGTCCCAAGAAGTGACATGCACTTCTTTTTCGTGGGCGTTTTTTACGCGCCGTATTTTGACAGTGACGCGGAAAATTAAGCCACGTGGGAACAGAACACCGTAAATCCCATTGCAAGCAATGGGCAGATGTTTGTAGGCGTAATGGAGCCGTATTTTCAGGCGTAATACGCCCGAATTACGTCTGAAAACACTGCGTGTGTACATACCCTGAGGGTATGTTCACACGCTTACTAAAAAACATCTGAAAATACGGAGTGGTTTTCAAGGGAAAACAGCTCCTGATTTTCAGCCGTTTTTTTTTTTTTTTTATCAACTCGCGTTTTTTGAGCCGTTTTTCTATAGAGTCTATGAAAAAAGGCTCAAGAAGTGACATGCACTTTTTTTTTTTGCAGGCGTTTTTGTACTCGGCAGTTTTGAAAAAAAACGGCCTGTCTGAACAGAACGCCGTTTTTCCCATTAAAATCAATGGGAGATGTTTGGAGGCGTTCTGCTTCCGATTATTCTTCCGTTTATGGGCCGAATATAAGCCATGTTCAAAAAAGGCTGCCTGCCGGCAGAAATAAGCCCTGTTTTCCAACCATTATTAAAGAGTAAAAATAAAATAAAAAAGTCTTTATTCAATTTGCAACAAGGACAGACTACATGAAATTTAAAAGTTAATGTCCATTTCTGACAGCAATTAGCACAGTGCCAGACGTAAGAGCTCTGTCTAGAAAGGGTTAAGTACCACAACCACAGAGCGCTAGTTATTAGTTAGATTCAAAGGTGTCAATAGGACAATTATTAAAATAAAGGTAGAAGCCCCCCCGACATGTTTCGCTACGTCATTGGCCCCGATACCCCTGAGGACGCTACATCGTAGCGAAACATGTCGGGGGGGCTTCTACCTTTATTTTAATAATTGTCCTATTGACACCTTTGAATCTAACTAATAACTAGCGCTCTGTGGTTGTGGTACTTAACCCTTTCTAGACAGAGCTCTTACGTCTGGCACTGTGCTAATTGCTGTCAGAAATGGACATTAACTTTTAAATTTCATGTAGTCTGTCCTTGTTGCAAATTGAATAAAGACTTTTTTATTTTATTTTTACTCTTTAATAATGGTTGGAAAACAGGGCTTATTTCTGCCGGCAGGCAGCCTTTTTTGAATTTAACTGTTGCACGCCCACCAACTATTGAGGTCCGCTCCATTGTATTTTTTTTTAATATAAGCCATGTGCACATACCCTTAAAATCAATTAGTAGCGCTACAAAAAGTCTCAGTGTAGCCCTGGCATAAAGGAGTTTCTGGGGCTCAAACCTGCAGACTGGCGCATACAAAACACACCCTTTAAACACCGGTCCTGTGGTCTGTGTTTAAATTGCTGAAGTGATGACGTGCTGTACAGATGTATGACGGATGCAGCTAATCGTCCCCCGCAGTGGTCACATGCCGCACATACTGTGATCTTTTTTTTTAAACCTGTAAAAGGATTTTAAACTTTATTTATTTAAAAAAAACCTTTTAAGAACTGTAATAAGTAGCAGTTCACGACCATAAAGTATTGCCTCAATTACAAATGGGAGCTTCCAATAATAATCTACAAGTCTATGGGCAATATCAAGCACCCAGCCTTCGCCTTAGAGGTCAATGCCAACACAATACACATGGTAACCACCTGCGTGTGCACCACATTAACCAAAATAAAGAATAGTATAGACCGCGCTAAATGCTCCCGAGCTTGTCATCAGGTCACTGCAGCGTGTGAAGGGAACATTTCCAATAATAATGTAATATACTTTTCTTAGTTATGCACTTCTCGAACAATTCCAAACTGGGGCATCATTTATATACAAAGTTGTTTTTTTTTGGTGGGGACAACTAGTGAATCCTGTAAGAACAAAACTTGCGTAGGAACTGTGAAAGTACTGACACTCCCTGCCACATACCAGGGCTGAATACCACCCTCACATACACAACATACTGTACTTTGCTCTGCACGGTTGACAATATCCATTGTCTTCAAACGCTAAAGGTACCTGATCTCGAAAGCTACACTTATCACCTGGTTGACCTTTTCATTGCTGGTCACTTTCAGCTAATTATTACTTTTCAGACATTATGTAATACAATAAAATTCCAATACTCCGGCACAGATCCAAAAGATAATCTGGAATCTTACAAAACAAGAAGCAGAAGACTGAGCAGAGATAAGAAATTAGGAATCTTCCCTGAGATCATCATCTGTAAATTTCTAGGACTGTCCAGTAATCTAGATTGTGTTATAATCTAAAAAATATGGCAGGTGGAGAGGAGAACATGCGCAATATGGCAGACGGCCATCCACTTGTCAATCTCAGGTGTATTATACCTGCCGCTTAATGCAGCACATGTATATAGTCTGCAGTAATGTGCCACACTTATTGGTGGCATATGCCTACTATCCTACATTACGCATCTTCCATGGTCATTAATAAGTCGCTGACTTGTTGCATGGTGAGGCACGGGATGTCGGTGAATGAGCCACCGTGCACACCTGTAATATTGACCTCCAAAAAACAACAACTCATCAGGACTACCACTCCCATGATACAGATTAACTTTCCTCTGACACATAGCTGTAAATTATAACAGATGGGTACAAAGTAGACAGATACACGAAGAGGATATAGGGATTGATAGATATAGATGATATGAGAGATAGATATAGAGAGAGAGATAGATATAGATAGGAGAGCGATAGATATAGAGAGAGAGAGAGAGAGAGAGAGAGCGATAGGGGAGCTATAGATGAGATAGATAGATAGATAGATAGATAGATAGATAGATAGATAGATAGATAGATATAGAATGATTTCTCGGCACAGAACTGTACGGAGCCGCTTCCATATGAAGTGTATCTGGCACCCACCTGACTGCCGCTCCCCTTACTGCACCTGACAAACTTTGCTTGGCTGGCAGCGCACTCACCTGACAGAGCGGCTGGTGTGGCGGAGGAGTGCCGGGAGGGAAACGCGCCGCTCCCGGGTGCAGCAGTGCAGCTCGCTGTGTGGGTTTCCAGTAGTCTTCATGATTCCTGCCCGACCCCTTTTTTTGCCTGTCTCCAGCCTCAGTGTTCTCCTCCTCCCGCCGCCTGACATCACTGGGTCCGCTCCCTCCGGCACACTCCCGCCCACTCCATAGTCAAACACTGACTAACGTCTCCTCCTCCTATCAGGCGGCACGGTGTGACCAGCGCCCAGCTCTGTGCCCGCAGGAGGAGAGGCGACAGGTTCTGGCGTGCAGTGTGGGTTCACTAGTCCTTCCTCCATTCGTTGTATCTTCAGCAATTTATGTCCTACGATCTAATCGTAACGATAATCGATGTGTAGAAATTGACTAATGATCGATTGTTTCCATATGTTATTCTCGTCCAATCAGAGTTCTGGTCGTTATGACCACATAGAGAAGCTACTATGATAGGGAATATTGGTATGATTGTAGCTATGTATTTCTGTATGTCACTGTGAAGCTGCGACCAATGTCATAATAATGTTGGATTAGGAGATTGATCTGATTGGGACCAAAATCCTTTTGTGTATGTGGAGTGTGACCGAAGCAGAGCTGGGTTTACCAGGGAATCCACATCCACAACTCTGGGTATTGCCTGCCATCTTTCCTTCCCTGCTGCCAAGTACTAATGAATCCACAGGGGAATAACTATAGGGACTGAGTGATTCTGCCTTATCGTGTAAACGATCGGTGAGGGTCTGAGTACCCAGATCAAAACTTCTGACATGTTTCTATGACATAACAAAAGTTTACTGAAAGTAGAGTCACTCTTTAAAGAGGCTCTGTCACCAGATTTTCAAACCCCTATCTCGTATTGCAGCAGATCGGCGCTGCAATGTAGATTACAGTAACGTTTTAATTTTTTTTTTAAACGAGCATTTTTGGCCAAGTTATGAGCATTTTTATATTTATGCAAATGAGCCTTTCTTAAGTACAACTGGGCGTGTTTAAAGTTATGTCCAAGTGGGCGTGTATTATGTGCGTACATCTGAGCGTTTTTACTTCTTTTACTAGCTGGGCGTTGTGAATAGAAGTGTATGATGCTGACGAATCAGCATCATCCACTTCTCTTCGTTAACGCCCAGCTTCTGGCAGTGCACAGACACACAGCGTGTTCTCCAGAGATCACGCTGTGACGTCACTCACTTCCTGCCCCAGGTCCTGCATCGTGTCGGACGAGCGAGGACACATCGGTACCAGGCGACAGAGGCTACAGTTGATTCTGCAGCAGCATCGACGTTTACAGGTAAGTCGATGTAGCCTCTGGTGCCGATGTGTCCTCGCTCGTCCGACACGATGCAGGACCTGGGGCAGGAAGTGACGTCACAGCGTGATCTCTGGAGAACACGCTGTGTGTCTGTTTACTGCCAGAAGCTGGGTGGTAACGAAGAGAAGTGGATGATGCTGATTCGTCAGCATCATACACTTCTATTCACAACGCCCAGCTAGTAAAACAAGTAAAAACGCCCGGATGTACGCACATAATACACGCCCACTTGTACATAACTTTAAACACGCCCAGTTGTACTTAAGAAAGGCTCATTTGCATAAATATAAAAATGCTCATAACTTGGCCAAAAATGCTCGTTTTTGAAAAAAAACAAAACGTTACTGTTATCTACATTGCAGCGCCGATCTGCTGCAATCCGAGATAGGGGTTTGAAAATCTGGTGACAGAGCCTCTTTAAAGTGTAACTAAACTTTTAAAAAACTTTTGTAATGTCATAGAGATATGTCAGAAGTTTTGATCGGTGAGGGTCTGAGCACTGAGACCCCCACCGATCGCTGAAACAAAGTGGCAAAGGCGTTCGGGTGAGTGCTGTGCCGCTAAGTTTCTGATCAGCTTTTCTGAATAGAAATTCTATGAGTCCATACACCACTTGCTCGGCTTTCCGAGGAAAGCCGATCAGAAACTAAGCGGCACAGCACTCACCCGAACGTCTTTGCCACTTGCTCGGACCCCCACCGATCAAAACTTTTGACATTTCAGTATATGTCAAAACTTTTTTAAACGTTTAATTACACATTAAAGCTTCCAATTCACTTCAATGGGAATAAGCGCAGTTCGTGCATACCAATAAAATCCCTTAAGAAAAATGATCACGTTTGGATTAGGGCCCATTCACATATGGGTATGTGCACACACACTAATTACGTCCGTAATGGACGGACGTATTTCGGCCGCAAGTCCCGGACCGAACACAGTGCAGGGAGCCGGGCTCCTAGCATCATAGTTATGTACGATGCTAGGAGTCCCTGCCTCGCTGCAGGACAACTGTCTCGTACTGAAAACATGATTACAGTCCATGTGCTGTGCATGGAAATCACGCGCAGCACACGGACCCATTGATTTTAATGGGGCCGTTCACACATGCAGGAGTTTTCACATAGCAAGAGTCCGCTGCGTGAAACTCCCTGCATGTCCTATATTGGTGCGTTTTCACGCTCCTACGCGCCCATTGAAGTCAATGGGTGCATAAAAACCACACACCGCACATAGATGCACATCCGTGTGCGGTGCGTGATTTGCGCATCAATTCCTTTGAAAAACAAAAAACAAAAAGAAATGCTTTGCGGGTGTGTGAAACGTTGCCACTCGCAAAGCACACTGATGCATAACACAACGCACACGGACAGATTTACGCGTGTTTTTTACACGCATAAGTCTGTCACGCTTGTGTGAATGTAGCCTTAAACAGAACCTTTCACCTGCCCATACCTGTGCAGCTGAGTGCAGCATGTAATGGGCAGGGCTGCACAAACGTTGTCACACTTTAATTTTTTTTTTCTATCCTCCTCCGTTATTTAGATATCGGTGCCGTTATATTTGGCGCCTGATATGTAAATAACCCTCTGAACTGTCAATGGGGCGTGTAATTGGCAAGGGGGCGTGTTACTTATCGCTGAGACACTGTCCAATCAGCTACGGACAGTGTCACAGCTTCTTGTGCTGTGTGATCTCTCTCGCGAGATCACACAGTCTTTCCTTCACTGTCTGACAAGTGCTGGAGAGTGAGCGCGTGCGCGTGCACAGCTCCGCTGCCGCCACGGAACAGAAGAGAAGAAGAATGTCAATTCTTCTTCTGTTCCGTGGCGGTGGGAGTATTGTCGGCAGCGACGTCAGAGCTGTGCGCGCGCATGCTCTAACTCTTGCGCTTTCAGCAGACAAGGACGACAAGACTGTGTGATCTCGCGAGAGATCACATAGTCTTGTCATCCTTGTCTGTTGAGAGCTGAAGAGTGAGTGCATTCACGCGCGTACAGCTCAGACGACGCTGCCGACGATACACCCGCCGCCACGGAACAGAAGAAGAATTCACATTCTTCTTCTCCTCTTCTGTTCCGTGGCGGCGGTGGAACTGTGCGCGCACGCTCTCCTCTCTCCAGCACTTGTCAAGAATATTTTGCTGTTGCCCTCTAAGATTGAATGGGAGGGCATATCTTTGCATATGCAAGCCTTAGTTGATTCTGGTGCTGCAGCTAATTTTCTGGATTTTGATTTGGCCAAAAAGTTGGGTATTATTCCTGTACCTCTGGAGAAACCCATTGAAATTTGTTAATTGGATGTTAATACTCCTGTGTCTGGTGGATCGGTAAGATACCGTACTTCTGGTCTTAAGTTGTCAGTGGGAGGAATCCACAGTGAGACTATTTATTTTCTGTAGATTCGCTCTCCCTCCTATCCAATTGTTTTTGGGTATCCTTGGTTGTCCCTCCATAAACCAGTGTTTCAATTGACTTTTAGGGGGAATTAGTGCAGAGGGGAAAGTTTAGTTCAGGGAGTTTTAGTTTCCCGAGTCTAGTCGCAATCACCAATCTCCAGGGTCTGCCTGTCGAGTATTAAGAATTTGTGGAGACCCCTGTACCTTCTTTCACATTCCTCCTGATTATATTGTGACAGGGCTAACACAGGATATTTCTGATTACTTTTTCAGGCTCAATTTCAGGCACCTCCAGAGAAACCCGCCCAACGGTTGTTTGTTCCCTTTAGGCATTATTTAGACAAGCGTAATATACGCGCATGCGACGCGCTTGCTTTTCACGCGTGTCGTACGCACCTATATTAGGCTATGGGGCAGTGCAGACAGTCCGTGAGTTTTGCGCAGCGTGAGTCCGCTGCGTAAAACTCACGACATGTTCTATATTTCTGCGTTTTTTGCGCATCACGCACCCATTGAAGTCAATGGGTGCGTGAAAACCACGCAGGTCGTACGGAAGCACTTCCGTGCAAACTGCGTGGTTCGCGCAACAGCTGTCATTCTCTGAATGTAAACAGAAAAGCACCACGTGCTTTTCTGTTTACAAACATCCAAACGGAGTGTCAAAATGATGGCGGCTGCGAGAAAATCTCGCAGCCGCGCATCATACAATGATGACACACGCAGTTGTTAAGCGCCTTTTGCGCACGCAAAACGCAGCGTTTTTTGCGTGCGCAAAACGCACACGCTCGTGTAAATCAGGCCTTAACCTTAGACCTGCTGTTCTTTTAGAGTGTCATGGTAGTAAGTTGGCGGGTCATCCAGGTATTACTAAGATGTGTAAGACCTTGTTTTGATCTGTTTGGTGGCCAGATACGAAGAGAGAGGTGGAAACATTTGTTGGGGAATGTGACATCTGTGCTCGCAATAAGACATCTACAGCATTACCTTTTGGTCAGTTAAAAATTTTGCCCACTCCCAGGTAACGATGGACACACATATTAATGGTTTTTATTGTTAAGTTGCCCAGGTCCGCGGGGAGAGATACCATTTGGTTTATTGTAGACAGGTTTGGTAAAATTGGCCAGTTTATACCCTTGTCTGGCTTGTCCTCTGCTGATAAGTTGGCTACTTACTTTGTTCAAGTGGTAAAACTTCATGGTATTCCAGAAAATATTGTATATGACAGGGGTTCACAGTTTGGGGCTAGATTTTGGAAGGCTTTTTGTGCAAATGTAGGTCTTGATTTGGGTTTCTCCACCGCCTATCATCCACAGACCAATGGTCAGACTGAGGGCTTATTCAGACTAACGTATAATACGTCCGTGCGACGCGCGTGATTTTCACGCGCGTCGCACGGACCTATGTTAGTCAATGGGGCCGTTCAGCGTATGTCCGCTGCATAAAACTCACGACATGTCCTATATTTGCCCGTTTTTCGCGCATCACGCACCCATTGAAGTCAATGGGTGCGTGAAAATCGCGCACGGCACACGGACGCACTTCCGTGTGCCGCACGTGATGCGCGCTACAGTAGTCAAAACTATGAATGAAAACAGAAAAGCACCATGTGCTTTTCTGTTTACAAAGATAAAAGCAGTGTCATAATGATGGCGGCTGCGCGAAAATCACGCAGCCACGCATAATATGCTCATGACATACGGAGCTTTTGTGGACATTTTGCACACGCTCGAGTGAATCCGGCCTGGGAGAGTAAACCAAACATTACAGCAATATCTCTAATCTGCAAGCGCCTAAAGCATATCTATTCAGGACTAGGTAATGTTCGAAAAACAACCTCCCATCTATCATTAACAGACAACTCCATATATAATTATAACATACAAAGAAAAAGAGAGTGTGTAACCGTCTACTTATAAAAATAGAAAATATTTTATTCATCATACATATAAAACAATAAACAAATGTGCTAAAATTCATAAACAAGGCAAAGACTCTAGTAATTATACATTGGTATGGCAGACGGTGACCAGGGAGACTAATCAAAAATATCGTCTGTATCTCCTATATATACAGAAGTAGATATATCTATGTTGGCATAATACACGGAAGGCTATTATTACATATAAGTAGTGTTCTATATCACCCCAAAAATCCTAAAAACTGTGTTCCTATTCAGGGGTTCCCATCACTGGGATAAGAGAAGGTGCCAGTGCATTATTTATAATTAACTAATCAAAGCCAACCTCACTGCACCCCCTGAGGAAGCAGATAACCGCAAAATGTGCGTTGGGATATATACTGATTGTGCATGACCGTTTGACTGCTGAGATGGGTAAGGTTGGCTTTGACTAGTTGACTAGGTGATAGAGAACACTATTTCTATGTATTAATATGCCAATGTAGGCCACTTAAGTTCAAAGGTGGAGATAGAGTGTGGTTGTCGACCAAAAACATCCGGTTGAGACAACCATGTGGCAAGTTGGGGCCTAGATTTATTTGTCCTTTTGAATTTTTCTGACTAATGAATCCAGATTCCTTTATGTTGGATTTACCACAAAGCATGAGAATACCCAGGACTTTTCACTGTTCTCTTTTTAGGCCTGTGTCTACTTTCAGAAGGAAATGTGGTCCGGAGGATCCTTGATTCTAAGTGGAGTGGTAGACAACTCCATTACCTTGTTGATTGGCGGGGCTTTGGTCCAGAGGAAAGGTCTTGGGAACCGGCTAAAAATATCCATACTGATAGTTTAATAAGAGACTTTCATGTAGCCAGTCCAGATAAACCCAGGATTAAGGGTTTTTCAGCCCTCGTTGAAGGGATGGTAATGTTACAATTAGCAGCAGGACTGCTGCTAATTAATGACGATGATGCTAGGCAATTCTTTTGGTTTAAATGTGGATTTGGTCATCATTTAGCTTTGCCTGGTTGATTAGGGCAGCTTTCTTGGGCCTATATGTACTTCAGGCTTGGATTACTCAGGTGTTGGTTATACTGTTTCTGGCATCTGCTAAATTCTTTCTAGATTCTTGTTTGTGACATTGTTCTTGTTTGTTTATACCGTGGTACCTGTTGGTCCTCTGAGACATCTAGTTTTTGTATAGTGGTTTTATGTGTATCCTGGGATCAGTAGTTCCACAGGTTTGTTTGCCTTTCCTGTGCGTTTGGTCTGCTGCCAAGCTGTTGTCTTACCCTCCTGTGGGATAGTATTCCGATAGGGTCAGTGAGTGCTGTAACTCTTGTCCACTGTCTATTCGTCTGCCACTCCATTTGTGCATTATCTACATCTTCTACCTTTGGTGTTCGGTTCTGCTCGTCCACTGATGAGTTACTCGTGCATTTTTTTTTTCTGTCTGTGTTGATCCATGCTTCACCCATATGATAGTGATTGTCTGTTGTTGTGGTCTTTAGCACCACTGGCGGCGTAACATTGGGTCAGTTAGTCTGTCACCCAACCCCTGCAGAATCTGTTGTGCTCCTGCTAGGTATGATATCACTACAAGGTTTGGGGCCCCTTGAGAGAAAGAGTGGGGCCTCCCAGATTACAGTACTGTTTATAATAGGAAGCAGCAGCAGTGTGCTTGTCTATACGTGTATACAGGTGAAGAGAGAGGAGTGAGGGTTTGCCGGATGAGCCTGTAGGAGGGGCCTGAAGGGATGGAAATTATGTTTTTTTCATGGGACTGTGTGTTGAAGGGAGGGGAAGGATGTTTTGCACATAGGACTGTATGTTGGAAGGGGATGAAGAGTGAGGAGTGATTTTTTTTTTTTACGAAACGGGGTGTATTTTGGAGGGACTGAATGGAAGGAAGTCATGTTTTGTACATGGGACGTTATGTTGGAGTGGGGAGAAGAAAGGAGAGTGATGTTTTGCACATGGGACTGTATGTTGGAGGAAGCAGAAGGGAGGAGAGTGATGTTTTGCACATGGGACTGTACGTTGGAGGAAGCAGAAGGGAGGAGAGTGATGTTGGAACAATGGATTCATACTCAAATCGGTTGGGTACCTTCCGCATGGATGAGTGGGCCCAGAGAATGCCATGAAAAAATTCCCCATACCATAACGCTGCCGTCACCAGCTTGTGTTTTTCCAGGAATGGTTACAGGGTGTTCTCTGATCCTTCTCACCTGACACGCCAATGTACATCCGTTCGATGAAGCAGAAAATGTGACTCTTCGGAGAAGTCAACCCTTTGCCAATCATCGGTGGTCCAATTCCGATACTGCTGTGCAAATTGAAGCTTTTTCTTCCGATGCATCTTTGTTAGCATAGGAGCAGTGACCATCCGTCTGGATCGAAGCCCCATTCGAAGTAGAGTTCGCTGAACTGTTGCTTTAGACACACATCTTGTAAGCCCCTGGTTGATTTTCACAGTGAGCTGCTCCACGGTAGCGTGTCGTTCGGCCCTCGCGCACCTTCGTAGCCGCCATTCCCCTCTCACATCAATGGCAAGTGGTGCTCCGCAGTTTCCATGTCAGTTATTCCCAATGGAACAATTGACATGATGCCATTTGTTCACTCACGATACACTTTCACCACAGCAGCACGCGAACATTTCACAAACTGCGCTGTTTGAGAAATACTGCCACCCTTTGCCCGAAAGCCAATAATCATCCCTTTTTGCAACTCTGATAAATCGCACCCTTTACCCACGGCAACGAGTGATTTGTATTCAGACAGCCTATTGCACACCTTATATACCCACCAAGCCAGCCCAAGACACATCACTTTTGTAATGGCTGCCGCTCCGTTCCCTGCCTCATCCACGGTCTCTGCTCCGGTTCCTGCACCCTCCATTCCCTCATGCTCGTCCCGAGCTCCACTTACCCGATCTGGACGCTCTGCTGGCTCTGAGCGGCGTCAGGTACCTCCCTCCGTGGTCGTCATCCACGATGTGCGGCTGCAGCCACTAGAGGGCGCGCGCTCTGACTCTTCCCTTCTTAAAGGGCCAGCGCGTGCCAAAATTCCAAGACTTCCTATTTAAGGATCCTCCTCCCTCTGAATCCTTGCTTGTTCAACCAAGTTCCCCGTGAGTTTCCCTGTACCCTGGTTCCCTGTTTCCTTGCCTTTTGCCTTAGTCTGGATTTCCCGTTTTGACCTCTGCCTGAACTTGACTATCCTTGCCTGCCGCCTGCCTTGACCTATTGCTATCGATACCCGTTTCGACGTCGGCTGCCAGTCTTGACTTCTGGCCTATACATCCGACTGCCTCTAAACCTGCTGTGCCAAGCGTTGCCCTGGGTTACAAGCACCATCTCCCAGACAACACAGAGGATCCACAAACAAAGCGGTGATAGTTTGAACAAGCCATGGATCCCCTTGACACAGCCCTGCCTGATGCAGCTGATATGGCTCAGGAACTTTGTAGACAAAGAGTCCGCCAAGATCAGCTTTTTCAGCTTTTGCAAAATGTGTCCACTCACTTGAACGAACTTGCGCCTCCGACACCGCCACCACCACCGCAAGCTCCTGTCTACAGTCTAGGACTACATTTACCTATGCCTGCCCGCTATGAGGGTAAGCCTAAAACCTGCAGGGGATTCGTTAATCAATGCACCATCCATTTTGAGGTCATGGCGCATCATTTTTCCTCAGACCGGGCTAAGGTAGCCTACATCCTGTCCCTACTTTCTGGCGAAGCGCTGGCATGGGCATCGCCCTTGTGGGAGAGAAACGACCCCATAATGTATAATATTCAGAACTTTTTCTCCACAAGAAAGGTGTTTGAAGAGCCAGGTCGGGCATCTTCAACAGCTTCCTCTCTTCTCAAGCTCCAGCAAGGAACGTCCACTGAAGGCCAATACGCCATTAAATTCCGCACCCTGGCTACAGAACTCCAGTGGAATAACGAGGCTCTAGTATCTACCTTCTGGGAGGGTCTAGCAGGCCGAATCAAGGATGAACTTGCTGGCCGAGACCATCCATCATTCTTGGATGACTTGATCACTCTTGCCAATCGGATTGACATTCGTTTCCGTGAGAGACAACAAGAATCTGCTCGGGGCAATCGGACATCACGGTTGGCATCAACCTTCCAAAGGCCTCTTCTTGCCTCATCTTCCTCTTGGTCGGATGAACCTATGCAGTTGGAGAGAACAAGACTCACGCCTGAGGAGCGCCAGAATAGACGCAAGTTGAACTTATGTTTATACTGTGGTGGAAAAACGCACTTCCTCAAGGTCTGTCCAGTGAGGCCGGAAAACTCCAACGCCTAGGGCAAGTAGGAGAGGCTACCCTAGGTGGAGTATCACCCTCTCAAAAGATGACCATACCAGCAAAACTGTCCTTTGCAGGAACCACTTTCTGCGTCCAAGCCTTTCTAGATTCCGGATCCACTGGGAATTTCCTGTGCCAGTCCCTGGTTAATCGGTACCAAATCCCAGTTCAAAAACTAACCAAACCTTTGTCCACTGCTTCTGTGGATGGGAGGCTCCTACAGGAGACCATCTATCTTGTCACTGAGCCCATTTTCATGTTAACAGGGGCCCTGCACCGGGAACGTATCTCCTTCTATGTTTTAAAGAACTCTCTGAACCCTTTGCTACTGGGTCTACCGTGATTGCAGAAGTACTCTCCTGTTATTGACTGGACTGGAGGTCAAATTACCCGCTGGAGTGACTTCTGTCACCAACATTGTCTACAAACTATTCGCCCATCAATGCCTCAGCCTACAGAACCTAACTCAGCAGGACTTCCTACTCCATATAAAAGCTTCTCTGATGTTTTCTGCAAACAACAAGCTGAATCGCTGCCACCTCACAGGCCGTGTGACTGTGCCATTGACCTGGTCCCCAATGCCACACCTCCCAGAGGTAGAGTCTACCCTTTGTCTTTGCCCGAGACGGAGGCCATGTCTCGGTATATCAAAGAGAATCTGGAGAGAGGATTCATCCGTAAGTCTTCTTCTCCTTCTGGCGCAGGGTTTTTCTTTGTCGGGAAAAAAGATGGCTCCCTGCGTCCTTGTATTGATTACCGTGGGTTGAATAATATCAGGTTAAAGAACAAGTACCCGTTACCGTTGATCTCTGAACTCTTTGACCACCTACAGAGGGCGAGAATTTTCACCAAACTAGACCTTCGTGGAGCTTATAACCTCATCCGTATCCGCGAGGGTGATGAATGGAAAACCGCATTCAACACTTGTGATGGGCATTTTGAATACGTTGTCATGCCCTTTGGACTCTGTAATGCTCCTGCGGTTTTTCAGGCCTTTGTTAATGACATTTTTAGAGATCTGTTGTACAGCTGTGTGGTGGTATACCTAGACGACATTTTAATCTTTTCTCCTAATATTCAGACTCATCGTGTGCATGTGTGTCAAGTGTTACAGCGTCTGCGACAGAACTCTCTGTTTGCTAAACTGGAGAAATGCCTCTTTGAGAAAACCAGCCTGCCTTTCCTGGGGTATGTAATTTCCTACCAGGGACTTCAAATGGATCCAGCCAAGCTATCCTCAATTCTCAACTGGCCTCGTCCGCAAGGACTCAAAGCTGTCCAACGCCTGCTGGGATTCGCAAATTATTACCGCCAGTTTATTCCTCACTTCTCCTCTATGACAGCTCCTATTTCTGCACTGACCAAAATGGAGGTTAATGCCAAAGACTGGACCACGGAGGCCGAAGCCATATTCCAAGCTCTTAAAATTACCTTCTCTTCTGCTTCAGTCCTAAATAGACCCGATTCCACCAAACCCTTTGTTCTCGAGGTCGATTGTTCATCTGTGGGAGTCAGAGCTATTCTTTCACAAAAGACCTGTAGAGGGAGACTTGTGGCCTGTGGCTTTTTCTCCAAATCTTTTACACCTGCTGAAAAAAATTATGGTATTGGAGATAAAGAACTTTTGGCTATTAAATTGGCCCTGGAGGAGTGGAGACATTTGCTAGAGGGTGTGCGGCATCCTATTATCATCTACACAGATCATAAAAACGTCCTTCACCTACAATCTAATCAACGCCTGAATCCTCGCCAAGCAGGGTGGGCATTATTCTTCTCCAGATTTTATTTCGATCTTCACTACAGACATGCTGAAAAGAATACCAAAGCTGACGCCTTATCTCGCTCTTTTGACCCCACAGATCAAGAGCCCAGTCCTCAGTTTATTATAGATCCAAAACGTATTATGATCGCTGCCCCAGCTGAAGTGGTACACATTCCCAGAGGAAAGACCTACGTACCCCCTAAACAAAGGGATTGTGGTCTTTGCTGGGGTCATGCCTCCAGGGTTTCTGGGCACCCTGGCAACAAAAAGACTCTCAATTTAATTAGCCGTCAGTACTGGTGGCCTTCCATGTCCCAAGATACTAAAGACTTTGTTTCAGCCTGCTCCACCTGCTCTCAGAATAAAGTTTCCCATTTAAGACCTGCCGGTCTTTTGCATTCTCTACCCGTGCCTGACTCTCCTTGGTCCCACATTGCCATGGACTTCATTACCGATCTGCCAAGTTCTGCTGGGTGTACCGTGATCTGGGTAGTCGTGGATCACTTTTCCAAAATGGCCTTCCATCGTCTTCCCGACTGGCTACACTGTTTATCAAGCACATCTTTCGCCTTCATAGTCTTCCTAAACATATTGTCTCTGACAGAGGAGTACAGTTCACATCCAAGTTCTGGAGTCCCTTGTGAAAACTAGGGAGGTCAAACTTGACTTCTCTTACGCTTACCATCCTCAATCCAATGGTCAAGTAGAGCGGATTAATCAAATACTCGAAAGTTTCCTCAGAAATTTTGTGTCTCCACGACAAGACGACAGGGCAAGTCTACTTCCCTGGGCAAAATTTGCCTACAACAACCATACGGGAGAATCTACCCGCTCTTCTCCTTTCTTCTTGGTGTATGGCCAGCACCCAGGAATTCCTCTAACAGTTTGTGTGCCTTCTGAGGTTCCAGCAGCTAACATGGTCCATCGTAACTTTGTACGTATATGGCAGGAGACCAAGGACTCCATCCACAAAGCCGTAGCCAGGTTAAAAAATAACGCGGATAAAAAACGCAGGATACCGCCGCAGCTCTTTCCTGGGGATAAAGTCTGACTGTCCACCCGGTACATATGTCTGAAGACTCATTGTTACAAGCTGGCTCCTCGTTTTCTGGGTCCTTATGAGATAACAGAACAAATCAATGCAGTAACTTTCAGACTTCGCCTTCCTCAGTCTCTGAAAATCCCTAATTCCTTCCACATTTCTCTGCTAAAACCTACTATATTCAACCGATTTTCCCCAAAAATTCCTGCCCATCCTGCTCCTGCGGCTGATGCCGAGTTTGAGATCAAAGAGATCCTAGATGTCAAAAGAACACGGGGGGGGGGGGCGGATTGTGGTACCTGGTGGACTGAAAAGATTATGGTCCTGAGGAGAGATCATGGGAGCCCGTGGAGAATGTCAACGCCCCAGCTCTCATCAAGGACTTTTAACGCAGGTTCCCTAGCAAGCCAAACAAGAGGGGGCATAAAGGGGGGGGGTACTATAACGGCTGCCGCGCCGTTCCCCGCCTCTTCCACGGTCTCTGCTCCGGTTCCTGCACCCTCCATTCCCTCATGCTCGTCCCGAGCTCCACTTACCCGATCCGGACGCTCTGCTGGCTCTGGGCGGCATCAGGTAAGTGCATCTCTTACCTCCCTCCGCGGTCGTCATCCACGATGTGCGGCTGCATCCACTAGAGGGCACGCGCGCTGACTCTTGCCTTCTTAAAGGGCCAGTGCGTGCCAAAATTCCAAGACTTCCTATTTAAGGATCCTCCTCCCTCTGAATCCTTGCTTGTTTAAGCAAGTTCCCCGTGAGTTTCCCTGTACCCTGGTAGCCTGTTTCCTTGCCTTTTGCCTTAGTCTGGATTTCCCGTTTTGACCTCTGCCTGAACTTGACTATCCTTGCCTGCCGCCTGCCTTGACCTATTGCTATCGATACCCGTTTCGATGTCTGCTGCCTTTCCTGACTTCTGGCCTATACAACTGACTGCCTCTAAACCTGCTGTCATGACACGGGGTGTGGACCCACTGGGCCGTACCGCGTAGTGGGTTAGAAGCTGGCCAACTAGGTACAAAACAATGTCTATATTCCAGAACGGGTACTTGAGGCAATGTAGACAGTAGCGGAGACACAACTTGACTTTCACTGTAGAAGGCTAGTAGATGCAGCAGAAGACACGACTTGACTCTCACTGTAGATGGCACAGTAGATGCAGCGGAAGACACGACTTGAGTCTCTCTGTAGATACGATAGCACGGGATACAGGGTACAGGCAGCAGGAACGGGTAACACTGGGAACTGGAAAACACTGGGAGACCATTTGCAAGACAAACTTTAGGTAGACAACAATGCTCAGGCAAGGATCAAGTGGGCAGAGCCCTTTTTATAGTCCAGCAGCATTCTGGACAAATTATTGAGTGATGACAGCTGAATGCGTACTGGCCCTTTAAGGCCATGTACACGCGGGCACGCTTACCCTGTGGGAAATAGTCCCAGAACCCGGAAGTGAGTGCCGGCGTCTCCCTAGAGGGAAATGTCGCCGAGAACACAGATGTCCATGGCCGGGGCCGTCAGAGGGTAAGTCTCAGCGTCGGCCCTCGGCCATAGACGTTACACCTGCTGTGCCAAGCGTTGCCCTGGGTTACAATCACCTTCTCCCGGACGACACAGAGGATCCACAAACTGGTGAGAACCGTGATAACTTCCTTCATTGGCTGCGAGCTGGCGAAAGTAGGAGGTGGTCATAATAATGTGACTCGACTGTGTATATGTAGACACATCCATTTACGTTCAAAAGTAACTTATAGCACACAATTTGTATCATGCAAAAGAGTTCATTTCTTTATTTGAGACAGCATAAAAACACATTGGCCATGAAGACCTAAAATTACAAACCATTTTAAAACAATATGGTGATGGTTAGGGTACCACAATACACAAGATAGCATATCATAATAAGAGTATAGCATAATCACAAAACATTACAGAGAATAGAATCCCAGGGACATAGTGTGTACACTCATTAAATGACTGCATATTAGTGCAGTCCCAAAAAGCCAAGACTTCGAAAATGGGCCATAAATCAATACCAACTCGTTTGCTGCATGCTGTACCTAACACAAACAAGACCACCACAGAATAGCCTCAAGGAAGGAAGGAAGGAGAGTGATCTTTTGCACATGGGACTCTATGTTGGAGGGAGCAGAAGGGATGAGATTTGCACATAGAACTGTATTTTTGAAGGGATCATTGCTGTAACCTGTAGAGATTTTATCAGCCCTAAAATAGACGAGCCCTGCTGTTCTGCTTCACTGTGTATTTATTACTTGGCTATCAGTCCGGCCCTAGTTGCGATATGTAAGGCTGGACTGACTACCATCTTCACATCATCTAAAGCTCCTTCCACATCTCCTCTTCATTCTGGACCTCCATCAATCCTGTCAATAAAGAGGACATCTGCAGAGGTACTACAATGATGATCAGACTAAGTGCACCTTCTCCAGTATTTCATCATCCCTGACAGAACACACCTGCAAAGATGGTGACGTTCCACAAGTGTCTTCATGCTCCAAGATGCTAGATCCTCCTGTCTCCAGAAATCAACAAGAAGGCCTTTAAAAAATTATCTCTGACAATGCTGCAAATAAAGTGTCACGACTCTGGGGTATGTGGACCCACTAGGTCGTTCCGCTGCAGCGGAGTAGCAGCTAGCCAAACAATAGTCAATAACAATCTCTAGGACAAGAGTACCTAGATAGATGATTTGACAGACACTTGAGGTAGCAGACACTCGAGGCAGCAGACACGTGGCGTAGCAGGTACGTGGCACAGGTAACACTTGGCACAGATAACACTTGGCACAGATAACACTTGGCACAGATGACATTTAGCTTCGCACTGGAAGAAACACAATTACTGGATATAGGATTCAGGCTACGGGAACACAGTTACAACTAAGGGACCATTTGCAATAATGAACATGGGCAGACACATAACAACGCTCAGGCAAGAAGAAATAGGGTAGAGTCCTTTTTATAATTCCTGGTATGCTGGGATAGGATGGGGGAGATTTTCCTGGTGCGCGAGCTGACCCTTTAAGGCCAGGAGTGAGCGCGCGCACCCTATTGCACAGCAGCAGCAGCCGAGGACAGTTTTGTGTGCCGGCGTCTCAGAGGAGGGAGATGCCGGCAAGAGATCACAGGTCTGCGGTCGCAGCCGTTGGCAGGTTAGTAATGCCGGCGGTCCGCGACCATTACATAAAGGATTGTTTTCTACACTATCAGTGTCTGTTGTCTTACAAGGTAACTTTGACTTTGAACTAAATTTAGTTAGTAATAACTATAAGTAATATAAGTAATTATCTCTATAAGTAATTATCAAAATCATACCTCCAAGGGCTTAGCTAAAGGCTCATGGGCCCCGATGCAAAAGTTCTTATTGGCCCCCCCCCCCCCCCGCAAACTTCTCATGGCCGACGGTCCTACGTGACCCAACAATGCAGCACTAGCAGCCAGGGGCGTCACTGAGGGCTTAAAATGTCAGGGGAAATGGCCCCAATACATATGTGTCCGCCCAAAAAAAATGTGTGTATAGGAGACAGCATAGCATATCTATAGCACTACGACCCTATAAACTATGGATAGGATTAGATACATTGGCTCAGCAGACAGTATCACACATGATAGGATTAGATACAGTGGCTGAGCAGACAGTATCACACATGATAGGATTAGATGCAGTGGCCCAGCAGACAGTATCACACATGATAGGATTAGATACAATGACTCAGCAGACAGTATCACACATGATAGGATTAGAGATAGGGCCCAGCAGACAGTATCACACATGATAGGATTAGATACAGTGGCTCAGCAGACAGTATCACACATGATAGGATTAGATACAGTGGCTCAGCAGACAGTATCACACATGATAGGATTAGATACAGTGGCTCAGCAGACAGTATCACACATGATAGGATTAGATACAGTGGCTCAGAAGGCAGTATCACACATGATAGGATTAAATACAGTGGCTCAGCAGACAGTATCACACATGATAGGATTAGATACAGTGGCTGAGCAGACAGTATCACACATGATAGGATTAGATGCAGTGGCCCAGCAGACAGTATCACACATGATAGGATTAGATACAATGACTCAGCAGACAGTATCACACATGATAGGATTAGAGATAGGGTCCAGCAGACAGTATTACACATGATAGGATTAGATACAGTGGCTCAGAAGGCAGTATCACACATGATAGCATTAGATACAGTGGCTCAGCAGACAGTATCACACATGATTGGATTAGATATAGGGCCCAGCAGACAGTATCACACATGATCGGATTAAATACAGGACTCAGCTCGCTGACATCGCGGCTCCAGCGCTGGACCCAGGAAAGGTAAGAATAATAATTTTGCTTCTTTATGTGTTACGGATTATTTTTGTGTGATTGTTTTTTTTTACAGGTTCAGTTGTTGGACTTCGGAGACGCGGATTTCAATTACGGCGTTTTTTTATTCTCAATAAAATAGTTAATGAGGGTTGTGTTTTTTTATTTCAATAAAATATTTTTTCTATGTGCTTGTATCTTTTTAAACTTTATTATCACCGCCTTAGTAATGGCCGCTGGCTGATTGACAACCTCCGTTACTAAGGCGGGGCTTAATGTTAGCAGGTGCAGAAGCAAACACTAACCCCCATTATTACCCTGGTACCCACCGCCACCAGGGGTACTGGGAAGAGCCGGGTACGAACCAGTACAAGTCCATCTGTAGTGACGGGAAGGCACCGGGGTGGCCGCAGGCTGGTAGTATTAGGCTGGGGAAGGCCAAAAACAATGGCACCTACCACCCTGGCAATGCTGCCTGCTGCTGTGTTGTATCTGGCTGGTTATGAAAATTGGGGGGGACCCGACATAGTTCTTTCCAATTATTTTGTATTTTTTTTTTTTTTAAATGACGTGGGGTCCCCCCCCATTTTTCATAACCAGCCAGATACAATAAAGCAGCAGCAGCCTAGCATTACCAGGGTGGGAAGGGCCACCCCTTTCCCCTCCTGATAATACCAGTCGGCGGCCACCCCAGTGGCCGACTATCACTACAGATGGTCAAGTACTGGATGGTACCCGGCTCTTCCCAGCACCCATGGTGGCGGTGGGTACCGGGGTAATAAAGGGGGTTAGTGTTAGACTCTGCATCGGCTAACACTAAGCCCCGCCTTAGCAGTGGATGCTGTCAATCAGCCGGCGGCCATTACTAAGGCGGTAGTAATATAGTTTATAAAAAGCCACAAAGACATAGAAAAAATATTTTATTGAAATAAAAAAAAAAACACACAACCCTCATTAACCATTTTATTGATAATAAAAAAAAAAGCCGTCATCGAAGTAGTCCTGGAATCCGATGTAGTCCAACGACCGAACCTGTAAGAAAACACACAAAAAAACAATTAGTAACACATGTTAGGCTTAGATACAGGGCCCATGTGTGATACTGTCTGTGGGACCCTGTATCTAAGGCTACCACAAGGTAGGCTTAGATACGGGGTCCAGCAGACAGTAATCTTATATAGTGTAAGATTACTGTGTGCTGGGGCCCTGTATCTAAACCTACAGTGTGGTAGGCTTATATACAGGGCCCATCAGACAGGATCACACATGGGCCATGTATCTAAGCCTACCATGTGATTAGTTTAGATACGGGGCCCAGCAGACAGCATCACACAATCTGTGATCCTGTCTAATGGGCCCTCTAAGCCTGCTACATCGTAGGCTTAAAGGGGTTGTGCAGTCCCTAAAGATTGATGGCCTATCCTCAGGATAGGCCGTCAATAGCTGATATGTCGGGGTCCGTCTCCCGGGACCCGCCAATCAGCCGACACCGATTCACAGTGTGACCGGAATGAAGTGACCGGAATGAAGGGGAAGCAGCTCTCGTACGAGTGCTGCGGCCCCTTCAAAACAGCTTATTGGCGGGTCTTGGGAGTCGGACCCCGCCAGTCAGGGCTACTAATCTTACCTTCCTCTTCAGCCGCGGCGGAAGTTCTGTCCTCTCGATGTTGTGCGCGGCGCATAGCGCTGTGACGTCATGCGCTGCGCACAGCGCTGTGACGTCAGGACCACCGCTGCGATCCGGAACCAGGAAGGTAAGTACAGTCTGTTATTATAGTAACAGGGGCCCGCGGCCCGAGTTACTATAGTAACTTTTTATTGATGTGGTGCGGGGGGCTGTGGGCCCCCTGGCTTCGGGGCCCGGTCGCAATTGCGACCGCTGCGACTCCTATAGCTACGCCAGTGCATACCTCCTACTTTATTGGCCATTGGAGCAAAACATAGACCCTCTAAACAAGAGTAAACCATACTCTTTTAGTAAATCTTTCCAAATTAAAGGTACATCTGTGCTTACTTAGAAGACAGGGGGCTCAATAACAAAGATCAACATGCGTCCCCCAATTATGGCTGTGGATTTTTCCACTAAGAAAAGGGTTGGCTAGTTGTTTTTTCCTTGATGCACTTTCCTGGACCCTGGAAAGCTTACCTAGGCACACAAGTATTCCCTGCTGATAATTCAAGAAGTTTTTTGCCTGTCAAGCTGTCACATAACTCTAATTCGGTTTGGGTTAGGGCAGAGGCGTTAGCTATAGGAGTTGCAGTGGTCGCAGAGAAGACCATACCCTAAAGCCAGGGGGACCCATGGCACCCCACACCACTTATGTCCACATTTACTGTAGTAACTGGGGCTTATGTAGTAAACTACACAGGACACTGTTACTACAGTAATCTCCATATACTTACCCCCCTCGCTCCTTTGTCGGGTCTCACTGGGTCCTGATGTCGTTCAGCGTCAGAATGTTGTATGCGCGGTGCACATAACGTTGTGACACTGAATTTAGGACGAGGGACGACTAGGCCCGAGGAAGCATAAGGTGGGCCAGGGCATCCCTGATGAGGGTAGTTATAGGAAGCAAGGGATATAAAATGGTGCTGGCCACATGGCCAATGACACCAGCATGGCTGGAGGGGGAGGGTGAACTCATTGTTCACTGTGAGATAAGTGGAGAAAGGGGAGTGATAGTGGAAAGAACTATAGGAGCGCATAAGTAATGAGGATAGGGGAGGGGGAGCAGGATAAGGGTTTATAAGTCCAGAAAGCAGAGAGGTAAGACATTACTTACCAGGAGAAGAAAAGACCCACCCAACCCTCCCTTGTTAGAAATAGAACCGTCCCAAAAGAAGTCGTTTGGCGAGGTTGTCGCTGGAATGGAGCTGGTGGCTACTGCTGGAGCAAGTCCAAGGCGGAAGACCGTGGTCTCAAAGCGTCTTCGGGATTCCATTAGGCAAGTACGTCGGTCCCATACCGTAAGCGTTCTTCTCTGGCCCCCTGCCCCACGCCAGTCCCAAGTGCCCCATTATTCTTCCTCCCACCCCATCTCAGCCCAATTTTTCCCAAACAACCCCCCCTCACAACATGTAACCATGTCACCCCCACTCACATAGGTTCCCTGCCACCCCCCAGCAGGGTTTTATTCTTTTAATGGGCCGCAGGTACACAGGGAGGGTAATTTTCAAGGTGGCCCTATGGGCATGCTAAACCCCCACCAATTTAATAGTGTCCCCAGTAGTTTCTGGGAAGCCAGCAGACCCGGTAAGCCAGAGGTACAACGGCAATTAGGATCAGGTCCAGCAAGCTATATTCAGCCTAGCCGGGGGGGGTGGTGGGGAGGACATGGATATTTCTTCCCTTAAGCCGGGGGGGTTTAGCAATGGGCCATGGGGCCTTTCAGCGATGGAACAGTAAGGAAGCATTATCACAGAGCCAAGGGGAAAGGTCACATACTCGCACATACTCGCACAATATCTTTTGTTGCAGGGAGCGAAGCAGCGATAGAGCACAACAAGCACAGGAGGGATTGCAGCAAGCCAGCCCAGCGACCAGCAACCTAGGACAGAGTCATTAAGAGCCTGGAAGCCGAAGTATGCAACAACTGGGTGAGTTTGATTCCAATGCATCGGATGGGCATTATTTGTGTTCAGATGAGGAATAATGCAGTAATTAAGGAAAAATGCTCAACATGTAAAAATAAATTAATAAAAACATTTAAAGGTAGTGAAGGGAAGAGCAAATAAGTAAAGAAGCTGTTTCTGTAGGGGGTGTAAGAATTTTTCTCTTCCACCCTCTTTACTGGGTTAGACTTTAAGGGTAAGTGCAATAAATGAAATAAGAGTGATGTACAAAAATGTATTGTTTAAAGAGTAAAATTACTGTTGCAGTTGTTCTGGGATTTATATTGAGATATGTACACAGGGACAGTCATGAGCAATAAACTTTACAGAGACACTTTTTGTTTATCATCAACAATAGTTCTATTGTCCACACTACTGGTTATCATATGTAGGCAGTGGCGTAACTACCGCCGTAGCAGCAGTAGCGGCTGCTACGGGGCCCGCGGCATGAGGGGGCCCGTGTCGCCCGCCGACACGGGCCCCCACCATGGCCCGAGGCTCCGCTAGCAGCCGCTATGGCTGCTACAGCGGGACGCCACTGAACACTACAGCAGAGCAGGGAGGTATCTCCCCGCTCTGCCATTAACTGGTTCCCGACCGCTGGCTGTATTTTTACGGCCAGCGGTCAGGGTCCTTAAAACCCGAGCCATAGACTTTCTGCGGCTCGGGTTTTAACTTGCTGCCCGCGCGATCGGGCAGCTGAATGTCGGGTCTCCGGCTGTCAGTGACTGCCGGGGACCCTGAGGAGAGGATAGAAGCAGCTTTCGCTGCTTCTGTCTTCTCTGATCACTTGTACACAGCGCTGAATGCGCGCTGTGTACAGGAATAGAGACAGCAGCAGCGGCGCTGTCTCTATTCCTCCCGGTGATCATGTGACTGGTCACATGATCGCCGGGTGCCGTTAGTGGCAGACTGTTGCTGGGTCTAACTAGACCCAGCAGAGCCCTATTAGTGACAATCGTCACTATGAGAGGGCTGATTTCCCCTTTAACTGGGGCTGCTGTGCAGCTCCAGTTACAGTGGAAAAACATGGTGTAAAAGAAAGAAAAAAAATATATAAACAGACCATAGTAATAAAAAATAAATAAAGTAAAGTGCAAAAAAAAATTGAAATAATAAATACACATAAAATACCCACCCCAAAAAAAAACGTTCCCCCCCCCGCCAATCATTGTTGTAACGCTAGCGCTGACCCAATTACCCTAATATAGACATGTAATATATAAAAATTGACGGTAGACAATGGCGATCACAAATAAAAGGTCTATTTTAGGGTAAAACTATGTTACTACCAAAAAAAAAAATGCTGAAATGTAAAAAAGCTTATTTTTTTACTATTATTTTCAAACTTTATGAATAAAAATTCTAAAATAGCAAAAAAGGTGTGTATAAAAACGATAAAAAATGAAACCTGCATTGTCTACGGAAAAAACGTCGCAAAAATCACGTCGTTAGCCCAACAAATAAAAAAGTTCTCCACAGGATAGGGGATACATGTGTGATCGCTGGCATTGATAGGGAGAACGGGGGACTGAAAGTCCCCTCAAGTTCTCCATCACAAACCTCAGACATCCGGGGTCTGTGTCGGCAGCTCCGTAGAAATGAATGGAGCGCCGGTCGTGCTTGTGTGCATGCGTGACCAGCGCTCCTTTCATTTTTATTGAGCTGTGCAGACGCCGGAAGTCAGAGGTTAGTCATGGAGAACTTGGGGGGACTTTCAGTCCCCCGTTCTCCCTATCAATGCCAGCGATCACACATGTATCCCCTATCCTGTGGAGATCCTGTGGAGAGGGGATACATGTATTTTGTGGGACACACTGTAGGTCGCATTTTTTTGGGAGGGGGGACGCTGTATGGCGTTCCCTACAGGGGGGGGAGCTGTATGGCGTTCCCTACAGGGGGGGAGCTGTATGGCGTTCCCTACAGGGGGGGAGCTGTATGGCGTTCCCTACAGGGGGGGGAGCTGTATGGCGTTCTCTACAGGGGGGGCTGTATGGCGTTCCCTACAGGGGGGGCTGTATGGCGTTCTCTACAGGGGGGGCTGTATGGCGTTCTCTACAGGGGGGGCTGTATCGCGTTCTCTACAGGGGGGGCTGTATGGCGTTCTCTACAGGGGGCTGTATGGCGTTCTCTACAGGGGGGGGCTGTAAAAAAGGCACTATCTACAAGGGGGGGGGGGGTTGTGTGACACCCGGGGGAGGGGGGCCCCAGTCAAAAGTTTGCTATGGGGCCCAGTCTTTCCTAGTTACGCCCCTGTATGTAGGAGATACCTGTGAATGTCTGGGCCCTTTGTTGGGAGAATCAGATTAAATAATAGGTGTCTTGCATACTGATGAGACACATTTCATTGAAACATGCGACCCTCCATCTTTGATTCATTCAAATAAAATACACTATATGATATAATATAATATATAACATTATATAGGCCTTCAAATTCAAAATCTTCATTTGTACAGGCGTGGGGGGTTCAGAACAGTGATCTAGTAGAAAAAGGGCTAGCGGCTGGGGAAGCAGGATACCTATGCCTGTTCAGTGTTGCCCACATATGCAGATTTGCCACAGAAGTAATTTTTTTATTTTTTTATTTATTTATTTATTTTTTGGGAAGGGTTAGAGAGGAAACGTATGTGGTTGTTTTGTTTTGTCTAAGGAAGTGGAGGTACCTAAGGAGAAGGGGCTTAGCAAGGCAGATAGATAACAGGAGAAAACTATTGTGGAAGGAATTAAGTTTTTTTTTCTGGTGTATGCCAGAGTGTGGGTGGATGGTAAGCCAAGCAATATGTGGATTTGTAAAATACATGGATCTAGTGGTGGACGCACATGCTACTTATAGTGGAATAGGGTGGTATGATAGGGCCTTCAAAAAAAAAAAAAAAAAAAGATGGGGAGGGCAAATGTTTAGCTTGGTGAGAAGGATTTGGATCTGTAGTCAAGATTTAAAATGATGCAATAGGGAAGGAAGTGAGCGAGGTACATTATCAGTCATTTGAGTCAGCGGTAGAAAGTGTAAGAGGATGGGGAAAGGGGGCATTGATGTCCAAGGTAGATATTGAATCTGCTTTTAGATTGTTACCATTGCATCCAGAGAGTTTTAAATAAATAGGGTGTCGTTTGAAGGGAAATTTTTATTTATTTTTTATTAATTTTTTTTCATTTTTTTTTTTTTTGAAGATAAATGCTTACCTATGGGTTGCGCCATTTCATGCGCGTATTTTGAAGCATTCAGTTCATTTTGCATTAGGGTTGGCAAAGAGTTTGTGGGAGGGAGTCAATTGCCCACTACCTGGGTGATTTTTTGTTAGTAGGGCCAGCAGGGTCAGAAATTTGCCAAGTAAAGTTTATAGCGCTAGTTCAATATTTGAGGGTACCCATAGCACAAGAAAAGGCAGTGGAGCCAGTAACAAAGTTGTCATATTTAGGCATCGAAATAGACTTATTAGAAGGCCAATGTAGATTACCTGTCGAGAAGGGAAGGCATTGTTGGAGGAGGTAAGGGAGGTGAAAGCCAGCGAGAATGTGACATAAAGAAAGATGCAGTCGCTCTTGGGTTCCCTTAATTTTGCGTGTAGGGTGATTCCAATGGGCAAAGTATTTTCCAGGCGTTTACAGTTGAGTATGGCAGCAGTCAAGGCAGGACAACATAAAATTAGAATAATGAGGGCATTAAGAGAGGATCTGCAGTTTTGGGAAAGTTGCCTGGTGAACTTAATGGAGTGCGGATTTGGCTACGGGAACCATGCTCCAATCAGAAGTTGAGATTGTTCTCAGACGCTTCAGGGTCAGTTGGCTTTGGATCCTTTTTTTGACGGAAAGTGGTGAGCAGGGGTATGGCGAGACGTTGGACAGAAAGGGTTGGTTGAGGAACATGACATTGATTGAACTATTCCCAATAGTGGTAGCAGTGGAATTATGGAAGGAATAGCTGAGGAACAGGTTGGTAATTGTTTGGCCAGAAAATATGAGTGTGGGGTCAGCGGTGGACAATCTATCCAGTTTCTCCCCCCCCCCCCCAGTGTTGGCACTATTAAGATATTTGGTAGGGAAGTGCATGGAGTGGAATATCAACTTCAGAGCTGAACATGTCCCAGGAGTCAATAACTTGATTGCAGATGCTTTGTTAAGGGGGAAGTGGGAGGTATTTTTTCAATTGGTACCAAATGCGGAGCGAACAGGATATGTGTGCCCTAACAATATTTGGCAGGTACTGACCCGATTCTAGAAAAACTGGTGGAAAAATCGTTGGCGCCAAACACATGGATGACCTACATGGAAGAAGTGGGAGGTTTTCAGGAGGAACGAAGGCGGCAGTACGGTGCAGTGTTTATGGAAGCTGCTGGGTAACATGTGGAGGGATGGCACAGCAAAAGGTAGGGCCACCACCTTGGTGGCGGCAGTATCATTTATTACGAAGGTAAGAGGGGAGGAGGACCCTACAAAGGTTTTTTGCAATTAGACGGGTGATGAAGGGTTGGTCAAGGTCACAGCCACGAGGAGTAGACAAGAGGGAGCCATTAGACTCAGGCAGAGTAAAGAGGCTGGTGGCAGCATTGGGGGCCACATGTAGGGACAGGCACGAAGTGCTGCTTTTAAGGCTGCATTCACATTGGCTTTTGCGGGTGCTTTCAGGTTAGGGGAATTGGTGTCCACTTCAAAGAAGGGTAAAGATGGGTTACAGCTCGTAGACATAAAATGGGATGGCACAACCGTTAAGTGCCTTATCAGAAGGTCCGAGACTGATCAAAATGGGAAAGGGACATGGGTGACTATGGTAAGGAAAGTGGGGGCAATTTGTCCAGTGGGGGCAGTGAGGGATTATTTGGGCTCACGTTGAGCAGAAGTAGGAGCTTTCCTTAAGCACAGGGATGGTAGCGCCCTGTCCAGGTTCCAGTTTTGTCAGATGCTTAAGAGGGCAGCAGTGGCAACGGGGCTAGAAAAGGACAGAATTGGTTCACATTCTTTCAGAATTGGGGCGGCATCAGAAGCAGCAGCGGCGGGATCAGATGTGGGGAGCATTAAGCGTTTGGGGAGATGGAAATCCATTGCCATGTTACTGATTGTATGTTGTCTCTCCCACAGAAGGAAAAAGCGTATGGGTGATTGGACATTCCTTCATGTACTGGGCCGCGGAGAGGGCAAGGATGAGACCGTATGGATTACAACTGGGACTGTCGGGCGACGGGGTCAAGGTGAAGTGGTTCGGGAGACGTGGTCTTCGATAGTTCCAGATGAGAAATCTGGTGGAGGAAGCGGCAGAATGGGGGCGCCCGCAAGTGATCGTGATACATACCGGGGAGAACGACTTGACGAGTACCAAAGCTTGGGTACTAGTTAACAGGATGAAGGTGGATGTTGCTGCATGGAAAGAAAGGTGGTAAAGTTTTTGTGGTCAGAAATTATTCAAAGGCGGAGTTGGATGGGGGCAACATCAACAGCGGCCATTGAAAAGGTTAGAAAGAAGGTCAACAAGGCCATGAAGGACTTTATGGTGGAGATGGAAGGAGTTTTTATTCAGCACAAGGACATCGACTTTGGGTGCCAAGGAATGTACAGGAATGATGGCGTACACTTATCTGATGTAGGACTGGACATATTTAACATCAATCTGCAGGAAGGGCTGGAGGACTGGTGGTAAGGAGTTTTTATGGGGTAAAAAAGGTAAGATCGGCAGAGGAGCCTACCTTTTTTGGTGGCGGATCGTGGCACTGCACTCCTCCTAAGAGCGGTTTCGGTGGTGGACCACGGCGAGTTACCACTAGTTATACGGCGGGGTGAACTCGCACGTGGGGGGACACTAGTTATACGGCAGGTCCCCAGAATGTTTTGGGCCTGGGCAGTCACGAAAGCCGGACGACGGTCCGACGGCTGCCTGGGGGGGCAGCCGTGGCAGGGGGCACGGCTGTCCTTGTTTACAGGATGCGAGCTGGGGGCAGGCGGGCCCCAGCTCAGGGAGTGCCGTGTCGCGATTGAAGTCAGGCTCCTCTTGCGCTGTATTGCCAATGGTTAATGTGTTTTTAATAAATCGTGGCGCATGCCACAATTTACTTGCCAATTTAAGAATGATGTGTTTTTAATGTTTAAAGTTGTTACTAAGGGTTTAGCACGTGCACACCTTATTTAGGACGAGGGACGACTAGGCCCGAGGAAGCATAAGGTGGGCCAGGGCATCCCTGATGAGGGTAGTTATAGGAAGCAAGGGATATAAAATGGTGCTGGCCACATGGCCAATGACACCAGCATGGCTGGAGGGGGAGGGTGAACTCATTGTTCACTGTGAGATAAGTGGAGAAAGGGGAGTGATAGTGGAAAGAACTATAGGAGCGCATAAGTAATGAGGATAGGGGAGGGGGAGCAGGATAAGGGTTTATAAGTCCAGAAAGCAGAGAGGTAAGACATTACTTACCAGGAGAAGAAAAGACCCACCCAACCCTCCCTTGTTAGAAATAATGTTATGTTATGTTAGGTTATGTTACGTTATGGTAGGCTAGGGTATGGTATGTTATGCTATGCTATGTAATGCGATGTGATGTAAAGCCAGGGCGGATCGTGGCACTGCACTCCTCCTAAGAGCGGTTTCGGTGGTGGACCACGGCGAGTTACCACTAGTTATACGGCGGGGTGAACTCGCACGTGGGGGGACACTAGTTATACGGCAGGTCCCCAGAATGTTTTGGGCCTGGGCAGTCACGAAAGCCGGACGACGGTCCGACGGCTGCCTGGGGGGACAGCCGTGGCAGGGGGCACGGCTGTCCTTGTTTACAGGATGCGAGCTGGGGGCAGGCGGGCCCCAGCTCAGGGAGTGCCGTGTCGCGATTGAAGTCAGGCTCCTCTTGCGCTGTATTGCCAATGGTTAATGTGTTTTTAATAAATCGTGGCGCATGCCACAATTTACTTGCCAATTTAAGAATGATGTGTTTTTAATGTTTAAAGTTGTTACTAAGGGTTTAGCACGTGCACACCTTATGGCATCAGGATCCAGCGCTGCACCCGAAGAGGACCCAACAGGAGCGAGGAGAGTAAGTATATAAATACTGACTGCTGGGGTCCTGTATCTAAACCTCTCATCTGTGATACTGACTGCTGGGGCCCTATATCTAAGCCTATCATGTGTAATACTGACTCCTGGAGCACTGTATCTAAGCCTATCATGTGTGATACTGTCTGCATGTGTGTTACAGTTTTCTGGTGCCCTGTATTTAAGCCCATTATTTGTGATACTGTCTGGTGGGGTCTTGTATCTAAGCCTATCATGTGTGATACTGTCTGCTTAGCCTGTGTATCTAACCCTATCATGTATTATATGGTCTGCTAAGCCAATATATCTAATCCTATCTAGTAGCATAGCTATTGGCGTCGTAGTCAAATAGGTATGCTGTCTCCGATAGATATATATATATATATATATATATATATATATATATATATAATTTTTTGGGGAGGAGAAAACATATATCTTGGGGTTTTGTGCCCTTGATATTTTAAGACCCTAGCAATGTTCCAGGCTGCTGGTGCTGCATAGATGGGTTACTAAAATAGACACTAACTTTTAAAACAACTTACGCTAATCTAATAGTATACCTGATATAGATCAATTTGGTAATTTACTTACTGTTAAAATGTAGTTGTTTTATCCACAAAAATTCTGTGTGAAGCTACTGCCACTAGTTGTCTCTTTTCCTGTAATCTGCTGTACACCCCCTGTTGTCAAGCAAAGTCCATCCCTGGCTACAGAGCAGAATTGACAGGATGCTGTAGGTGTATGTCTCTTCACTGCCTGCCCATACAAGTCTATAAAGAGGGGAGCGGGGAGCAGGATACAGTTCGCATAAGGTACCTGTGGCAGCTTGGACAGTAGCAAGGCAGGCTTGGCTGGGACTAGGCAGCAGGTAGACATCAGGCGTGGAGCAGCAGGACAGGCGTAGGTACAGCATGGCTACAGCACAACACGGCACTGGAACAGGATAGCACGGGATACAGGATACAGGAACACTGGAACTGGAATAAACTAGGAGACCATTTGCAAGACAAACTAGGATATGACAAACAACGCTCAGGCATGGAAGCATGGGGCTGGGACCCTCTTATAGCCCAGGGTGCTCTGGGAGCAATCAGCTCAGTTTCCCACATGCGTGCATTTTGGCTTCTCAAGTCTGGACTTAGCTCGCGAGCGCACCCTGGTGGTCACTGCGGAACAGGACGGCCGCATGTGCAGACATCTCTGGAAAGAAAAGCGTCGACTGGATGGAAGGAGTTCGTGGTCAGCGACCACGGACATTACAGTATCCCTCCTCTTACGCCCCTCCTCTTGGGACCAGAACGAGAGAGAAACCTCTTAATGAGGGTAGGAGCGTTGAGATTCTCTTCTGGCTCCCAGGACCTCTCTTCTGGACCAAACCCCTTCCAATCTACTACATAAAAGGTTCTTCCTTTTTCTTTTTTAATGTCCAGGATATCTTTAACCTTGAAGGTGTCTGAAGGACCGCTGGAGGCAACCGCAGGACTAGGAGTCTTGGTAAAGCAGTTCAGAACCACTGGCTTCAGGAGGGAGAGATGGAAGGAGTTGGGGATCCTGAGGGTAGGAGGCAGCCGAAGCTTGTAGGCGACAGGGTTGATCTGCTGTAGGATCACGAAGGTTCAGAGGGACCTGGGAGCAAATTTGTACGACAGCACCCTCAGTCGAATAGTCCTGGAGGACAGCCAGACCTTCGTGCCAGGAAGAAACTGAGGATGTTCTCTTCTCCTAGTGTCCGCCTTACGTTTCATGCGGTCAACCGCCAGCAGAATGGAGGATCGAGTCTGCTGCCAGATGTGCAGAAAGTCAGCAGCTGGTACCTCCGACATATCAGGCATCGGGAGAGGAATTCGTGGGTGTTGGCTGTAGACAATGAAGAACGGTGTCTTCTGTGTGGACTCGCTGGTGAAAATGAAATTAGCAGTGGATCCAGAGTCCAGATACGCAGAGACCTGATGCGTTTTCTCACCGGACACTATGGTCACGGGTATGGACAATTTAGACGGGAGTCCCTTTTTACCCAAGGTTGTCTCTCCTACAAACCCTAGGCTTTGGGGCTTTTGGGGACACAGACTTACCAGATGGCCTCCGAGGCCGCAATAAAGACAGTCCAGAAGTGCATCTGCGTTGTCTCTCCTGTGTAGATAGCTTACATTGGTCCATCCTCAGAGACTCCTGAGGAAGATCGGCATCTGAGGACGGCAGGGGTTGCTACAAGGTAAGGGCCATACTAGGAAGGCCTCCCTCCCGACTAACCTCTTGGAGCCGTTCTCAGAGCCTTCTATCAATCCGGGCAGCCAGGAGGATGAGGTCATCCAGGGTAGACGGCAGGTCCCGAGCGGAAAGTTAGTTTTTATTTTAGGAGACAGTCCATGCCAGAATGCCGCCACCAGTGCCTCATTGTTCCACAACAGTTCTCCCGCCAGGGTTCGGAAATGGATGGTGTACTTGCCCAGAGAGATGTCACCTTGGCGTAGGTTCAGCAACGAAGCCGCAGCAGAGGAGACTTGTCCAGGCTCCTCAAACACCATGCAAAATGTCCGGAGGAACCCCTGGAAGTCACGGGTCTCTGGTCCTTGTCTCTCCCAGATAGGATTCGCCCCTGCAAGGGCCTTGCCAGTAAGAAGGGAGATGATGAAAGCGACCCTTGCGCCATCAGACGAAAATGCCCTAGAATACAGGCTGAAGTGAATCTGGCACTGGTTCAAAAAACCACGACAGGTACTTGCGTCTCCATCATAGCGGTCAAGAAGGCAAAGAAAAACAAGGATCAACACTGCCAGGAGGTGTAGTCTGAGGAACAGAACTGCCATGAGGTGTAGTAGGAGGAACGGCAACTCGTGCCTCCTGCCAACATGCGAGAATGTTCAAGGCCTGGAGGAGTTGGTCCTGTCGAGACCGGAGGTCTAGCATATCCGCCCGCATCTCTTGAGACGCCGTCATGGTCTTGGATCGACCAGCGGGGTCCATGATCTGAGCGTGCTTTCACGTTGGGTTCGTGGACCCACTGGGCTGTACCGCCTTGGCGGTATGGCAGTTGGCCAACAGGGTGCAGGTCACAGTTCGTATAAGATACCTATGGCAGCTTGGACAGTAGCAAGGCAGGCCCGGCTGGGACTAGGCAGCAGGTAGACGTCAGGCATGGAGCAGCAGGACAGGCGTAGGTACAGCACAGCATGGCTACAGTACAACACGGCACTGGAACAGGATAACACGGGATACAGGAACACTGGAACTGGAATAAACTAGGAGACCATTTGCAAGACAAACTAGGATACGACAAACAACGCTCAGGCATGGAAGCATGGGGCTGGGACCTTCTTACAGTCCAGGGTGCTCTGGGAGCAATCAGCTCAATTTCCCACATGCGTGCACTTTGGCTTCTCAAGTCTGGACTGAGCTCGCGAGTGCACCATGGTGGTCACTGTGGAACAGGACGGCCGCATGTGCAGACATCTCTGGAGAGAAGGGCGTCAACTGGATGGAAGGAGTTCGTGGTCAGCGACCACGGACGTTACACACACACTCTCCATACAAGTCTATGGAGAGGGGAGCAGGAGAATGAAGCAGGAGCAGAGTGAGAAAGATATAGGTTTCTATGTCCCTCCAGTGCTGGATTCTCAGCTACACTGGTTTGTACTGCAGTATAATCTCCTCCATGCTGCTGCTGCAGCTTCTATATATGTGATAGAGATAGGAGAGCAGGATTCCCCTATTCTATGCATGCAGTCTATAGAAGACATAATAGCCATTAGGCTCTACCCACTAGCTTTGAGATAACTAAGAATTAGAGAGAGAGAGAGAGAGAGAGAGAGAGAGAGAGCCTGCAGCGCGGTGGAACTGCTAATTGATGCAGAATAACAAGTCATAAAATGGCCAGAAATAGTGTTATTCCTCATGTATGCATATATGACAGCTTATTCTGGAAAGTCACCTAAAAAGTTTGTTTTAGGAACGCTTTAAGAGACTCAGCAATGCAGCTGAAAGTTATAGATGGGCTGCGGCCATCAGCCATGAAGAGAAGTTGGGGGGACCAAGAAGATCTTTTGAATCGGGGTCCATGAGCCTTTAGCACATAGAATACAGTCTACCAGCAGTGTTCTATGAGAGAGTGAGTATGGTACAAAAGATGTCTTTAGGGGGCCACACGGCTGCTCACCACTGAGCAAACAGCATGAGCAAAAAAAATTTATTGAATGATTGCAATAAGAAACAGAATGAGGTTTACGGCTATACACAATGGAGGAGATGTATCAAAATTGGTGCAAAGGAAAAGCTGATTAGTTGCCCATGGCAACCAGATTCCACCTCTCATTTTTTAGAGGCCCTTTTGGAAAATGTAAGCAGCAACCTGATTGGTTGCCATGGACAACTACTCCACTTTTCATTTACATTAGTTTTGATACATCACGTAAAAAAATGGCAGTTGACTGAAGTGTTTTTTTATGGCAGAAAACGTGCCACTGACTCCAAAAACCCTATAAAAACAAACCGAAATGCTATGTATGTAGATAATATATTTTATCATAAACTTTCCATTAACATTTGACTGCAGCGTTTATGGCCCCCCTTACAAAAAAAAAGCGCTGTGTATAAAACTGGCCTTATAGTAGTCTGATAAGTCTTCAAGTATACAGTTAGGTCCAGAATTATTTGGACAGTGACATAATCTTCATGATTTGGGCTCCGCATGCCACCTCATTGGATTTGAAATGAAACAACTGAGATGCAATTGGAGTGTAGACTTTCAGGTTTAATTCAAGGGGCTGCACAAAAATATCCTGTGAAATGTTTAGGAATTGCGACCATTTTTCTACACAGCCTCCTCATTTCAGGGGCTCAAAAGTAATTGGACAAATTAACATTACTATAAATAAAATGTTTGTTTTTTAATACTTTGTAGAGAATCCTTTGCAGGCAATGACTGCCTGAAGTCTGGAACCCATGGACATCGCCAAACGCTGGGTTTTCTCCTTTGTGATGCTTTGCCAGGCCTGTACTGCAGCTGTCTTCAGTTGTTGCTTATTTGTAGGTCTTTCTGCCTAAAGTTTTGTCTTAAAGAGGCTCTGTCACCAGATTTTGCAACCCCTATCTGCTATTGCAGCAGATCGGCGCTGCAATGTAGATAAGAGTAACGTTTTTATTTTTAAAAAACGAGCATTTTTGGCCAAGTTATGACCATTTTTGTATTTATGTAAATGAGGCTTGCAAAAGTACAACTGGGCGTGTTGAAAAGTAAAAGTCCAACTGGGCGTGTATTATGTGTGTTACATCTGGGCGTGTTTACTTCTTTTACTAGCTGGGCGTTCTGACGAGAAGTATCATCCACTTCTCTTCAGAACGCCCAGCTTCTGGCAGTGCAAAGACACAGCGTGTTCTTGAGAGATCACGCTGTGTCGTCACTCACTTCCTGCCCCAGGTCCTGCATCGTGTCGGACGAGCGAGGACACATCGGCACCAGAGGCTACAGTTGATTCTGCAGCAGCATCGGCGTTTGCAGGTAAGTCGATGTAGCTACTTACCTGCAAACGCTGATGCTGCTGCAGAATCAACTGTAGCCTCTGGTGCCGATGTGGCCGACACGATGCAGGACCTGGGGCAGGAAGTGAGTGACGTCACAGTGTGATCTCTCGAGAACACGCTGTGTGTCTGCACTGCCAGAAGCTGGGTGTTAACGAACAGAAGTGGATGATGCTGATTCGTCAGCATCATACACTCCCATTCCTAACGCCCAGCTAGTAAAAGAAGTAAAAACGCCCCGATGTACACACATAATACACGCCCAGTTGTACTTTTACTATAAACACGCCCAGTTGTACTTTTGCAAGCCTCATTTGCATAAATACAAAAATGGTCATAACTTGGCCAAAAATGCTCGTTTTTTAAAAATAAAAACGTTAGTGTAATCTACATTGCAGCGCCTATCTGCTGCAATAGCAGATAGGGGTTGCAAAATCTGGTGACAGAGCCTCTTTAAGCAAGTGAAATGCATGTTCGATCGGGTTGAGATCTGATGATTGACTTGGCCATTGCAGAATATTCCACTTCTTTGCCTTAATAAACTCCTGGGTTGCTTTCGCAGTATATTTTTGATCATTGTCCATCTGTACTGTGAAGCGACGTCCAATCAACCTTGCTGCATGTGTTTGAATCTGAGCAGAAAATATATCCCTGAACACTTCAGAATTCATCCGGCTTCTTCTGTCTTCAGTCACATCATCAATAAAACACTAGTGACCCAGAGCCTTTGGCAGCCATGCATGCCCATACCATCACACTGCCTCCACCATGTTTTACAGAGGATGTGGTGTGCTTTGGATCATGAGCCGTTCCAAGCCTTCTCCATACTTTCTTCCTCCTATCATTCTGGTGCAGGTTGATCTTAGTTTAATCTGTCCAAAGAATGCTGTTCCAGAACTGGGCTGACTTCTTTACGTGTTGTTTGGCAAAGTCTAATCTGGCCTTTCTATTTTTGAGGCTGTTTAATGGTTTGCACCTTGTGGTGAACCCTTGGTATTTGCTCTCATGAAGTCTTCTCTTTATGGTAGACTTAGATACTTATACACCTACCTCTAGGAGAGTGTTCTTCACTTGGGTAGATGTTGTGAAGGGGTTTTTCCTCACCATGGAAAGGATTCTGCGATCATCCACCACTGTTTTCTTCCATGGACATCCAGGCCTTTTGGAGTTCACGAGATCACCAGTGCGCTCTCTTTTTCCAAGAATGTACGAAACTGTTGATTTGGCCACGCCTAACATTTGTGCTCTCTCTCTCTCTCTGATGGATTTCTTAATTTTTTTCAGCCTAACGATGGTCTGTTTCACTTGCATTGAGAGCTCCTTTGACCTCATGTTGTGGGTTCACAGCAACAGCTTCCAAATGCAAATGCCACACCTGGAATCAACTCCAGACCTTTTACCTGCTTAATTGATGATGGAATAATGAGGGAATAGCCCATACAGCCTATTAAATAGCTTTTGAGATAGTTCTCCAATTACCTTTGGTCCCTTGAAAAAGAGGCAGCTACATATTAAAGAGCTGTAATTCCTAAACCCTTCCTCAAATTAGGATGTGAATACCCTCAAATTAAAGCTCGGAGTCTGCACTTTAAGCCCATATTGGTTATATAACTGTATATTCAATATGTTTTGGTAAACAGCTAAAATGCCAAAACTTGTGTCACTGTCCAAATAATTCTGGACCTAACTGTACATACTAAATACTAAGCATTAACCCCTTGCTGTCACATCCATTATTGTATTTTCATTTTCGCTTTTTTCTCCCCATCTTCCAAAAGCCATACGTTTTTTATTTTTCCGTCGAAAAGCCATATGAGGGCTTGATTTTTGCGGGACGAGTTGTAGTTTTTCATGGTACCATTTATTGTACCATATAATGTACTGGGAAACTAGAAAGAAATTCTTTGTGAGTTGGATTGGGGAAACAACAGCGATTTCTCCATTGTTCTTCAGGTTTTGTTTTTACGGTGCTTACTGTGGAATAAAAACGACATGTTAACTCTATTCTGTGGGTCAATATAATTACGGCGATACCAAATTTATATAGTTTTTTTTATGTTTTATGATTTTACAAGGAAGAAGCCAATTGTTAAAAATAAAATTTATGTGTTGCCATATTCTGAGAGCCATATCTTTTTTATTTTTCGATCAAGCGGTATGAGGGTTTATTTTTGTGGGGCAAGCTGTAGTTTTTATTGGTACCATTGCTATGTACTAATAACTTTTTGATCACTTTTTATTCCATTTCTTGTGGGAGATAAGGTGACCAAAAAACAGCGATCCGGGCGTTTTATTTTTATTTATTTTTACTGCATTCAATGTGTGGGTTAAAAAAATATATTGTAACAGTTTGTACTTTTACGGACATGGCGATACCAATCATGTTTCCTTTTTTGTTTGTTTTTTACAATGCTTTAGGGGAAAATGGAAGAAATGGTCTTTTTTTAAACTTTATTTTTATTTCCTTTTTTTTTACATAAAAAAAACCTTTAACTGCTTCTTACTTTTTTGATTAATTCCCCCTAGGGAACTTGAACCAGCGATTGTTGAATCACTTGCACGATATACTGCAATACTTCGTGATTTTGACAGGCTCCTATTAAGCCTTGCCTCTGGCAGAGCTTAATAAGAGCACGAAGATGGCAGACCTGGGGGCCTTCATTAGGCCCCCAGGCTGCCTTAACAGCCATCGGCATCCTGCAATCGCTTTGGTGGGAGGTCCAATGGGGCCATCCTCTTTCTATCCACTTAGAAGCCGGAGTCGCATTGACCGTGACATCTAAGGGGTTGAACGAGTGGGATTCCACTCGTTGCCGTCAAGTGTCGGCTGTTTCATACAGCAGACTCCTGCTAAGTATGGGGTGGGCTCAGCCCGTGAGCCTGCTCAATACTTCCCCTTGCTGGCAAGGGGTTAATTGAAGTATCAGTACACAATGTCTGAAATTAATGCAATAGACAACTCTTCATATGAATGCCGCTGATTGCTGAGTGTTTGACTCCTGATATCAGCTGCTATCACTGGGGAAGCTACAAGCAGCTTCTGTAGCAACACTGCAGGATAAATGTAATATTACATTGCACTTATTCTAATAAATGGCAACCAAGTAATATATGGTCATGCCACGTCTGCCAGAATAAGAGCTGCTCCTAGCAGGCTAATAGAAAGAGGTTCGTAGTGGGGGTACCACCACGATGATGTCCATGTACCCTAATAGATCATATAGACAGGGGTCGTCAAAACAACTAACTTACGTAAACATATTGGACTTCATGCATAAAATCATGTGCAGACAAAAGGACAGTGTTACTTATAGCAACCAATCAGAGGACTTATTTCATTGCTAAACCTGTTTTTTAAAAATGAAAACTGGAATCTGGTTGCTGGTCAACACCCCCCCCCCCCCCCGTCTTCTACAGGAGAGGAGAGCCCTGCACTGGTTGACTCTACCGCCTTATTGTCGGAGAGAAGGATAATGTGATCCTCAGACTTGTTACTTTTTTGCTAATGTGCTTATTCTGAACAGATTCCCACCCACCACCATGGAGATGGATCCAACCAGAGCGGAGTAGCCACATGGAATTAAAGCTATGCCCTTGGCTTTCACTTACAGTATATATATATACATGCTTAATAAAATCCAATTGCTCTTTTGGAGTGCAGTTAACCAGGCTTTCATAAAATTTCTTTCCTTATTTAATACGACGTGAGTGTTAATGCTAGCGCTGCATTTTATGAAACGTTTCCATGTCCCCTGTAATTCTGGAGGTCAGCCAATATGCCACTGAGTTATAGTGCATCCAACCAGGTGGCTGAATGTCCAATAGCTTTGTTCTTTTGATGGTTTCTTTGTCTCTAGACAACCTCCTTAACTATTTATGCTTATTGTTCCTTTGATAAATTACGCATTTTACTTTTACTTCAGACCATAAATTTGTCTCTGACATCCCAACGTATTATAATGATTATAATTTATTTATGGAAATGGTAAACGACCAATAGTTTAATTATGTTTTGATGCTATTATAATCTTCTTAGCGTGTTTTTTTCTATACTATAAAACACAGTTTTAATTTTGTCCACTATAACATCTAGTAAGAGTGATCTATCGCCTTTCACCTTTAATAGGCACTGTATATAATAAGAAAGAAAATTTAATATTTTAGGATTGCGGCTAAATTAAACTGCATATCGATGGGACAATTTTGTTAATTGTTGAACCATTTGACAACTGTTACGTCTATGGTGCTCAAGTGACCCGGAAAAATCAATCAAAGTCAATAAAATGTTTAAAGGTCATTTAAAAAAAATACATTAAAAAAAATAGAATTTTTACATCTAGAAGGATTAGAAAAACGTGGCTGTTTCGTAAAAAAAACACTGACACACCTGTCCATAAGTTATGTGTAGTATTGCAGCTTAGCCTCATTCACTTCAATGCAGCAGGGCTGCAATACCAGACATAACCCATGAACAGGTGTGGTGTTGTTTTTGGAAGAAAACAGTTGTTTCTCTAATAATGGACTACCCCTTTAAGGAAAAGTTTCCCCTGTACATATTAGAGAACAATTGCTAATACTGTACCAGTCTTAATTTTCAATGCAGTCTGCGCTGTATTTATTAACGTGACCCCTTCAAAAAGATTACAGCGAAACGCGTGTAGGGCCTCTCAGTGTGGTGGTCTTGTGTGTGTAGGGGGACAGCATGCAGCACACTGGATGGGATCTGCTTTAGATTCTTATTTGGGTCCTCATATATATATATATATATATATATATATATATATATATATATATATATATATATATATATATATATATGAACAAAAAGATCCAGCAGCACCAGTGTAGTGTGGGTGCAAGCCAACGAGAGCAGACCAAGATCCCAATTATATACGATACAAAAATAGGCAGCACTCCATTCAAATCAAGGTGAAAAAAGAGGGTACTTTATTGTCCCATAGACAGCAACGTTTCAGCTCCTTCCACTGGAGCCTTTCTCAAGCCAATTTGCTTTTATGTCATTTATAATAAAGCATTCAACTTTTGTATGGTACAAACTATGCACTATTAGTTCCTTCTTTGATATTGATACGGATATGTTTACATACAATTCTATAGGTATGCTCTCTAATAAAATTACAAGTTATGGTTACTGGATTACTGGAGATGGGTAGTTGATCCAGGGATTTATTCGTATTGCCATATTGGAGCCGGGAAGGAATTTTCCCTAGGATGAGGAAAATTGGCTTTTGCCTTATGGGGGTTTGGCCTTCCTCTGGATCAACATTGCAGTATAATAGACTGAACTGGATGGACATGTCTTTTTTCAGCCTTACAAACTATGATACTTTATTGGATGAAGGATATATATTCCCATGTGCCAGTACACCCCATTAGTGTGCCATGCTGACAAACGTTTTTGGCACAAAATGCCACATTTTTTCTATGCATTGCTCTTTGCCCCGGATATACATGTGCACTGGACTTTCTTTACAGCCTGTGGACTGTTCCTATTGAACTGTAATAAGTGGCTTATGAGTGAGGTGGCAAGCGGCCAGTGTAGGCCACATGGCCAGCTCACTTATTATATGAGGGGAGAGGTTGTGATGGTGTATTATGTGTGGTTTATTGTGAGCCCTCAGCAGAGAGGAATGATTCTGTAATCAGGTACCACATGTCGTGTCTCCAGCATATGGACAATCAGAGGAGTCAGAGGTGCAGTCCACAAGACATAAAGTGTCCTCATTGTCCAGACTCCACAGGGGGTCATCAGAAGGCACCACCATCAGTCAGCTAGAGTGCAGACCAGCAAACCAAGCAGATCCAATTTTCTCCCCTACTGTGTCCTCATCCTGGCTGTGGCAGACAATAGTTGGGCAATACACATAATAGTACGAAAAACACAACTCACATGCAGACAGTAGAACTACAAACTAAAGTCATTATAACAAATGATGGTGACTAGAAACTGCCAAGATATTCCTCCCCCTGAGGGGTATATAAGGGCTTGACCTGGGGAGGATGGAGATCTCCTGGATGTAGACTTTAATGAGAGCTAAAGCTGAGGCCAGCGCTCTGAGGAGTTTCCTTTGATTACCTTATTTTGTGGACTGTGCGCTGTTCCTGCAGTGAAGGCTGCTTGTTCTGTAAGCATTGGAAGAAATAAACCCTGTTGGAGTTGCCCCGTCGTCACTGGCTCTGTTGAGCGTGTATTAACCTAACGAACCCCATGACAACCAGACATGGGGAAATCCAATTCTCTGCCATTGTTTTCCCCTGTACCATAAACAGAATACAAGAGCGTTTATGGGACCAAGAAGAGCAGTCGTGGGGGATTCAGTCTGCCTCCACCTGCCTTTCCCAGTTATCAGAACTGTACTAAATTGTGATTCAGGTAATAGATTCTAGGGATAAAAAGAAATTAGAGATGCTCTAAATGAAATGTACAGTGAAGGAAATAAGTATTTGATCCCTTGCTGATTTTGTACGTTTGCCCACTGTCAAAGACATGAACAGTCTAGAATTTTTAGGCTAGGTTAATTTTACCAGTGAGAGATAGATTATATGAAAAAAAACCTGAAAATCACATAGTCAAAATTATATATATTTATTTGCATTGTGCACAGAGAAATAAGTATTTGATCCCCTACCAACCATTAAGAGTTCAGCCACCTCCAGACCAGTTACACGCTCCAAATCAACTTGGTGCCTGCATTAAAGACAGCTGTCTTAGGGCAAAGCCACACGTGGCGGAATTGCTCTTGAATTCCGCTGCGGACACTCCGCAGCGTTAATCCGCAGCGGAGCCGTTTCTCCATTGACTTCCACTTCTATTTAGTAGGGTTCGTTTAGACGAAGCGGAAAATTCCGCTACGGAGCATAGGCTGCGGTGCGGAATTTGGTGTCCGCAGCATGCAATGGATGTTGCGAAGTTGTGGCGGACTGGTTGCGGACTCATGGCGGAATTTCTCCATTGACTACAATGGAGATTCTAATTTCCGCAATGAAGTCCGCAGCTGTCATGCACATGTTATGTGTGCTGCGGATGCGTCTTGCTTTTTTGACATGACATTTCTTCATTCTGGCTGGACCTATGTATTTCTAGGTCTACAGCCAGACTGAGGATGTCAATGGGGCTCCCGTAATTACGGGAGCGTTGCTAGGAGACGTCAGTAAATAGTCACTGTCCAGGGTGCTGAAAGAGTTAAACGATCGGCAGTAACTGTTTCTGCACCCTGGACAGTGACTACCGATCCCAATATACATCAACCTGTAAAAAAAATAGAAGTTCATACTTACCGAGAGCTCCCTGCTTCTGTCTCCAGTCCGGCTTCCCAGGATGACGTTTCAGTCTAAGTGACGGCTGCAGCCAATCACAGGCTGCAGCGGTCACATGGACTACCGCGTCATCCAGGGATGTCGGGCTGGATGCCGAAAGTGGGACGCGTCACCAAGACAACGGCCGGTAAGTATGAAATTCGTTTACTTTCACTAGGGAAAGTGCTGTCCCTTCTCTCTATCCTGCACTGATAGAGAGAAGGGAAGCACTTTTACCGCAGTCCGCAGCAGCTAGTCCGCATCAATTTACTGCACATTTTGGGCAGATCCGCCGCAGAATCTGCAACGCAGATTCTGTGCGGCATTGATGCGGACAGTTGCGGAGGAAATCCGCCACGTGTGGGCATGCCCTTACATGGTCACCTGTATAAAAGACTCCTGTCCACAGACTCAATTAATCAGTCTGACTCTAACTTCTACAACATGGGCAAGACCAAAGAGCTTTCTAAGGATGTCAGGGACAAGATCATAGACCTGCACAAGGCTGGAATGGGCTACAAAACCATAAGTAAGACGCTGGGTGAGAAGGAGACAACTGTTGGTGCAATAGTAAGAAAATGGAAGACATACAAAATGACTGTCAATCGACATCGCTCTGGGGCTCCATGCAAAATCTCACCTCGTGGGGTATCCTTGATCCTGAGGAAGGTGAGAGCTCAGCCGAAAACTACACAGGGGGGAACTTGTTAATGATCTCATGGCAGCTGGGACCACAGTCACCAAGAAAACCATTGGTAACACATTACGCCGTAATGGATTAAAATCCTGCAGTGCCCGCAAGGTCCCCCTGCTCAAGAAGGCACATGTACAGGCCCGTCTGAAGTTTGCAAATGAACATCTGGATGATTCTGAGAGTGATTGGGAGAAGGTGCTGTGGTCAGATGAGACTAAAATTGAGCTCTTTGGCATTAACTCAACTCGCCATGGTTGGAGGAAGAGAAATGCTGCCTATGACCCAAAGAACACCGTCCCCACTGTCAAGCATGGAGGTGGAAACATTATGTTTTGGGGGTGTTTCTCTGCTAAGGGCACAGGACTACTTCACCGCATCAATGGGAGAATGGATGGAGCCATATACCGTCAAATCCTGAGTGACAACCTCCTTCCCTCCACCAGGACATTAAAAATGGCTCGTGGCTGGGTCTTCCAGCACGACAATGACCCAGAACATACAGCCAAGCAACAAAGGAGTGGCTCAAAAAGAAGCACATTAATGTCATGGTGTGGCCTAGCCAGTCTCCAGACCTTAATCCCATCGAAAACTTATGGAGGGAGCTGAAGATCCGAGTTGCCAAGTGACAGCCTCGAAATCTTAATGATTTACAGATGATCTGCAAAGAGGAGTGGGCCAAAATTCCATCTAACATGTGTGCAAACCTCATTATCAACTACAAAAAATATCTGACTGCTGTGCTATCCAACAAGGGTTTTGCCACCAAGTATTAAGTCTTGTTTGCCAAAGGGATCAAATACTTATTTCTCTGTGCACAATGCAAATAAATATATATAATTTTGACAATGTGATTTTCTTTTTTTTTTTTATATAATCTATCTCTCACTGGTAAAATTAACCTAGCCTAAAAATTCTAGACTGTTCATGTCTTTGACAGTGGGCAAACTTACAAAATCAGCAAGGGATCAAATACTTATTTCCTTCACTGTATATAAGCTAGGGCAGAGGCGGGCACAGACTGAAGAGGGCCCCTGTGCAAAGAATGTGCCTGGACCCCCCATAACCTAACCACGCCCGCGCACATATAAAACTATAGAAATATATATTGCACATTTTATTACTAGTTTAAAAAACACAAGTAACAAAAATAAATAATGCAAATAATGTTACTGAATAATACCACCATAGAGTTACTGAATAATACCGCCATACCATAACCACATAGTGACTGAATAATACCCCCATAAAGTTACTGAATAATTCCGTCACACCATAAAGACATAGTGACTGAATAATACCCCATACTGTTACTGACTAATACCACCACACCATAACCACATAGTGACTGAATAATACCCCCGTACTGTTACTGAATAATACCACCACACCATAACCACATAGTGACTGAATAATACCCCCATACTGTTACTGAATAATACCACCACACCATAACCACATAGTGACTGAATAATACCCCATACTACTACTGACTAATACCCCACACCATAACCACATAGTGAATTAATAATACCCCCATACTGTTACTGAATAATACCACCACACCATAACCACATAGTGACTGAATAATAACCCCATATTATTACTGAATAATACCACCACACCATAACCACATAGTGACTGAATAATACCCCCATACTGTTACTGAATAATACCGCCACACCATAACCACAGTGACTGGATAATACCTCCATACTGTTACTGAATAATACCACTACACAATAACCACATAGTGAATGAATAATACCCCCATACTGTTACTGAATAATACTACAACACCATAACCACATAGTGACTGAAAAAATCTTCTACACCATAACCACATAGTGACTGAATAATACCCCCATACTGTTACTGAATAATACCGCCACACCATTTCCAAATAGTGACTGAATAATACCCCCATACTGTTACTGAATAATACCTCCACACCATAACCACATAGTGACTGAATAATACCACCACACCATAACCACATAGTGACTGAATATTACCCCCATACTGTTACTGAATAATACTGCCACATCATTAACACATAGTGACTGAATAATACCCCCATACTGTTACTGAATAATACCGCTACACCATAACCACATAGTGACTGAATAATACCCCCATAAAGTTACTGAATAATACCACCACACCATAACCACATAGTGACTGAATAATACCCCCATACTGCTACTGACTAATACCCCACACCATAACCACATAGTGAATTAATAATACCCCCATACTGTTACTGAATAATACCGCCTCACCATAACCACAGTGACTGTATAATACCCCCATACTGTTACTGAATAATACCACCACACAATAACCACATAGTGAATGAATAATACCCCCATACTGTTACTGAATAATACTGCAACACCATAACCACATAGGGACTGAAAAATACTCCCATACTGTTACTGAATAATACCTCCACACCATTTCCACATAGTGACTGAATAATACCGCATACTGTTACTGAATAATACCGCCACACCATTTCCACATAGTGACTGAATAATACCCCCATACTGTTACTGAATAATACCTCCACACCATAACCACATATTGACTGAAAAATACCACCACACCATAATCACATAGTGACTGAATATTACCCCATACTGTTACTGAATAATACTGCCACACCTTAACCACATAGTGACTGAATAATACCCCCATACTGTTACTGAATAATACCGCTACACCATAACCACATTGTGACTGAATAATACCCACGTGCTTTTACTGAATAATACTGCCACACCATAACCACATAGTGACTGAATATTACCCCCATACTGTTACTGAAAAAAACCTCTACACCATAACCACATAGTGACTGAATAATACGCCATACTGTTACTGATTAATACCACCACACCATAACCACATAGTGACTGAATAATACCCCCCATACTGTTACTGAATAATACCGCCACACCATTTCCACATAGTGACTGAATAATACACCCATACTGTTACTGAATAAAAAACACTATACAAAGACCAATATTAACAGCATATAGTGACCATATAATATTACCACCATATAGTGACCATAAAGTGGTAGATGCCAGTTATACACAGGAGCTCTGCAGACCAATAAGTGATTACAGCATATTTATATCTAGTGATTCACAGGTGAGCTTTCCTCTGATTAGAGTCATTCACTTTCCCTTTTCTACTCCATCCCGCCCAGACCACTGTGACGCCTTATTAGAGCCATGACTCATCTCTCCAGAATTTGACACACATACATGTTGGTTTCTCACTTTTCCAGCATGCTCCCCACCAATACCCATCCTCTAAACAAACTCGTAATCCACAGTGCCCCAGATGGTAATAATGATCCCTCAGTGCTCGACACAATAAAAGTGCACCATCAGTAACCGTGCCCCCACAGTAATAATACCCCCTTTGTGCCACCTTTTATATAGCGCCACAGCATACCTTGTAGATAGCGCCACACAGCCCTCCCCCTTGTATATTTTGCCATATAGCTCCCCCTTCTTGTATATAGTGACACCCAGCCCCTCCTTGTATATAGTGCCACACAGCCCCCCTTTGTATATAGTGATATACAGCTCCCCTCCCCTTGTATATAGTGTCACACAGCCCCCTTGTATATAGTGCCACTGAGCTCCCCCGTCTCCTTGTATATAGTGTTACACAGCTCCCCATCCCCTTGTATATAGTGCCACACAGCCCCGCTCCCCTTGTATATAGTGCCACACAGCTCCCACTCCATTTGTTTATAGTGCCACACAGCCCCCCTTAATTTGTATATAGTGCCACAAAGTTCCCCCTCCTCTTGTATATAGTGTTACAGAGCTCTCCCCTCCACATGAAAATAGTGCCACACAGCTCCCCCCTCTTCTTATAGTGTCACACAGCTCACTCCCCCTGTTGTACATAGTGCCAGAGAGCGATACCCCCCTGTTTCAGGTAGTGCCACACTGCTTCTCCCCGTCCCCTTGCATATACTGTAGTGTCCCACATCTGCCTCCCCCTGTATATTGTCACACAGCCCCCCCCCCCCAAAAAAACATTTTTAGTTACCTTGCCCTATTCCCGCGACGGACGGAGCGCTACATAGACTCCGGGTGGGACGCTTGCGCAGTCCAGCGTGATGCAGTGACATCATCACGCTGGCCTGCGCAGGGAGCCTTCCCAGCGCTTTATAGGCTGCAGGCCTAACGTGGCCTGCAGCCTATAGTGTTCAATTGTATCTGCGTCCTGAGGACACTGATACAATTGAATGTGGCTAGCACTAGCACCGGGGCCCCCTCCGGCGCTCGCGCTGCCCGGCCAATAAATTTTATATGCAGGGCGGTGCGGTCCTCCTTATGCCTCGGGCATAGGGGCCCTGTGCCGATCTATGCGCACAGCGTTTAGGGCAGCAGAGCGGGCCCCCACCCACTCCAGAACTGGCTGCACCGGCGATACATCCGCCCCTGAGCTAGTGTTCAAATAAAGATGAAACTTTGCTTTATAACGAATTCATGTAACACACCAAGCCAAGAGTGTGTATGGGGGGTTGGAAGGAATAGCTGTCGGCTGAACGAGCATTTGGCCTAGAGCTATCTAACGTGTATGGTCACCTTTAGTCAGTCCCTGTTGAATGTTTATCTGCTGCTAGGGTTTAGCTAACATGTAATCTTGTTGGTTTGTTGATAACAACCATGATATAAATCCATGAATTAACATAGTTAAAAAGGCAGCAAGATGTTCCCATTTATCACAACAAAATTGGCCAGTACCGTCATTCTATATGGTGGCATTCAGTGGCAGAATAAACTGTTTTAGTGCCCAGGGCAAGGTTGGAAAAATGATTGTATTTATGATTTAGGTATTTAACAGACATCAGGAAATCCAATTCTCTGCCACTTCAATCATGATTGGGTAATACTGAAGGTGGGTACTATTTAGATAGATTGTATTTCTCTGCAGTTATCCAAGTGACTGAAACTGCCTATTACTTCAAAAAGTATAAACTCCATCAAAACTGAAGAATTGCATTAAGGCTATGAATATATTTCAAGCTTCCCATTTTTTCTTCACTAGAGGGGAAGCAGCAAGAGACAACACTGTTTGTGTCCCATTGTGGGTATCGGGGTAACTTACATTTGGGTGCTATCAAAATTCAGTCTCCAAGTTCAGTTTATAGGGACCAAATTTTTTGCAGTGTTCGCATTACAAAGTACGAGCAGAACTGGGACTTATTCTGTTAACTTTCTGAAAGTAATATTTCCCTTAAATGAAGGACCAGATACAGTTAGGTCCAGAATTATTTGGACAGTGACCCAATCTTCGTGATTTGGGCTCTGCATGCCACCACATTGGATTTGAAATGAAACAACTGAGATGCAATTGAAGTGTAGACTTTCAGGTTTAATTCAAGGGGTTGAACAAAAATATCCTGTGAAACGTTTAGGAATTGCAACCATTTTTCAACACAGCCTCCTCATTTTAGGGGCTCATATGTAATTGGACAAATTAACATTACCATAAATAAAATGTTTTTTTTTAATACTTTGTAGAGAATCCTTTGCAGGCAATGACTGCCTGAAGTCTGGAACCCTTGGACATCACCAAACGCTGGGTTTCCTCCTTTGTCATGCTTTGCCCGGCCTTTACTGCAGCTGTCTTCAGTTGTTGCTTGTTTGTGGGTCTTTCTGCCTTAAGTTTTGTCATAGTGTCTTTGGCAGCCATGCATGCCCATGCCATCACACTGGATCCACCATGTTTTACAGAGTATGTGGTGTGCTTTGGATCATGAGCCATTTCAAGCCTTGTCCATACTTTCTTCCTCCCATCATTCTGGTACAGGTTGATCTTAGTTTCATCTGTCCAAAGAATAATGTTCCAGAACTGGGCTGGCTTCTTTAGATGTTGTTTGGCAAAGTCTAATCTGGCCTTTCTATTTTTGAGGCTGATTAATGGTTTGCACCTTGTGGTGAACCCTCTGTATTTGCTCTCATGAAGTCTTCTCTTTATGGTATACTTAGCTACTGATACACCTACTTCCAGGAGGGTAGATGTTGTGATGGGGTTTTTCTTCACCATGGAAACGATTAGGCGATCATCCAGCACTGTTGTCTTCCGTGGATTGATTAACGAGGGAATAGCACATGCAGCCCATTGAATAACTTTTGAGATAATTGTCCAATTACTTTTGGTCCCTTGAAAAAGAGGCAGCTACATATTAAAGAGCTGTAATTCCTAAACCCTTCCTCAAATTAGGATGTGAATACCCTCAAATTAAAGCTGAGAGTCTGCAATTTAAGCCCATATTGATTATATAACTGTATATTCAATATGTTTTGGTAAACCGCTAAAATGCCAAAACTTGTGTCACTGTCCAAATAATTCTGGACCTAATTGTACCTTTACATAGTAATGTACATCTTAGCAAACCATATAGCTGCGAAGCTCTAAAGAATTTTCCTGGTAAACCGAATTAATTCAGAGAGTTTTTCATAAAAAAATAAATAAAAAATACAATAGGGCCTCATGTACATAGCAATGCATAGGGTAAAATCCGAACGGAAATATTCCACTGTGTGTAGACTCAGCCTTAGGGTCCGTATTTGAGACTCGTAGGTAATCCATGTGCCGCCATATGGTGCCAATATGAGGCACCAAATTCTCCTCTGGGAGCAGATGTTGTGCTGAAGATGAGTTTGATTTTCCTTTTTGATCTATAAACATATGTGGGGAAAATTCACCACAAACAGTTTAGAGATAGTGAGTGTGGCCGGAAAAATAATAACAGGGGTTAAAAATGCACAGTGAGTCCCTCAAACCTCACTAAAACTGAACAATCATTAACATAAATACAAAGAAATGCAAAATTTAGTGTTGGGTCCTGGGTGCTTTCTTCTTCTCTCAGTCAGCCATGACTAGATTGCTTGGTTCTCTGATCCTGCTGTCTGATGAGAGCTATCAACAAGATTTGCTAAACGCAGGCCTAATGTCAATGTTGAAAGACTGTTTAGATTTAGATTTGACTGCTCATGTGCAGCCATTTCTCCATTGAGAATAAGCACCAGTCCCACCCCCCACCCCGGGCATTCTAGCAATCCATGGGGAGCCGATTGGTTTGAATAACCACCGTTCAGACTTTTATGTCAGTTGATATTCCATAAAACAGAAATGTAATAATAAAAAGCCTGTAAATAACACATGGTAGGGAATATGGAATGGAACAGTATGGTGTCAAGCATGATATTGGATATTCTGGCTCTACATTTCACATCTGATCAAGGTACACAATATAGACAAAAGTATTGGGACACCTGCACATTATACCTACAGGAGCTTTTATGACATCCAATTATAAATCCATACGCATTAATATGGAGTTGGTTCCCTCTTTGCAGCAGTAACTGCTTCCACTCTTCTGTGAAGGCTTTCTACAAGATTTTGGCGTGTGTCTAGGGACATTTTTGTCCATTCATCCAGAAGAGCATTTTAACAGTCAGACACTGATGTTGGACGAGAGGTCCTGGCTTGCAATCTCCGTTGTAGTTCATCCTAAAGGGGTCGATGGGGTCGAGGTTAGGGCTCTGTGTGGGCCATTCTTCATACCAAACTCACTTGACCATGCCTTTATAGACCTTAATTTGTGCACTGGGGCACAGTCATGCTGAAACAGAAAAGCGCCTTCCCCAAACTGTTACTGCAAAGTTGGAACATGCAACTGTCCAAAATGTCTTGGTATGCTGAAGCATTAAGATTTCCCTTCACTGGAACTAAGGGGCCTAAACCAACCCCTCAAAAACAACCCCATAACGTTATCCCTCCTCCACAAATCTTTACAGTTGGCACAATGAATCGTATTTCGTCACACCACAAAACACGTTTCCCCTGCTCTCCACCTGAGTCCAGTGGTGGCGTGCTTTACACCACTCTATCCGACGCTTGGAATTGTGCTTGATGATGTAAGGGTAGGATGTAGCTGCTCTGCCATGGAAACCAATGCCATAAAGCTCCCGGCGCACAGGTTTTGTGCTGATGTTAATGCCAAAGGAGGTTTGGAACTCTGCCGTTATTGAGTCATTTGGCGACCTTTATGTGGTATGCACCTCAGCACTAGGCAACCCCACTATGTAACTTTACATGGAGTTGCTGTGGTTCCTAAACACTTCCACTTTGCAAAAATAATATCAATCAAAGTTGAACGTGGAATTTCCAGGAGGGAAGAAATTTCCCAAACTGACTTGTAACAACGGTGGCATCCTATTACAGTAACACACTGGAATTCAGTGAGCTCTTTAGAATTACCCATTCTTTCACAAATGTTTGTAAGGCCCGATTTACACGAGCGCGTGCGTTTTGCGCACGCAAAAAACGCGGCGTTTTGCATGCGCAAAAGGCACTTAACAGCTGCGTGTGTCATCAGTGTATGATGCGCGGCTGCGTGGCTTTCGCGCAGCCGCCATCATTATGACACTCCGTTTGAATGTTTGTAAACAGAAAAGCACGTGGTGCTTTTCTGTTTACATTCAGAGTTCGACAGCTGTTGCGCGAACCACGCAGTTCGCACGGAAGTGCTTCCGTGCGGCATGCATGGTTTTCACGCACCCATTGACTTCAATGGGTGTGTGATGCGCGAACAGCGCACAAAGAAAGGACATGTAGTGAGTTTTATGCAACGTACTCGCGCTGCGCAAAACTCACGCACTGTTTGCACTGCCCCATAGCCTAATATAGGTGGGTACGACACGCGTGAAAAGCACGCGCGTATATTACGCTCGTGTAAATGATGCCTAAAGGCGACTGCATGGCTAGGTGCTGGATTTTATGCACCTGTGGCAATGGGACTGATTGAGACACCTGGATTCAATGAATAAGAGGTGTGTCCAAATACTTTTGTCCATATAGTGTGTATGTGAATACAATAATCGTGGAGAGATGATCTTAGAGGAGAATAGAGGTATTTTAGACTTGAATAGCAATTCCAAATATTTTCAGACAAAAGGGTGTGTAAAATAGTCCAAATAGATAGCATACTCTTGACACATATTTCTTTACTATTAAAAAACTTGTTAGGAAGAAACATTGAGCAAAGATATTTTTAGACACGCTCCTTGGGAAATGCCAGAAAGTGAGAAGTAAACAAAATAGTTTTCCAACACATGTTGTTCTTGAACTGACCATTTTTTGGGTAATAAAAAAGATAATTTACTTATCTCTAATCCCCATCTGATACAGATTCAGAGCAGTATGAGATTTATTATTTATTGATGTGAATGATAATAATGCATGGAACAGCGCAGTTTTTCAACAGTTTTCCAGATATGTTTTTGCGCAGTTTGAACACAGCAGCGTGCAAATGCTACAGAAATGTCAAGCGGTGTTTTCATGGCTTGCTGCCTTTTTTAAATAAAACCTACTCTGAATGGCCACATTATTAGACACACCTGCGCTTTCCTATATGTAAATTGGACACGTGACCCAGAAGCGCAGCAAGTGAGCAAGTTTTCCTTGAATCACTTTAAGGGTAGGAACACACACGGCATAGTCAGGGCTGATACACTGCATCAAGCTGCGCAGCGTATCCGCCCTGAACACCGCAGGGAATGATGTCTGAAATCCTGCACCACACCATTCCACTGCGTAAATGATCGCACATACTTACTCCCTCCCTCCTCTGAGGTCCGCGCCGGCCTCCCTGTATGACGTTGCAGGCCATGTGACCGCTGCAGCCTGTGATTGGCTGCAGCGGTCACATGGGATGCAATGTAATCCAGGGAGGCTGGACTGGAGAAGAAGCAGGGAACTCTGGGTGAGTATAACGTTATTATTACTTTTTGCAACACTCACCACTATGTTGCTTTAAGCACCCTATTGAATTCAATGGGAAAACCCGCAACAGCAGAGCTGCGATTCCGCAGCATTAATTGAAATGCTGCGGTTGAAGAATCCGCACAGCAGGTAAATCTATGTGCGTTATTTTCGGCGCCATTTTTCCGCAATGTGGGGACGAGATTTGTTGAAATCTCACCCACACTCCTGCTACCGTAATATATTTTCTGCAATGAATCCGTTACGGAAAATCCGCAGTGTTTACGCCAACCATGTGTAGTTTTCCCGTGCAATGGTGTCAAGAGTAAACAGAGAATGGTGTGATTGAGGAGTGACACCCAGCGAAAGGGGATCCTGTGGACGTCAACAACTTTTCTCTAAAGGGGTCAGAGGAGAATGTTAAGAATCGTTCTGACAAACAAGTAGTGTACAGTCAAGCAAATTACAGCAGAATACAAAACTCGGTATTGCTTAACACGAATGGGCTATAATAGACGACCAGTTTAAGTGCCACTGCTGTCTAAGGGTAAGTTCACACGCAGTGGTTTCAGGCGTAATTTGGGAGTTTTACGCCTCGAATTATGCCTGAAAAAAACGCCCCTAATACGCCTACAAACATCTGCCCATTGAAATCAATGGGAAAAACAGCATTTAGTTCATACGGGTCTTTTTATGCCTCTGTTTCAAAAAACGGAGCGTAAAAAGACGCTCCGTAAAAAGACGTGCATGTCACTTCTTCAGGCGTTTTTTGGAGCTGATTTTCCATTGAACACTATGAAAAACGCCACAAAAAACACCTGAAAAGAAGCCTCAAAAGAAGCTCCAAATTTCATTTTCAGCTTCAAAAATGCCTGAAAATCATAGGCTGTTTTCTCTGAAATCAGCTCCGTAATTTCAGACGTATTTTGCTAAGCCGTGTGAACATGCCCTAAGGGGTATGTTCACACGGCCTATTTACGGACGTAATTCGGGCGTTTTACGCCTGGAATTACGTCCGAAATTACGGCTTGAATGAGTTGACAAACATCTGCGCATTGAAAGCAATGGGCTGACGTTTGTCTGTTCACACGAGGCATATATTTACGCGTCGCTGTCAAAAGACGGCGCGTAAATAGACGCCCGCGCCAAAGAAGTGTCCTGTCACTTCTTGGGACGTAATTGGAGCCGTTTTTCATTGACTCCAATGAAAAGCAGCGCCAATTACGTCCGTAATGGATGCAGCGTTCAAGGCCTGCACATGCCGTTACGGCTGAAATGACGGGGCTGTTTTCTCCTGAAAACAGCCCCGTAATTTCAGCCGTTACGGACGCTGCCGTGTGAACATACCCTAAGGCTGGATTCACTCGAGCACATTACGTCCATAATGGACGGAACGTATTTCGGCCGCAAGTCCCGGACCGAACACACTGCAGGGAGCCGGGCTCCTAGCATCATAGTTATGTACGACTCTAGGAGTCCCTGCCTCTCCATGGAACTACTGTCCCGTACTGAAAACATGATTACAGTACGGGACAGTTGTCCTGCAGCGAGGCAGGGACTCCTAGCATCGTACATAACTATGATGCTAGGAGCCCGGCTCTCTGCAGTGTGTTCGGTCCGGGGCTTGCGGCCGAAATACGTTCCGTCCATTACGGACGTAATGTGCTCGTGTGAATCCAGCCTTAGGGTAACAGAAAGGCAAGACTCCAGTGGGCAAAATAGCGCAAAAATTGGATCACTGAGCAGTGGAAAAACATCACCTGGTGAGATTAATCCAGATTTATGTTGCACCATGCTGATGGAAGGGTCAGAATTTGGCACAAGTAGCATGAATCGATGAACCCTTCCTGTTAGGTGTCAACAATTCAGACTAGTGAAGGTGGAGTAATGGTGCAGAGAATGTTTTCTTGGCACACCCTGGGTATTTTGATACCTGTGAATGGACATTTGAACAGTAGGGCTTACCTAAGCATTGTGGCCGACCAAGTTCCCTTCATGGCAGCTGTTTACCCTATGGCAGAAGGACACTTTACCAGCAACTGCGAGAAGCTATCCTGTCCACATGGTCAATATTCCTGCAGAAAAATTTCATCACCTAGTGGAATCATGATGCCATGACGAATAGCCATTTTGCATTTTTTCTCTATTTACTTCAATGTGGAAATCTGCTGTACTGAAAACCCGTGGTCGTGAATTTTAGATGCAGTACCACTATTGCAGTTTTTTTTATAGAAACTGTTAGCGCTTATTTACACGAACGTGTAATATGTCCGTGCAAAGTGCGTGATTTTCACGTGCTTCACGCGAACCTATGTTAGTCTATGGGGCCGTGCAGACAGTCCGTGATTTTCACGCAGCGTATGTCCGCTGCGTGAAACGCACGACATGTCCTATATTTGTGCATTTCTCGAGCATCAGGCACCCATTGAAGTCAATGGGAGCGTGAAAATCACGCGCAGCACACGGAAGCACTTCCGTGTAACGCGCGTGATTCACGCAAGAGCAGTAAAAATTATGAATCAAAACCACGTGCTTTTCTGTTTACAAACATACAAACAGAGTGTCATAATGATGGCGGCTGCACGAAAATCACGCAGCCACGCATCATATGGTGATGACACACGGAGCTGTTAAGTGCACACGCTCGTGTAAATCCAGCCTTATGGGAACATTTCCTACAACAAAAAAATGGTAAAATTTTACTTATTTTTTTGCGATTGGGGTACGATGCCTTTAGTTTATACATAATGGCACCAAGGTCATTTTTTTACCCGATTTTGACTTAATTTTTTAATCAGGTTTACTTAACTTTTAGATTTGCAAATAAAATATTAACCGATAATAAAACCAACATCAAAAATGACATTCGGACATCTTCAAAGTTTCAACTATGAACAGTGAAAAATCAGTTAAAACTTGGAAAGGACTAAAATAGCTTTCTCGTAAAGCATTTTTTTTAAGCTTTGAACATTAAAGGCTATTTTTAGCTACCTCTTGGAATCTCTAATGGTGACAAATAATATCTTCACTAAAAGATCTGGTTCCCATGAAAATATTGCTAGAAATATGGCATCAGCAAATCCTGTAGCTAAATTTTGCTTGTCATTCTACATAGCTGGTGTTCTGCCATGCTCCATTCAGACACTTATCAGCAAATGTGAACATGTCACCTCCATTTGTGAATTATTCACTACATTAAAGTGGTTTTCAAGGACACTATTTTTTTCATGCCAGCAGTGCACGAGCACTGAGGCGTTTTATTATTGAGAGGCAAATGGGGCGGGTATTGAGGCGTAATCAAAGAATTCAACAGGGCGGGCATTGAGGAGACTGTGGACCAATAGGATGCCTCAAACCCGGGTGTACGTCAGAAGTCCCGGGTTTGAGGCATCCTATTGGTCCACAGCCTCATCAATGTCTGCTCTGTTCATTCTTTGCTTCTACTTCAATAGCAGCACCATTGTTGTTTGCGTGCATGCTATTCCTCAGTGCTCGTGCGCTGCCCGCCCCGAAAATCGTGCTTCTATTGAAGTACAAGCAAAGAGTGAACGGAGCGGACATTGAGGAGGCTGTGGACCAATAGGATGCCTCAAAACCGGGACTTCTGACGTATACCCGGGTTTGAGGCATCCTCTTGGTCCACAGCCTCCTCAATATCCGCTCCATTCATTATTTGTTTCTGCTTCAATAGCGGCACCATTTTATATCTACAGTTATAATGGGGTACATATATTTAGTGATGAGGGGGATCACATTAGATATCTGAGGTGCGGTCACAGGATTCTGTGACCGCACCTCAGATAAAGCAGGTGGGCAGGATAAACTAAAGCGGAAGGGAGAACTAGTGTGGAGGGCCAATAAACACAGAGGGGGCGGAATAATTAATAAAGAACAGCCCTGTGTCGTTACGTAGGTCAGTAAGGTATCTACACAGGACTGTGTGTATACTAACGCTCATGCATGAGCTTGTGTCGAGATAAAAAAAAAACACAGCTTAAATGCAGAACTTCCGGCAGGGCCGAGGTAGGAAGAATAGGAAGGAAAGTGTTCAGATTTAATACAGACTATATATTAGGAACTTTATTAGATAGTTACATAGCGTAATGTGCACGGCCGCAGACCGTCGTTCCGACTTACCCCTCGACGGCCGCGGCCATGGACTTGTGAGTGCTGGCCGGCATCTCCTTCCTAGGAGACGCCAGCACTCACTTCCGCTCCGCTCTGCCCCTTAAAGGGCCAGTGCGCGCACATGTAAAACATTACCTATTAGCCCATGATTACCCTGGACTATAAAAGGGGCTCTGCCCTTTCAAAACTTGCCTGAGGATTGTTGTGTATACCCATGTTAGTCTTAGCAAATGGTCCCTTAGTGTTATCCTGTTCCCGTTGTTCCCGTACCCTGCTACCTGTATCCTGTATCCCGTGCTGTATTTGTTCCTGTGCCTTAGGCCTTATTTACACGGACGTGTCCGTTTTGCGCGCGCAAAAAATGCTGCGTTTTGCGCGGGCAAAAGGTCCATGTGTCATCAGTATATGGTGCGGGGCTGCGTGATTTTCGCGCAGCCGGCATCATGATGACACTCTGGTTTTACGTTTACAAACAGAAAAGCATGTGGTGCTTTTCTGTTTTCATTCATTGTTTTTACTACTGTTGGGCGAATCACGAGCGGCACCCGGAAATACTTCCGTGTGCCGAGCGCGATTTGCACGCACCCATTGACTTAAATGGTTGCGTGCAGAGTGAAACACGGGCAAATATAGGACATGTCATGAGTTTCACGCAGCAGACATACGCTGCGTGAAATTCACTGACAGTCTGAACGGCCCCATTCATTAACATAGGTGCGTGCGACGCCCGTGAAAATCACGTGCGTAGCACGGACGTAAAACACGTTCGTGTGAATAAGGCCTTAGAGTGTTGGAGTCGTGTTGTGCCACCTGTCACGCCTGCTGTCTTACACCACGTCTGCTATCATCTGCCACGCCTGATATCATCCGCCACATGTGGCATCATCTACCTTCAAGTTCATCTGTGCCTAAGCCTCTGCTACTGTCTGGACTATCAGAGGTACTCTTGTACTAGGACTTTGTATAGACTGTTGTTTGGCCAGCTGCTACTCCACTACGGCCTAGTGGGTCCACATACCTACGCATCGTGACACATAGAATATTAGTTCAAAAATGTTGTGTCCCTGGAAAACCCCTTTAAAGCCATGCAACTTTATTCTTCATACTTCCTTTGTAGACAAATCACAAATGTATCACAAATGAACACAAACTCCAAAACAATATCTCCATTTTTACTCTATGAGAAGATGCAGAAAATCTAGTATTAGACACCAGCACAACAGCTTCCTAAAACAGTTTTGGTATAAGTATAATCTACACAAAGGCTTCTAAAGATTATCCCTGGCTCATAGATGTGTTCATTTTGTTGGTTCTGCAACATTATGATAGCAATTTATTAAGCACTTGACCATGGGATTACAGAGCTCGCCCCATTTCGAACCCTTTTGCTTAACCTTCCCTTCATACTGTCCACCCCCTTTCTTGCTTCCAGGCCTTTTTTCCCTCCTCCCATGTCACTCTCCCATCCCCAGTGAGACACACGAGACAGTGGGTTGGAAAATTTCGGCCACAGCAGCCATTTTATTAACAAATTTACATGAACATAAAACATAACTTTATAAATAACATTACTAGGAAAGGGGAAGTCCTTGGAGCTCCAAAACTTTGGCGCCTAACTGCCCCCTGTATAGCTACTTACCCCCAGCCGTCTCCCTACAGGCTCAGAGGCACCTTTCTGCTCCGCAGTTGGCTTGCCAAGTATGTAAAACCACTCCCCGGGACACCACCCAGCAGGAGTCCAAAATACGCCCATATCCATGAGCAATTATGTATTTGTTAGGGACCATACCTCTGATGAATCCCCCACTTCAAATTACCACCAACTCCAAGGACCCCCCAATCCGCCACATGAGCATACTTAGACCACCTTTAAGTATGCGAGCCCCCACCATCCATCATTGCGCGTTTGATCCCTTCCTGAATCCGCAAAGCCCAAAGGTCAATGCCCACCGCATTCAGATGCACTCCATCACCTAGCCAATACTTCCCTTGGCCATCCTCGAAATCGTAGTGCCGCACAAAAAAACCCCCGTTTTTCACCACAAAGCTGGAAACCGCCCGATTAACTTTCACCCGGGCCTTGTTTACGCGCTCTACCGAACGCACATTTCGCCATACACTCCGCGGCACAATTTCCGACCAAATCACCTTCACCTTCGGAAAACAGGACCAAAGCCGGAGAAGGTCATACTTAACATCCCGGATCAGTTCTCTAAACGGACGAGTACCTAAGTCGTTTCCCCCCACATGAAGGACCAACAAATCAGGAACCCGATCCAACTGCGCATACCGATGGAAATCCGGCAAAACTCGACTCCACACCATGCCGCGCGTGCCCAGCCACCGTATCACCACCGACGACCTTTGGAACCCCAGTTGCCGCCCATCTGGCCGCACATCAGCCCTTAACGCCCTTAACGCCCCCCAGTGCACATATGAGTGTCCAAGTGTCCAAGAATCCACACCAGTGCAGGTGAACCATCTGAAATAGAAGAATAACAACGATGACACCAACCGGAAACAGCATGCTGAGACGAGAAAACAAATCACATAAAGTGGAGACGCACGTAGGACTTATACCTCCCAGAATCCCAACGACCTATGCGCTTCACCACATCAGGCCCCAAACCCCATGACGCAGCTTCCGTGGCTGCCCCAATACGAAATTAGTGTGGTGAATAAATACCTTTATCCAAACCCAACACCTCCAAACATCTACGGAAGACAACTGTAAACTGGCATCTTGACAAGAAGGCACCATCCTTATGACATAACAGCGGCCCCCCACTACTCCCTCGTAGCGCGGCGTATCGCGCGTAGCATCTTACCGGGCACATCCCCGCCCTCGCCATAGCCCCCAGAACCACCCGTTTACCTTTTCCACTTTGATCCGAATTCCACTCTCTCCCCACCTCCTGTTACATCTTCCGATTGCAAACCCCCCGCTCTCTTCTTGCTAGGGGAAATTAACTCACCCACTCTTAAAGCTCCAAAAAATGCCCATGAAAAGGCCAACTGAAACAATGCTACCTCATAGCCCGAGAAACACACCCTCCCCAATACTTCACCTAACTGCTCTAAAAGCGCGAAAGAAACCGGGCGATGGCCATCCGGCCGCCCCGCCCCCTTTCTTCGAAACCCCTTCAACGCCTGGACAATCAAGAAATCCTTAGTCACGTCCCCGAACCCCCTTAGTTTAAAACCAAAGGCCAAGGCTGACACAAAACAATTCACTTTAGACACCGACCAGCCTTCCACTGATACCCATCCCAAAAACCCCAGCAAAGCTACCACCTGTTCCTCCATCGACCCGACTTCGGGCGAACCTGTTAACCACGACACCCAGTCCCTCCACGCCGCGTCGTACGCCAACCATGTACCAGGCGCTAGAGAGGACTTGATCAAACCTCCTGCTGCTCGCAAACCAAGTCCCAAAGCCATCCCGGGAACGCGACCCCTTCCAGATCCGCCTCCGGTGCCAACAGACGAAACCGCTCTCACTGTAGGCGAGAGAGAGAATCCGCGATGTCATTCTGTACCCCCGGAACCGCAACAATCCACGCATTGAGTGACAAACAACGCAACACCAGACGCCGTAACAACCTCACCACCGGGGGGGGGGGGAAGAAGCCGTTACATTATTGATTGCCAACACCACCCCCATATTATCACAGTGGAACCGCACCTTGCTATTACGAAAACGCTCCTCCCAAATTTCAACCGCCACCAAAATCGGGAAGAGTTCCAGAAGTACAAGATTACGAACCAGTCCCAAAGATACTCATTCCTCCGGCCACTGCCCCACGCACCACTGTCCTTTACAATAAATACCAAAACCCACACTACCTGCAGCATCTGTAAACAATTCCCATTGCACATTATCCACCACCGGCGAGATCAGTAATGATTTCCCATTATACAAATTCAAAAACTCTCTCCATACTGCCAAGTCATCCCGATGCTCCCGTGTCAACCGCACAAAATAGTGTGGGGCTCTAACCCCCGCCGTTGCTGACGCCAACCTCCTGCAAAAAACTCTGCCCATGGGCATTATCCGACAAGCGAAATTAAGTTTCCCTAACAACGACTGCAAATCCCGCAGCTGAATCTTATGAAGCCGACCCGTCCTGCTTACTTCCAATCGCAGCGCATCCAGCTTATTCCTAGGAAGTCGACACTCCATTGCCACCGAATCCAGGGTAATGCCAAGAAAAACTATACAAGTACTGGGACCAACAGTATTCCCTGGGGATAACGGAACCCCAAACCGCTGAGCGACCCACTGTATTGCCCCCAGCAAATTGGCGCACACCTCCAAACCCGCTGGGCCCACACACAGGAAGTCATCTAGATAATGTATGACCGATTCTAACCCTGCCACTTCACGGATTACCCACTCTAGGAACGAACTGAATGCCTCGAAGTACGCGCAAGACACCGAACAACCCATCGGGAGACACCGATCCATATAATAAGCCCCCTCCCAGTAACACCCTAACAGTCGCTGGCTGTCCGGATGAACCGGGAGAAGCCGGAAAGCCGATTCCACATCGGTCTTTGCCATAAGGGCCCCCGCCCCGTACCTTCGCCCCGTACCACTCAACCGCTGCATCAAACGACGTATATACCACCGAGCACAGCTCAGGGGCAATGCCATCATTCACAGACAACCCCCGCGGATGCGACAAATGATGGATAAGCCGGAATTTATTCGGCTCCTTTTTTGGAACAACCCCTAACGGTGACACAACCATGTCCTGAACGGGCCGAAACGGGAACGGCCCCGCCATGCGCCCTAACCCCACCTCTTTACGCAACTTGTCTGACACTACCTCCGGATACTCCATTGCCGACTTTAAATTCCGTAGGGAAAGGGGGACCGCATGAACCGGGGAAGGGATCACAAAACCAAACTGAAAACCACGCAACAATAACTCGCCTTTCTCCCTATCCGGGAACCTATTTAGGTACGGCTCCATCTCTTCCCACCTCACCGGAGTCAGCCCCATGGCCCCCACCACTTCCCCCTTTTCCTTTTCCTTTTTTGAAACACTTGGCGGACCCGTGCGAAGTCCCGCCGCAAGAGGAGCAAGAGTGCTTGAACTTACATCCCGCCCCAAACTTGCATTGGCCGTCGTTAAACTGCCAGCACAAGCCCGCCCTTCCTCCTGTCCCTCCCCCCGATTGTCCCGAGGGGCCGGCAACTCCAGCCCCCCCCCTTGAAAGGACTGCCCGAACTTAGCCGGGGCCATTACTTTTAACCAGAGCCCAATGTCTTTATTATCCCATCTAATGTTGGGACGCACCGCTTTCCTCTGACGAAACTGTTCGTTATACCGCAACCAAGTCTGACCATCATACGACCGATGCACCTCACCTATCGCATCCATGTACCCGAAAAGGGCGGAACAATGTTCCGGCGCCTTCTCCCCTATAACACTGGCCAGAATGGCAAACGCCTGCAACCAATTCACAAACGTCTGCGGGATTAAACGATATCGACGCTTCTCCTCCTCCTCCTTTTTACTTTCCCACCTTTTACCCTTGTCTAAGTAAAATTTTTCCAGAGGAAGAAGCGAGAAGATTTCTACGTACTCATCCTTCCAAATTTTTTCTTTCACTTCAGTCTTCAAATGTGACCCCAACAACCCCTCAAAACAAACGTACACTTCGCCTTTTGCTTTATCATCTAACCTCACCCTATCCACATCCTTATCCTTGTCAGTCTGAACCGCAACCGTCACTCCCCCGACCTCCACCTCGGGGACCGTCCTCAGGGGGTGCCCCGCCCCCCCGGGGTGCCCCCGCCCCCCCCTCTGCCGGGACCCACGATGCGACCGGGGATGTAGCGGGCAACCTACCCACCTCACAACGCGCTAGCAACGCCTTTACACAGCCAAGCAATTCCTGAACATCTCCCCCCCCCTAACCGTAGACATCAACCCACTATTTTCAACATTCCTAACTGCCTCCCCTTGGGAACCCTCCCCAATCCCTGGGGATCTAAATATCGCTGGAAATGTATGTAATGGTGATATTGACTCACCAGACTGCGTGGGCGCTGAGTTCCCACCAGCCGGGGCGACGGGACCTCCACGACGACCATATTCCATCGGCACACCTCCGTTTTCGGACATCTGGGGCCTGAAGCCGCGCCGCAGGCTCTGCAGCCGTATTCACCGTCCTGGACCTCGTAAGTATTGCAGGACGTCAGGGGCCGTTCCGGCCTCCGCTCTCCCTCCACCGCTGCCCCCTCCCTCCGCCTCTGCAGCAACACCGATTGTGGCCTGCGTGACCGTCCAGGGACATCATCCTGCTGACAGGCGGGCCGCCCGACTGGTGCATCGCCAGATCGGCCCGCCGCAAATTCACGTGGTGCTGACCTGGAGACGGGAGGCTGTCCCTCTGGCCTGGGACCCTGCCCTCCTCTCTCCGGAGGGCCCGACCGGCGACCAGGATTCCTCCCGGACCGTGACCTCCGCCCCCTAGCGGTGGAAGCGGAAACCCGGCCCGGAGGGTCCCTCGAGGGGCTCCCAAGCCTGTGTCGAGCCCTCGGCAAATCGTCCGGGCTAAGGTGCTCTGGCGGCCGCACCCGCCGTGATCGCCGGAGGGGGGATGTCATCACCTCTGGCGCTGCCTGCATCCCGACCGCACTTGTACCCGCTGCCTCCTCAAGCCCTGCCGCCAACTCCGGCACCGAGGCCACCGGACCCGTCCTCCCGAGCTCCTCCTCAAGCCAGGCCATGCCCCGTTCCGCCACAGCCTGCCGCACTTGCTCCATCAGGGCCTGCATCACACCTCAGGTCAGTCCTCTATGACAAGGTCTAAACTGTTTTCCTGGGGCGTGAATGGCGCGAACCTGTCCCTCACCCTTCCTATATGCCCTCTGTTAACCTCGCCCCCTCTCCTCCACCTTCCTCCCCCTCCTCCATTTGAACTTTTCACCTCATTCCTTCTCCCCTGCAACCCTGGTCATGTCTGCCTCCCCCAATCACTTCTTGATGTGTCCGGCTGTTTCTGTATGCCAAATTTTTGGTGTAGAAAAGTTTCAATTTTTGTTTACCTATAAGGGAATATGGATATAATAGACGGCATCCCCCGCTTGCAACCTCCCCTCTATGAGCCAAAGCAAAGAGCCACTAATAATCAGCGGCTCTAGAAGACCGGGCCCACCCATGTATTGCATAGACAACTATTCACTCACATGGCCACTATGTAAGGGTATGTTCACACGTTTTCAGACGTAAGTCGGGCGTTTTATGCCTCGAATTCCGCCTGAAAAAACGTCTCCAATACGCCTACAAACATCTGCCCATTGCTTTCAACAGGAATTACGATGTTCTGTTCCCAAGAGCCTTTATTTTACGCGTCGCTGTCAAAATACGGCGCGTAAAATGACGGCTCGTCAAAAGAAGTGCAGGACACTTCTTGGGACGTTTTTGTAGGCGTTTTTCATTGACTCTATTGAAAACAGCTAAAAAAAACGGCCGTAAAAATCGCGAGTGGCTTAAAAAACATCTGAAAATCAGGAGCTGTTTTCCCTTGAAAACAGCTCCGTATTTTGAGACGTTTTTGAGTTTGTGTCTGAACATAGCCTAATACTGTACTATCGCTGGAGGGGAAAAGTATGGCTGGCTGAACATCAATAAGAGCTGATCACTTGGGATTTTCAGAAGCCAGATCCCGTGGTGGTCAGATGATTGCCAGTCTTTAAAGGGGACCTACTAAAAGAAAATGTAAAAATAAAGTGTCTTAATATCTTACTTCTACACTGAGACCTGATTGGTTAAAGCTACAGACCCAAATCCTGAATAGAGAATGTGATGACATTTCCTTTTTGTTACTAATGTAAAGTCAGTGTTGTCATGAAGACCTTGTGTGGATCCAAACACGGGTGGCTAGGCACAGCTAATGGTACCCATCAGACATGTCTACTAAGAGGTGGGTTGCACTGTGTTCACTGTAGATTTGGAACAGGACAGTGGAAAATTTAATGCAAATCACTGGGACTTCAAAGAAAGAAGGAAACATCACTGTGACAGAAGAGAGACAAAAATAATCATAATTCCTTCATGAACTCACTCATTGCTGAAGGTGTACAGAGACTCCATTCCAAGTTTTGCTATGGAGCCCCATTGTCAGCTCTTAAAGAGGCTCTGTCACCACATTATAAGTGGCCTATATTGTACATAATATGATCGGCGCTGTAATGTAGATTACAGCAGTGATTTTTATTTAGAAAAATGATAATTTTTGACGGAGTTATGACCTATATTAGCTTTATGCTATATGGCCAAGTGGGAGTTGTACAGAGGAGTGTATGACGCTGACCAATCAGTGACCAATCAGCGTCATACACTTCTCTCCATTCATTTACACTGCAGATAGCGATATAGCTATATCGCTATGTGCAGCCACATAAACACACTATACCGTTACTGCAGTGTCCTGACTACCTCCAGCCAGGACGTGATGTGTATTCATTCTCCTGACCACTTCTGTAGTGTCTCTGTGAGTTACAGCATAGTCTCGCAGGATTATGCTGTAAGCGGTCATTCACAGCGAGATCTCGCTGTGCTGTAAATCACAGAGACGCTACAGAAGTGGTCAGGAGAATTAATACACATCACGTCCTGGCTGGAGGTAATGTATATTCATTGTCATGACACATGAGTAGCGTTATAGTGTGTTTATGTGGCTGCTGTAAAGGATCTGCCAGACACAGCTTCTGTGTCGATGCCGGTGGTTAGTCAGTCTGCACCTGCTCCTAAGTCTGATAGAGTGACTCCTTCTTCTACCACTCAGGCTGGGAGGCTGAGGAGTGGGAGAGCCTATCACAGCCTGGCCAGACGGAGCTAGCTCCCGCCCTCTGTCTATTTATACCTTCATTTCCTGCTTCTCCTTTGCTTGTGATTCTGCTTGTTTCCTGGCTCTGCTGCTGCTGCTTGTACTATTTGTCCTCTGCTTCATATTGACCCTGGCTTTACTGACTACTCTCTTGCTCTGCATTTGGTACCTCGTACACTCCTGGTTTGACTCGGCTCGTTCACTACTCTTGTAGCTCACGGTGTTGCCGTGGGCATCTGCCCCTTTTCTCTTAGCTTCTTTGTACCCTTGTCTATCTGTCTGTCGTGCACATAGTGAGCGTAGGGACCGTCGCCCAGTTGTACGCCGTCGCCTAGGACGGGCCGTTGCAAGTAGGCAGGGACTGAGTGGCGGGTAGATTAGGGCTCACCTGTCTGTCTCCCTACCCCGGCATTACAGCTGTACAACGCCCACTTGGTCATATAGTAAAACACGCCCAGTTGTCCATTGAGAAACTCATTAGCATAAAGCTAATATAGGTCATAACCGTCAAAAATGATCGTTTTCTAAATAAAAAACACTGCTGTAATCTACATTACAGCGCCGATCACATGATGTACAATATAGGCCACTTATAATGTGGTGACAGAGCCTCTTTAAATCACTAAATATCTACTTCTTACCTGGATTGTGTGTATATGTGAGGACATCCATGTATTTGCTGGTTAAATCCACACAAGGTCTTCATGACAATACACTATACTACAGCTGAAAGAAATCAGTTTGGGACATGTTGCCATTAGAATCTCTCGGTAGTGCATGCCCGATTCTTGTAATGCCATGCAATCATATCGTAAATCATATAAACTAAAAAATAATAATAATAATTCCCATGTCTCCTTTACATACCCTCAGTAAATATAATTTGTAAACATTTTAATGCCACTGAAACCTGGATTTACTGCAACTTGAAAGTTAGTTATTTTCTGTCTATTATATGTCAGTACAAGTGATAAAATTGATAATTCCATTTGTAAATAACAAAAATAAATATTTAGAGCACTTGCTGTACATTCACCCAAGATGAAGTACTGTTCAGCATTTGTGCAGTTCTTCTGAAAAAGAGGTGTGGGAGACGTTTCAGCAGAAGAGCTGTCAGTCAGCAGTCAACGCCTGGCAACACAGATTGGAGGGGAGATGCTGAAAACAGGGCTATCCTCATGAAGCGCTGCCCAGATGTTCCTTTGAGAAGGACTGTATACGTTTTTCACATTTCTTTTATCTTTTAAAATATTTATGGCACAATTTGCAAAAATAAGAGAAAAAGTTGCAGTAGCATAAATAAATCTACAGAATTGGGAAAACTGGCCATACACACCCCACTTTACACTGATTCAACACCTGGGTAAAGACAGTTATAGACATTGAGATCTGCCGATGTCAATATTGTAATGTCATAGTTACATAGTAATAGTTACATAGTTAGTACGGCTGAAAAAAGACACATGTCCATCAAGTTCAACCAAGGGAAGGGAAAAGGGAAGGAAAAATTTCTACACATAGGAGCTAATATTTTTTTGTTCTAGGAAATTATTTAACCCTTTTTTAAAGCCATCTACTGTCCCTGCTGTGACCAGCTCCTGCGGTAGGCTATTCCATAGATTCACAGTTCTCACTGTAAAGAAGCCTTGTCGCCCCTGAAGCTTGAACCTTTTTTTCTCCAGACGGAGGGAGTGCCCCCTTGTTTTTTGAGGGGGTTTTACAAGGAACAGGATTTCACCATATTTTTTGTATGTGCCATTAATATATTTATATAAGTTAATCATGTCCCCCCTTAGTCGTCTTTTTTCAAGGCTAAATAGGTTTAATTCTTTCAATCTTTCCTCATAACTTAAATTCTCCATGCCCCTAATTAGCTTCGTTGCTCTTCTTTGTATTTTTTCCAACTCCAGGGCATCCTTTCTATGAACTGGAGCCCAGAACTGAACTGCATATTCTAGATGAGGCCTCACTAATGCTTTGTAAAGTGGTAATATTACATCCCTGTCCTGCGAGTCCATGCCTCTTTTAATACACCACAATATCCTGCTGGCCTTTGAAGCAGCTGATTGACACTGCATGCTGTTATTGAGTTTATGATTTACAAGTACACCCAGATCCTTCTCAACAAGTGAATCCGCCAGTGTAGCTCCCCCTAGGACATATGATGCATGCAGGTTGTTGGTACCCAGATGCATAACTTTACATTTATCTACATTAAACTTCATCTGCCAAGTGGACGCCCAAACACTTAGTTTGTTTAAATCTGCCTGCAATTCATGAACATCTTCCATAGTCTGAACTATATTACATAGCTTGGTGTCATCTGCAAAAATAGAAATAGTGCTATTAATCCCTTCCTCTATATCATTAACCCCTTCCCGACATTTGCCGTACATGTACGTCATGGAAAGTACTGACTTCCCGCATCTTGCCGTACATGTACGCCAAAAGTATCTTACAGCTGACATCCGGCTGTAACGGCGGGGACCGAAATTAGCTTCGATCCCCGCCATTAACCCCTTAAGTGCAGCGCTCAAACGCGATCGCTGCACTTAAGGTGTTTGCAGCTCATCGGAACCCCAGTAATGAAATTGCCGGGGTTCCGGTGGCTGCAATGGCAACCGGAGGCCTAATACTGGCCTCCCGGTCTGCCTAGCACCGAAGCCGGTCAAGATCCGCCCGGCGGCGGAGCCTGATCGGCTTCCGTAGCTGCCGGCAAGATGGCGCCGGGTCAGGAGCTGATCCGGCGTCATCAGCGGTGGAAGTCAGCTGTACTGTACAGCTGACATCCACCTGTAACGGCAGGAACCGGAGCTAGCTCCGATCCCTGCCATTAACCCCTTCGATGCAGCAATCGAAAGCGATTGCTGCATCGTAGCGGTTACTAGCAGATCGCCAGCCCTGACAGGCAATCGGGACTGGCGACTGCTGTTATGGCAACAGGAGACACAATGGTCTCCTGCTCTGCCATTACGGAAGCCGATTTAGGCCCCGCCGGGAGGCGAAGCCTAATCGGCTTGCTGTCAGTGAATGACTGACAGATCTAATACATTGCACTACATAGGTAGTGCAATGTATTAGAAAAAAAAAAATCTGACCGTTGGAACTTCAAGTCCCCTAGTGGGACTTGAGAAAAAGTGTAAAAAAAGTATAAAAAAGTGTAAAAAAAAGTGCACAAAATAAAAGTTTGAAAACAGTAAAAGTTTCAAGTAATCAAATAAAACACAATCCCCCTTTTACTCTTATCAAGTCCTTTATTATTGAAAAATAATAATAAACCATATGTATTTGGTATCGCCACGACCGTAACGACCGGAGGTATCAAAATATTATATTATTTATTGCACGCGGTGAACAGCGTAAAAAAAACCGTAAAAAACGTTACCAGAGTTTCTGTTTTTTGGTCACTTTGCCCTACAAATATTAGAATAAAAAGTGATCAAAAAGTCGCACGTATCCAAAAATGGTACCTATAAAAACTATAGCTCGTCCCGCAAAAAACAAGCCCTCATACACCTCCGTCGACAAAAAAATTAAAAAGTTATGGTTCTCACAACTTGGCGACAGAAAAAATACATTCTTTTTACAAAAGTAATTTTTTTGTGCAAAAAGTTGTAAAACATGAAAAAGTTCTATAAATTAGGTATCGCCGGAATCGTACTGACCCACAGAATAAAGTTAACATGTAATTTATAACGCATGGTGAACGCTGTATAAAAAAAAACCGAAAAAAGCTGTGCAAGAATTGCGTTTTTTTGTTTACCTGGCATCCCAAAAAATAGGATAAAAGGTGATCAAAAAGTCGCATGTACCCCAAAATGGTACCAATAATAACTACAGCTCGTCCCGCAACAAACCAGCCCTCATACCGCTACGTCTATGAAAAATAAAATTAGTTATGGCTCCAATAAGTCAGGAAATAAAAAAATATGCAGTTGTGCCCGAGGGGAACATTTCTTCTGTTTGAAGAGGCGATTTTTCAAGGACCTAAAATTAGGGAACCAGGAAAGGGAGGGCCCAAACATATCCGCTGGAAGCGCCGGTGCCCGTATTATACCAGGACAACACTTTCCCAGCAAAATTCCCCAAACTACAAAGGCGCGGAGTGTGGACCAAAAGGGGGATAAGAAATGACACCATTTATCAGTGCGACACCGGCCTGTGCAGAAAGGATTGCTTCACAGCGTAACACACATCTATGGATTATTTTATTGTTTTTTTTTACCCCGTTATTATACCACCTGACTATGCCCCTTATATACTCCGCCCGGCTTACATATGCCCCACATTATAAACGGAAACACCAGTAAGACTCCAAACAAAACTACTACCAAGCAAAATCCACGCTCCAAAAGCCAAATGGCATTTCCTCCCATCTGAACCCTACAGCGTGCCCAAACAGCAGTTTCCTTCCACATATATGGCATCGTCATACCCGGGAGAACCCTTTTAGCAATTTTTGGGGTGTGTGTCTCCAGTGGCATAAGCTGGGCACAACATATTTGCCACTGAATGGCATATCTAGGGAAAAATATAAATTTTTAATTTGCACCATCCACAGCGCATTCATTTATGGAAAAGATCTGTGGGGTGAAAATGCTCACTACACCCCTTAATAAATGCCTTGAGGGGTGCAGTTTCCATAGTGGGGGTCACTTCCCAGGGGTTTATTTTTATTATTTCACATCTGAGCCTCTGCAGTTGTGAACCAATACTTTGTAAATCGCCAAATTAGGCCTCAATTTTACATGGTACGCTTTCACTCCTGAGCCTGGTCGACTGTCCAGGCAAGAGATTAGGGCCACATGTAGGGTGTTTCTAAAACCAGGAAACCCAGCATAATAATTAGAGAGCTGTCTCGTTATGGTGGCACAAGCTGGGCACCACATATTGTCCACATATCTGTGGAAAAAATCCCATTTTCACTCTGCAACATCGAGTTCACACTAATTTCTACAAAACACCTGCAGGGTTAACATGCTCACTACACCCGTAGGTAAATGCATTGAGGGGTGTAGTTTCCAAAATGGGGTCACTTCTGGGGGGTTTCCACTGTTTTGGGCCCACAGGCGCCCAGAAACCAATCCAGCAACATCTGCACTCCAAATGGCGGTCCTTCCCTTCTGAGCCCTGCCGTGTGCCCAAACAGCAGTTTATGACCACATATGGGGTATTGCCGTACTCGGTAGAAATTGCTTTACAAATGTTGGGTTCTTTTTTTCCTTTATTTGTTGCGAAAATGAAAAAATTTGCGCTAAAGCTACGTCTTATTGAAGAAAAAGGATTGTTTTTATTTTCACTGCCCAATTCTAATAAATTCTATGAAACATCTGTGGGGTCAAAATGCTCACTACGCCCCTAGATGAATTCCTCAAGAGGTGTAGTTTCCTAAATGGTGTCACTTTTTTGGCGTTTTCATTGTTTTTTCCCCTCAGGGGCTTTGCAAATGTGACATGGCCGCCGCAAACCATTCCTGCTCAATGTGATCTCCAAAAGCCAAATAGCGCTCTTTCCCTTCTAAGCCAAGCCGTGTCTCCAAACAGCCGTTTATTACCACATGTGGGGCATTGTTTTACTCGGGAGAAATTGCTTTACAAATTTTGTGGTGCTTTTTCTCCTTCAGTCCTTGTGGAAATGAGAAAAAATTAGCTAAACCTACATTTTCTTTGAAAAAATGTTGATTTTTATTTTCAGGGCCTACTTCCAATAATTTCTGCAAAGAACCTGTGGGGTCAAAGAGCTCACTATACCCCTAGATAATTTCCTCAATGGGTGTAGTCTCCAAAATGGGGTCACTTGTGGGGGGTTTCCACTGTTTTGTCTCCTCAGGGACTTCGTAAATGTGACCTGGCCTCCGCAAACCATTCCTGCTAAACTTGAGCTCCAAAAGCCAAATAGCGCTCTTTCCCTTCTCAGCCCTGCCGTGTCTCCAAACAACGGTTTATTACCACATGTGGGGCATTGTTTTACTCGGGAGAGATTGGTTTACAAATTTTACGGTGCTTTTTCTCCTTCAGTCCTTGTGGAAATGAGAAAAAATTAGCTAAACCTACATTTTCTTTGAAAAAATTTAGATTGTCATTTTCAGGGCCTATTTCCAATAATTTATGCAAAAAACCTGTTGGGTCAAAACGCTCACTATACCCCTAGATAATTTCCTCAATGGGCGTAGTTTCCAAAATGGGGTCACCTGTGGGGGGTTTCCACTGTTTTTTCTCCTCAGGGGCTTTGTAAATGTGACATGGCCTCCACAAACCATTCCTGCTAAACTTGAGCTCCAAAAGCCAAATAGCGCTCTTTCCCTTCTCAGCCTCGCCGTGTCTCCAAACAACCGGTTATTACCACATGTGGGGTATTGTTTTACTCGGGAGAAATTGCTTTACAAATTTTACGGTGCTTTTTCTCCTTTAGTCTTTGTGAAAATGAGAAAAAAAATCGCTAAACCTACATTTTCTTTGAAGAAATGTTGATTTTAATTTTCACGGCCTACTTCTAATAATTTCTGTAAAAAAGCTGTGCGGTCAAAATGCTCACTGTACCCCTAGATAATTTCCTTGAGGTGTGTAGTTTCCCAGATGGGGTCACTTTTGGGGGATTTTGACTGTTTTGGCACCGCAAGAGCCCTTCAAACCTGACATGGTGCCTAAAATTTATTCTAACAAAAATAAGGCCCCAAAATCCACCAGGTGCTCCTTTGCTTCTGAGGCCGATGCTTCAGTCCAGTAGCACGCTACGGCCACATGTGGGATATTTCCTAAAACTGCAGAAACTGGGCAACAAATATTGAGTTGCATTTCTCTGGTAAAACCTTCTGTGTTATAAAAAAAATTGTACTAAAAATTTATTTCTGCAAAAAAATATGAAATTTGTAAAATTCACCTCTACATTGCTTTAATTCCTGTGACATGTGTAAAGGGTTAAGACATTTTCTAAATGCTGTTTTGAATACTTTGAGGGGTGAAGTTTTTAAAATGGGGTGACTTTTTGGGGGTTTCTAATATATAAGGCCCTCAAAGCCACTTCACAACTGAACTGGCCCCTGTAAAAATGGCCTTTTGAAATTTTCTTGAAAATGTGAGAAATTGCTGCTAAAGTTCTAAGCCTTGTGAGGTCATAGAAAAATAAAAGGATGTTCAAAAAACGATGCCAATCTAAAGTAGACATATGGGGGATGTTAATTAGCAACAATTTTGGGTGGTATAACTGCCTGTCTTACAAGCAGATACATTTAAATTGAGAAAAATGCTAATTTTTGCAATTTTTCGCTAAATTTTGGTGTTTTTCACAATTAAATACTGAACATATCGAGCAAATTTTGCCAGTAACATAAAGTCCAATGTGTCACGAGAAAACAATCTCAGAATCGCTTGGATAGGTGAAAGCATTCCGGAGTTATTACCACATAAAGTGACACATGTCAGATTTGAAAAATGAGGCTCGGTCAGGAAGGTCAAAAGTGGCTAAAGAGGGAAGGGGTTAATAAATAAGTTGAATAATAGTGGTCCCAACACTGAACCCTGGGGTACACCACTTATTACCGGGGACCATTCAGAGTAGGAATCATTGACCACAACTCTCTGGATACGGTCCTTGAGCCAATTCTCAATCCAATTACAAACTATATTTTCTAAACCTATAGTCCTTAATTTACCCATTAGGCGTCTATGGGGGACAGTGTCAAATGCCTTTGCAAAGTCCAAAAACACTAAATCCACAGCGGCCCCTCTGTCTAGACTTCTGCTCACCTCTTCATAAAAACAGATTAGGTTAGTTTGACAACTTCTGTCCTTAGTAAAACCGTGCTGGCTGTCACTTATAATACTATTTATTGTCACATAATCCTGTATATAGTCCCTCAATAGCCCCTCAAACATTTTCCCCACGATGGATGTTAAGCTTACTGGTCTATAATTACCTGGGGAAGACCTAGAGCCCTTTTTGAAAATAGGCACCACATTTGCCCTGCGCCAGTCCTTTGGCACTATACCAGTCACTAGAGATTCTCTGAATATTATGAAAAGGGGGACAGAAATAACTGAACTAAGCTCTTTAAGAATTCTAGGGTGTAACCCATCTGGTCCCGGGGCCTTGTGCACATTTATTTAATTTAATATAGCTTGGACCATCTCTACATTCATCCAATTCAGTATATCAACTGATATATTAACAGCACTGGCACCGGCTACATCAGCTGCTCCTTCTTCAGTTGTATATACAGAGCTAAAGAATCCATTTAGTAACTCTGCCTTCTCTTGATCCCCTGTGATCAACTCCCCATTACCATTATCTAGGGGTCCTACATGTTCAGACCTGGGCTTTTTTGCATTTATATGCTTGAAGAATTTTTTGGGATTTGTTTTACTATCCTTGGCTACGTGCCTTTCATTTTGTATTTTTGCTAATTTTATTACATTTTTACAGATTTTATTAAGCTCTTTATATTTTACAAAGGATACAGCTGTACCCTCAGATTTGTATTTTTTAAATGCCCTTTTTTTGTCATGTATTGCCCCTTTCACAGAAGGTGTAAGCCATGTGGGGTTTAATTTGAGTCGTTTATACTTGTTACCTATAGGAATACATTTTGCACTATAATAACTCAAAGTAGATTTGAAAATCTCCCATTTATCATTTGTTCCATTATTTGACATTAGTTCTTCCCAGTCTATATCCTGAATTGCCGCCCTCATCCTGGGGAAATTGGCTTTCTTAAAATTAAATGTTTTTGCCCTCCCAGCCTGCGTTTGTTTTTTACAGTATAGGTAAAATGTAACTATATTGTGATCACTGTTACCGAGGTTTTCACGAACATTGACATTCCCAACAAGATCTGCATTATTAGAAATGACCAGATCCAACAGAGCTTCACCTCTAGTCGGGTCTTGCACAAACTGGCCCATAAAATTTTCCTGCAACAGGTTGAGGAAATGTCTCCCCTTTGCAGTTGAAGCTGAACCATGACACCAATTAATATCCCGGAAATTAAAATCTCCCATTATCACTACAGTACCCGCCTGTGCAGCCTGCTCCATCTGTTTATATATCTGACCTTCCATCTCCTCAGTTATATTGGGGGGTCTATAGATTACACCAAAAGTAATTTTTTCAGTGTTTACCTCCCTTTCTAGTTCCACCCACAAGGTTTCAACCTCCTGACAGTATTCACCCACTATTGTCTCTTTCACACTCGCCTTCATATCACTTCTCACATACAGACATACACCACCACCTTTCCTATTTGTCCTGTCTTTCCGAAAAAGTGTAAAACCCTGTAGATTTACAGCCCAGTCATGTGAAGAGTCCAGCCAGGTTTCAGCAACACCAACTATATCTATATTTTCTTCCAGTATCAAGGCCTCCAGCTCCCCCATTTTGCTTGCTAGACTTCTGGCATTTGTGAACATACACTTTAACTTGCCTGTCAGTTTTTCACTTTTATTATCAGAAATGTGATTTGACATTAAATCGGGCCTTTTTATTTACACTGATGTTTTGTAACGAAAGGATCTCCTTATCTTGTTGTCTAGTCCTCTCCCCACATTCTGTTTCTCCCCCCACCAATATAGTCTGACCCCTCTCTAACCTGGCTACCCCTTTTTTTTCTACATTGACCTCCCTCCTCAGCCCTAGTTTAAATACTCCGCCACCCCAGCTAGAATTCTCTCCCCCAGCACAGCGGACCCCCTTCCATTTAGGTGCAAATCATCTGCAGAATACAGTTTGTACCCCAATGAAAAGTCAGCCCAGTGCTCTAGGAACCCAAATCCTTCTCCTCTACACCAAGACTTCAGCCATGCATTTAACTCCCTGAGCTCCCGCTGTCTTTCCTGTGATGCGCATGGCACAGGCAGTATTCCTGAGAATACAACCTTGGAGGTCCTTCCCTTCAGCTTGTAGCCTAGTTCTTTAAAATTATTCTTAAGGCTCCTCCACCTACCATTTATTCTGTCGTTGGTACCGACATGGACCACGACAGCTGGATCATCACCAGCCCCTCCCAGCAATTTGTCCACCCGTTCCACCACATGCCGAACCCTGGCACCAGGGAGACAGCAAACCATTCGGTTGAAGTGGTCTTGGCGACAAATTATTCTATCCGTCTTCCTGATTATAGAATCCCCTACGACTATCAATTGTCTTGGCTTACCTGCATTACCATCCCGCCGACTACTAGCTGGGCTGTTCTCCCGGCTGTTAGGGAGATCAGTATCCACTAGGGCTGCCATTTCTGAGACTGACACCCTCGCATCATCACCCAACTTGGCAATTTTGCCTGGAATGTCAGAAACCGGAACGGCCTTCCTTTTCTTTGACCCCTTTCTACTGCCCCTAACTACATTAACCCAGCTACTTACCTGATCCTGCTCACCCATGTCTTCACCCTCCAGTTCTAACCCACTAACTGCATGCTCTGTGAGCAGCAAGCTCCGCTCAAAATTGTCTATCCTCCTCAGTGTTGCATTCTGCTCCTCCAGATCTCTAATACGAGCTTCCAGGTGAACAACATGCTCACATCTGCCACAGAGGTATTCACCCTGGAACTCCGGCTCCAGTCGTGCATACATATGGCAAACTGTGCACTGAAGAAAACCTCCAATCTTGCTATCCATTATCCCAGTTACAAAAAAACAGCGAACAGTTGTTAATGTAAAAAGAAAAAGAAGAGCACTTACTTGGGCTTTAACTCCTCTTTTGAACTCCGGTTTTTGGAACTCCACTTGATATACAAACCACTTGTTTTCAAGCCACAGAGCATGTCTTTGAGGTTTATATGACTGTTGCCCAAGGATGTATCTTTGTATACTGTTATACTGGTGGATGATTGGAAGACTGGCTGTATAATTAGTAATAAATATCTAACAATGGCTGCAACTTCCTTACCCTGACCAAGTGGGAGCAGCTCTGGAGCACAAACCACTGCTCTACCAAGTAAAATACAGTGAAAATGGCTGATGTTGAATGTCACTGCCATAAAATGAATATGCATATATTGCTGAGCTGCACACTTGTTAATGTGGGGATAAAACATCTTTACTGTCAGAAACTAGAACTTTTTGCTGACTATGCTTAAAGGGGTTTTCCGGGACTTTGATATTGTTGATCTATACTTAGGACAGATTATCAATATTAGATCCGACTACCGGCACCCCCACTGATCAGCTGAGTGAAGCGGCTGCGGCCTCTTCATTGATTACCAGGCATAGCTCTGTAAATTCAGTAGTGGCTGTGTCTGGTACTGCAGCTCAGTCCCATTCAAGTGAATAGGACCGAGGTGCAGTACCACGAACAACCACTTGCCGGAGCGCCACATCCCTTTCAATCAGCTGATTTGATATTGATGAACCATCCTAAAAATAGGTCATTAATATCAAAGTCCTGGAAAACCCAATTAAAAGCAGCCTGAATGGGTTCTCTGGTTTACAAAACCCATTTTCAAATACCCTATTCTAAATTAATAGAAGCGGATCCCTAGTTCAGCACCTCCATCAGCTGGAGCAGAGAGTGGCTACAAAGAGTGTTTCGGAATGCACACATCTGGGCAGTACACTATTAACCCAATTGATTTCACTGGGTATCATGCAATGATTTATTTTCCCTATAGTTGCGTTGCAGGGCAATTTAACTTACTGTAGTGTTCCCCCACTGATTACACCTGATTGCTGGGGGTCTTGTAGCGTGACAACGTATGAGCAGCTTATTTTTGTGGGAAACCTAATTTAAGAGACTGTAAAAGGCAGGCAACCCCTTTATGAATGTGAAGGGGTTGTGCTGTATGATAAAATACATCCAGTGTCCATCTATTCCAATCCTATGCATTATTGCATTTAGAGATTTCCCAATATGTCTCAGGATCATTCTCTTTTCACATAGATCTAATAGATCTCCCTAGCAGAACATTGGGGATCTGAAGACGAGCAGATACATTATAACAATGCCAGTGATGTCGTGTAATATACAGCGTAAATTGCCAGACATTTGTATTCTAGAGTAAATACATATTTGTTAAAACACTAGTAGCATTTTCTAAGTGCCGATTTTAAGTATCACACCATTAACCAGCAATTACCAGGATCAAAGGGATATCACTATCATAAAAAATTAAGCGCTTTCTTTCTTAACAACAAAGCATTATGCGCTAGTGTTCCCCTCCTCCATTAGCATTTGTCTGTTTAGCAAAAATGTGGGAATTGCTGCTACGCAGGATTTCTACATGAATATCTATAGCCATATATATCACTACAGATATTTACAAGTGCCTGGAAAGCATTGAATATATTTGAAATTAAAGTGTAGATGCAATTAGATGTTTAATTAACTTACGCATTTCATACTTTGTTTTAGTACATAGTTTATTAGGGGTTGAAACTTTACTCTGTTTCTATGGAGATACCATACCCTCCCTTGGGCACATTAATTTTGGCAGCAGCTAGTATTTTGGATTTTCCTTGGTTTGGTTTGTATGCGTCCAACAAGATCTGTTTATTTGTTACATCTCCTGCACTTTGCTGCTACTGTATTCTGCTGAGTATTTTTCGTCCGCAATTCCGGAAGGAAAATACCCAGCAATTCCGTTACATGTGGACAAGCCCTAATTGTTAAAAATAAAATGTGTGTTTTGTTGCCACGTTCTGAGAGCCAAAACGTTTTTATTTTTCCGTTGATTGATCAGTATGAGGGATTATTTTTTGCAGGGTGAGCTGTAGTTTCTATTGGTACAGCTTTGGGCTACATGAGACTTTTTGATCACTTTTTATTTCATCTTTTGTGGGATATGAAGTAACCAAAAAAACATGTATATATACATTTTTATTTTTTTTATGCATCAGGGTATGTTCACACGCAGAGTTTTCAGGCATATTTTGAGGCGTAAACGTCTCGAAATACGCCTTGAAAAACGCTAAACGCCTACAAGCATCTGCCCATTGAATTCAATGGAAAAACGGCGTTTAGCTCAGACGGGGCGTTTTTTTTTACGCCGCTGTTAAAAAAATGTTACGCAAAAAGACGCCCCAATTAAAAGGAGCATGTCGCTTATTGAGCCATTTTTGGAGATGTTTTTCATTGTGTCAATGGAAAAGTATCTCCAAAAACGGCTCCAAAAAACGTTTTCGGCTACAAACACGGCTGAAAATCAAAGGCTGTTTGAAAATAGCTCCGTCATCTTAAGCCGTTTTTTATTTTGCGTGTGAACAGACCCTAACACTAAATATTACAAATATTAATCAGTGTTCGTCTTCATCATTGTTTGGCTGCCTCAGATTTCAGATTTCTTTTTATCCTATTATGCTTTGTAGAGCCACATCCTAATCATATTAGATTGTTATTGTATTAGACAGCATGCCTGGTAAATGATACAAAATGTTCTACCTCTGCACATAACAGTTTTGGTCACTGTAAAGCAGTACATCATTAATCAAGTATTTGTCTTCCTGTTAAGAAAAAGATAAAGGTATAAAATAAAGCCATAAAAAACTTTGCTTGTGAGTACTGGAGGGGGCAGGAGCATGACAAGAATGGGATGAGTTCAATAAAGTATTTAAACTATTATGATCATACACGATTCAGCCATAAAATGTAAACCACATGACTAATATTGTGTAGGACTCCGTCATCTCGCCAAAACAGTCCTAACCCATCGAGACATGGTCTTCACTAGACCTCTGAAGATGTCCCACAGTTTCTGGTATCAAGATATTAGCAGCAGATCCTTTGAGTCCTGTAAAATGAGAGGGACGGCCTCCATGAATTGGACTTGTTTTTCTAGCACATTACACAGATGCTTGATTCGATTAAGTTCTGGGGGATTTGGAGGCCAAGTCAACACCTTGAACTCTATGTCATGCGCCTCAAACCAATCCTGAACAATTTTTGCAGTGTGGCAAGGCGCATTGTACTGCTGAATGATGCCACTGCCATTAGGAAATACTGTTGGCATGAAGGGGTGTACTTGGTCTGCAACAATGTTTAGGTAGGTGGTACGTGTCAAAGTAACATCCACATAAACTCCAGGACCAAGGATTTTCAGCAGAACGTTGACCAGAGAATCACACTGCCTTTACTCTCTTGCCTTCTTCCCAAAATGCATCCTGGTGCCATCTCCTCCCCAGGTCCCTGGCTGTCCACATGATGTAGAAGAAAATGTGATTCATAAGAGCAGGCCACCTTCTCCACTTTTATTACTCCATGGTCCAGTTCTGATGCTCATGTGCCCCTTTTAGGAACTTTTGACGATGGACAGGGGTCAGATCAGGCACTCTGACCGGTCGGCGGCTACACAGCCCCAAACATAGCAAGCTGCAATGAACTGTCTGTACTGACACCTTTGTATCATTGCCAGCATTAACTTTTGAAGCAATTTGCTCTGCAGTAGCTCTTCTGTGGGATCAGATCAGACGGGCTAGCCTTCGCTCCGCACTAACCACTGCATATCGGGAACACCCAAGACTTGCCATTTTGGACATGCTCTGACCCAATCGTCTAGCCATATATATATGTCCCTCTTTTTATATATATATATATATATATATATATATATATACATATGTATATAATCCTAAAGAAGTCATACTGGGGGAAGTATGGCTTGACGGAAGTAATGAATAAAGGCCTTGCACTGGCTGCACAAATCCCTGGTTTAGCAACATAACGGACTTCTTTTTATGCTTATTTTAATGTTCCCCTGGGTTCAGGAGACACATTTTAAGATAAATTGAAGTGATTTTTTTAAAATAATTTTAGCATGGGCTATGACTAATGGTTCACCATGTTCTGGCAGGTCATGCCCCAGTAGAAAATATAGAGAAGTCGTGACCTAATATGTATTGAGTCATAGTAGAGTCATTCCTGGAAACACATTAGCATAAGTGACATAATTGTTAAGGATCTGCCAGGCACAGCTTCTGTATCCATGCCCATAGGTAATCAGTCTGCACCTGCTTCTATGTCTGTGAGACTGACTCCATCTTCCACCACTCAGGATGGCAGGCTTAGGAGTGGGAGAGCCTATCACAGCCTGGCCAGACGGAGCTAGCTCCCGCCCTCTGTCTATTTATACCTGCCTTTCCTGTTCCTCCTTGCTTGTGATTCTTCTCTGTTGGTTTCCTGGCCCTGCTGCAGCTTCTTGAACTACTTGTCCGTGCTTCGTATTGACCCAGGCTTACTGACTACTCTTCTGCTCTGCGTTTGGTACCTCGTACACTCCTGGTTTGACTCGGCTTGTTCACTACTCTCCTGCTCTGCGTTTGGCACCTTGTACTCTCCTGGTTTACTCGGCTCGTTTACTATTCTCTTTGCTCACGGTGTTGCCTTGGGCAACTGCCCCGTTTCCCTTTGTTCTGTGTTTCCTTGTCTGGTTGTCTGTCGTGCACTTACTGAGTGTAGGGACCGTCGCCCAGTTATACCCCATCGCCTAGGGCGGGTCGTTGCAAGTAGGCAGGGACTGAGTGGCGGGTAGATTAGGGCTCACTTGTCTGTTTCCCTATCCCTGTCATTACAATAATGTAATGTAAAAGAAAGTGTGTATTTCTTTAAAGCTGAAACTTTTTCTTGTTATCTTATTTCAATCTTGTCATTTGCGTAGACATCGCTCAGTTATGTAATATTAAAAATGACCTTGAATATATTAATGTACAGACTTATCACTTGCCCTATTAGGCATGTGGAAATAACTGGCTTTTTAAAGATCAAAATTTTCCACTGGCATTGCTTTTTCTTGTACTTTGTAATTTACTGCAGTTGTCTACGTTATTTATCTAGTATCTCTTCAGAGAACCTAGCCAGGAGCCATGAAACTATGTGTAGGCATAGGGCAAAGCAGACTATTTTATTATTTACCCATAGATTCCTTTTATATTGCATTTGTTGATGTCAGAATAGATCTTTGTGTTCTGTGCCCTCTAACATGAAATGTCTGGGATAACGTCTGACTCGCAAAACAATCCATAAAATCTCTGTTACATGCTGACAATATTTGTGACTCGCCTTTTACATGTTCTCTAATAGTATTCTAATGACTTTTCTGTGGCGACACAACTATTGAATTTGTAGGCTAATTTTATATGTCAAATAACCTTTAGGGCATGGGAATATATTTGCTGCCACTAAAAATGTTTCTATTTCTTCTATTAATTCAGCTAAAAACAAATGCAGCTGAGGTATATTATTGCTTTTTAGGAAAATATGATATAGATGTATATTCATGTAGTACATTCTACAGGTCTTTCTTAAAGAGGCTCTGTCACCAGATTATCAAATCCCTATTTCCTATTGAATGTGATCGGCGCTGCAATGTAGATAACAGCAAAGTTTTTTGTTTTTTTTTAAAACGATCATTTTTGCCCAAGTTATGAACAATTTTATATTTATGCAAATGAAATTTTCAATGGACAACTGGGCGTGTTTTCTCGTTTTACCAACTGGGCATGTATTGTGTTTTTACCAACTGGGCGTGTATTGTGTTTTTACCAACTGGGCATTGTGAATGGAAGTGTATGACGCTGACAAATCAGCATCATACTCTTCTCATCGTTCCCACCCAGCTTCTTTCACAGCAGACACAGCGTGACGTCACCCACAGGTCCTTCAACCTTGTCGTCGGACAAAGAAGATACATCAGCTCCAGGCGTCCAAAAGGTTAATATGCTAGTCTCTAGGGAGTTTTCTATGCTTACCTGCACATGGAGAAGCTGCTGCAGATTCAACTGTACTCTGACGCCTGGAGCTGATGTGTCTTCTCTCTTCCGACGCCAAGGTTGAAGGACCTGTGGGTGACGTCACGCTGTTTGTCTGCAGTGAAAGAAGCTGGCTGGGAATGATGACGTCACCCACAGGTCCTTCAAACTTGGCGTCGGAAGAGAGAAGACACATCAGCTCCAGGCATGGGAGTAACGGAAAGAGCCAAGTGCCAAGAGCCAAGTGCTGCTTGCTCGGCTCTTCCTGTAACGCTCATACACTTTAGTTGAAGGGGTCAGGCGCAAAAACATTGCAGCGAACTCAGTTAAAGAGGATCCGTCGTTTATAAATTCCCTATCTCCTAACTAATCTAATAGGCGCTATTATGCTGATAACTACTGTGTAAAATGTTTTTGTCGGGGAGGGGGGACTTGACTATAAATGTCATGTGTTGCAAGCTCTTTATGGACCATGGCTTTTGCTGTCACATGCAACAAAGAAAATGTCAGGAAAATCCTAATAGAACAGCTGAACTTTATATGGGGTTACTCAGAATCACTTTAAATAATGGCAGCTGTGTACTAACTACTATTTAACATGAGTTTAACTGTGATTGGCTAATTCTGAACACAACCACAGCCCCAATTATAAGAGGGTGTTCACACTTATGCAACCACATTATTGTAGTTTTGTTATTTTTATTTTTCCCCTTATTTCAGTTTGTTTTTCAATGGAATTGTACAGATTCTAGGTGACATTAAGGGCTTATTCAGACGAACGGGATATACGTCCGTGCAACGCGCGTGATTTTCACGTGCATCGCATGGACCTATATTAGTCTATGAGGCCGTGCAGACATGTGCGTGATTTTTACTCAGCGTGAGTCCGCTGAAAAAAAGTCACGACATACCCGTTCTTTGGGCGTTTTTCGCGCATCACGCACCCATTGAAGTCAATGGGTGTGTGAAAACCACGCATGCCACACGGAAGCACTTCCGTGCGACCAGCGTGATTCGCGCAACAGCTGTGAAAAGGATGAATGAAAACAGAAAAGCACCACTTGCTTTTCTGTTTACAAACATCCAAACGGAGTGTCATAATGATGGCGGCTGCCCGAAAAGCACGCAGCCGCGCATCATACGCAGCTGACACACGGAGTTGTCAAGTGCCTTTAGCGCGTGCAAAACGCTGCGTGTTTTGCGCGTGCAAAACGCACACGCTCGTTTGAACCCGGCCTAAAGTTGGAAAAAGTTATTAAATGATTCATCTTTTACAGATTTTTTGACATGACAAAAACCTGGCATTTTAACAGGTGTGTGTAGACTTTTTATATCCGCTATATTATATATACTAGTCCTTCTCAATGAATTAGAATATCATCAAAAAGTTAATTTATTTCAGTAATTCAATTCAATAAGTCATATATTATATAGATTCATTACACACAGAGTGATCTATTTACAGCATTTTTTTTTCTTCTAATGTTGAAGGTTACGGCTAACAGTTAATGACAACCCAAAATTTAGGCTTGAGAAAGACCCTGTACCTGTCACGGGTCGAAACGTTGCCATTTTTTTACTGGATGTTTGACCAATAAAAGAACATATTGATTGAAACTTGGGAGACGTGTGCTGCTGTTCACCACGCTTGTTCTGAAAACCCAAAATTTAGTGTCTCAGAAAATTAGAATATTATATAAGCGCAATTTCATAAATTATTTTTTAATACCGAAATGTTGGCCTACTGAAAAGTATGTACAGTATATATAATCAGTGTCAGCGGGTCGTGCGTGTCTCTGACAGTTCATAACTTAGATGTGATTGATAGCAGGTGGATCGTCAACAGAACTACCCTTGGGGTATGACAAATGGTGAATTAAACAAAATTTCCACACCTCCTTTTTAGGAACCACGCCGAGAGGCGAAACACAGAGATTAGGAAAAGGCAAAACAGAAAAAGGTCCAGCCATGCGCCACAAACTAACTTCTTTACCAACCTTATCATTTACAATGGCTGGAAAATCGCTAGCTGACTTCAAATTGCGTGAAAACGTTGGAGTTGGGCTGTAAACAAACGGTATGAAAAAAACAAACATAAAACCGGTTCTAAGTAGGGCGGCTTCCCCCATCTTGAGATACTGATATAGCCACTGCCACATCACGCTGACGCGTACTGGGGTCTTCAACCCTACCAAAGTTCTGCCGCTTAGCGGGAGGGTGGGCTTGACGTGAGCAACGCACGGCGGCATGACTAGCCCCGCAGATGGAGCATTCATGCTTAAATGTGCAAGATCCGTAGAACTTGCAATGCCCTTCATTGAAGAGCCAGCAAGATCCGGACCGGCGCAACACTGGGCCCCCAACCCCGGGAGAGGAACCGGTAAAGGACCCGGAGAAGAGGGCAGCGGGCTGAAAGGGACATTGCGACATCATCATTCGCAACCACACATCCATCGCTTTAGTGTCCTAACCTACCTTGGGACGCTGCGCCATTCTATGCCTAAATTCCTCATCATAACGCCACCACCCGGCGCCCCCATGCGTCTTGTAAGCGCTGAAAATTGTGTCCAAGTAAACAAACAACTGGAACGATTTTTCCGGGAACTTCTGTGAAACCATGCACCCTAACACTGCAAACTCCTGTAACCAGTTATTAAAGGTGCGCGCTACTTTTGGTTTCGACTGAACCCCCCTCTCAAAACGCCGCTCCTTATCGATGGTCACCGAATCCACCGATACCAGGGACCAAATATCCACATAATCGTTTTTACATATTTTCTCCTTGGTATCAACAGACAAGTGAGGGTGCAATACCACAAAAATATGTATCCCTAAACACAGGCAGCACCGGAGTAGATGTAGAGGTGGAAGCCTCAACCAAAGACAGGTGGAGGTAAACAGGTTAAGGATGGGCCACTACTTATGGACCAGTGCAGTTTGCTTGCCCACCCAGGCTAAAATTTGCTATCTAGCCCTTGCCTGCAGCCTATAAGACGCTAGGACAGGATCTCTGCGCAGGCGCGATGACGTCACTGGATCACGCCGGCCTATGTAAGGGTTCTGTCTCGGCGTGTGGCAACATCTACAAAGGAGGGATTGTGTGGCACCATCTACAAATGGAAAGCGTGCAGCACTATCTACAGGGTGTGTGTGAGCGTGTGTAGCACTATCTTCAGGGGGGGGGGGGTAGCTATAGGGGCCAGTCTTATATATATATTTTTTTTTCAGGGGGGTAAGCATATGTCTTGTGCCCCATAGCTTTAAAGACCCTACCAAAGCCCATGCCAGAACCACAGTTCTAGGTGGTCCACAGCCAGAGATATGGCTATTTGAAGTGATGACCCTTCCCTCCAGCCTCAGTCTCTAACACTGTGTGAAGCAGCTTCATGCTGATAGGACAGCGTCAGAGGCTGTGAGGTTGCGCCACCTCAGGAGGAATCGCAGGTGTTGACAACCACTTGTCTAGCATAGACTCATTTGAGTTTAAAAAAAACCTCATAATTTTTAAAATAATAAACATTTTAGGACACAATTTTCATTAGCATTATCAGTGTTGCAGCGCCTATTAGATTAGCTAGGAGATAGGGCATTCCTAAACTAGTGACAGATCCTCTTTAAAACTTCAGGACTGAGCCTGTTTTGGCCTTCAGGACGAAGCCGATTTTTCAAATCTGACGTGTCAATTTATGTGGTAATAACTCCGGAATGCTTTTACCTATCCAAGTGATTCTGAGATTGTTTTCTCGTGACATATTGTACTTTATGTTAGGGAAAAAATTTGGTCGATAAATTCAATATTTATTTGTAAAAAACACCAAGATTTTAGAGAAAATTAGCAAAAATTAGCATTTTTCTAAATTTAAATGTATCTACTTGTAAAATAGATAGTAATGACCACCCAAAATACTTACTAGTTTATATTTCCCATATGTCTACTTTATGTTTGCATCGTTTTTGAACATTCTTTTATTTTTCTAGGACGTTACAAGGCTTAGAACTTTAGCAGCAATTTCTCATATTTTCAAGAAAATGTCAAAAGCCTATTTTTTCAGGGACCAGTTCAGGTCTGAAGTGGCTTTGAGGGCCTTATATATTAGAAAGTCCCCATAAATCGCCCCAGTTTGAAAACTGCACCCCTCAAAGTATTCAAAACAGCATTCAGAAAGTGTTTAACCCTTTAGGCGTTTCACAGGAATTAAAACAAAGTAGAATTTTCAAATTTCATTTTTTTGGGGCGAAAATTCATTTGTAATACCTTTTTTTCTGTACCACAGAAGGTTTTACCCAAGAAATGCAAACCAATATTTATTGCCCAGATTCTGCAGTTTTTAGAAATATCCAACATGTGGTCCTAGTGCGGTAATGGACTGAAAAACAGGCCTCAGAAGCAAAGGAGCACCTAGTCGATTTTGGGGCCTCCTTTTTTTAGAATATATTTTAGGCACCATGTCAGGTTTGAATAGGTCTTGTGGTACCAAAACAGTAAAGACCCCCCAAAAGTGACCCCATTTTGAAAGCTACACTCCTCAAGGAATTTATCTATGGGTATAGTTAGCATTTTGAACCCACAGTTTTTTTGCTAAATTTATTTGAATTAGTATGTGAAGATGAAAATCTACTTTTTTTTGTGAAAAAACGTAGAAATGTAAATTTTTTACAAGGAATAAAGTAGAAATAACACTCCAGCATATGTAAAGCAATTTCTTCCAATTATAGCAATACCCCATATGTGGTAATAAACTGCTGTTTGGACCCACAGCAGGGTTCAGAGCGCCATTTGGATTTTGGATTTCTGATTTTGCTGGAATCGTTTTCAGTGCCGTGTCGCGTTTGCAATGCACTGGAGGGATGAAAACAGTGGAAACCCTCCAAAAGTGACCCCATTTTGGAAACTACACCCCTCAAGGAATTTTTCTAGGGGTAAAGTTAGCATTTTGACCCCACAGTTGTTTTGCTGAATTCATTGGAATTAGTCTGTAACGGTAAAAATCTACTTTTTTTCTGTAAAAACGTAGACATTTTTAATTTTTACAAGGAATAAAGAAGAAAAAGTACCCCAACATTTATTAAACAATTTCTCCCGATTACGTAAATACCCCATATGTTGTAATAAAGTGATGTTTGGACCCACACCGGGGTTTAGAAGGGAAGGAGCGCTATTTGGCTTTTGGAGCTCAAATTTAGTAGGAATAGTTTTTGGGTGTCATGTCAAATTTGCAAAGCCCCTGAGGGACCAAAACAGTGGAAGCCCCCCAAAAGTAACCCCATTTGGGAAACTACACCACTTAAGAAATCTATCTAGGGGTATAGTGAGCATTTAGACCCCACACGTCTAGGCCGTGAAAATGAATATCAACATTATTTCCACTAAAATGTTGCATTTTTTCAATTTCACAAAGGATAAAGGAGGAAAAAGCACCCCAACATTTGTAAAGCAATTTCTCACGAGTACGGCTATACCCCCACATGTGGTTATAAATGTTTTTTCATTAGAAAGTAATTAACCCTTTCCGAACTGATCCATGTTTTTCTTTTCTTTTTCGTTTTTCCTCCACGCTTTCCAAGAGCCACAACTTTTTTATTTTTCCGTCAATAGAGTGTTATGATGGCTTATTTTTTGCGGGACGAGCTGTAGTTTTTATTGGTACCATTTTTTGCTACATAAGACTTTTTGAGCAATTTTTATAAAATTTTTTGGTAGAGCCAAGGTGACCAAAAAACAGCGATTTTGCAGTTTAAATTTTTTTATTTTTCACGGCGTTCACCATGCGAGTTCATTAATGGTATATTGTATAGTTTGGACTTTTATAGGACGAAGTGATACCAATTTCGTGTATTTTTTTACATTACTTTAGAGAAAAAATTTGAAAAGGGTTTATTTTTGGACTTTAAATATTTATTTAATTTTTTCCACTAATAATAACTATTTACTTTTGTTTTTACATATTTTATTAGTCCCCCTAGGGGACTTGAACCAGCAATCGTTAGATCACTGGTAGAATACACTGCAATTCTAATGTATTGCAGTATTTTGTGATTTTTACAGGCTCCTGTAACAGCGCGATCGCTTTTTCTGTCCGTTAGTCCCGGGTGTCAGCTGTAATACACAGCTGACACCCGCAGCGTATGGCGCGGGCTCAGCGCGTGAGACGCTCCATATATGACCCCCCACACCACGTCATGATATTAAGTCGTGGTGCGTGATGGGTTTAATGCACAGCGGTTGGTGCAGTGAAAATTAAAATTTTCCACTGATGTGCCATTTTAGTGCACTATATGTTGTGCCCAGTTTGTGCCCCAAATACCTCATAAAATATTAGCCGGGTTCTCCCGGGTATGGCGATGCCATGTCTGTAAACTGCTGTTTGGGCACGCTGTAGGACTCCGAAGGGAGGGAGCGCCATTTGGCTTTTGGAGCGCAGATTTTGCTTGGTAGTAACTCTTGCATTTTGCTGGTATTTCAGTTTATAATGTGGGGGCATATGTAGGCTGGGCAGAGTACATCAGGGGCATAATAAGAGGGTATAATAATGGGGTAAATAAATAATAATCTGCAGATATGTGGCCTGTGTCACACTTATAAATGGCGCCCGATCCTATCCGCTTTTGGAACACTGCACATTTTGCATCGCCATAATCTGGGAGCCGGAACTTTTTTTTATTTTTTCACCACCGGAGCTGCGTGAGGACTTATTTGTTGCGGAACAATCTGTAATTTTCATTGGTACCATTTTGGGGTACATGCAATTTTTTTTTATCACTTTTTATTCCATTTTTCGGCAAGCAGGGTGACCAAAAACCATCAATTCTGACAATGATTTTTATTTATTTTTTACAGCGTTCACCCTGGGCTATAAATGACCATTATATTTTATTTTGCTGGTCGATACGATTACGGCGATACCATATGTATATAGTTTTTTTTATGTTTTGCAGCGTTTGCGCAATAAAATCACTTATTTAGAAAATTAATTATTTTTTGTGTCACCATATTCGGAGAGCCATAACTGTTTTATTTTTCAGTCAAAAAAGCTGTGTAAGGGCTTATTTTTTGCGGGACGGGTTGTAGTTTGTATTGGTACTATTTTGGCGTACATGCGACTTTCTGATCACAAAAAAAATAGTGATTCTGGCATTGTTTTTAGTTTATTTTTTTTGCAGTGTTCACCGTGCAGGAAAAATAATATTATAGTTTTATAGTTAGACTCGTTACGAACGCGGTGATACCAAATATGTGTACTTTTTTTCATTTTTTCCCTATAATAAAAGACTTAGGGGGGATTCACACGAGCGTGATTTGGCAGCGTGTAGGCCGCGTGGTTTTCGCGCGGCACGCAATGCCCTATAGAAGTCTATGGGGCAGTACACACAGTCCGTGTATTTTGCGCAGCGTTTGTTCGCTGCGGAAAATACGCGACAGGTTCAATAACTCTGCGTATTTCACGCATCACGCACCCATTGAAGTCAATGGGTGCGTGAAAACCAGGCAGGTCGCACGGAAGCACTTCCGTGCGAACAGACTGAAACAGCGCACGAGCTGTCAAAAGGATGAATGGAAACAGAAAAGCACCACGTGCTTTTCTGTTTCCAAGCATCCAAACGGAGTGTCTTTGCGAGGAGCGAACCCCGACAACCGAAGCTAACTTCACCGTGTTCGGCCAAACCCGTTTTGGCAGAACCCGGCAAAAAAATTTCCGGTCCGCGACGTCGGGAGACATTCACTGTGCATGGTGCTGAAAGAGTTAAACTGTTTCAGCACCATGGACAGTGACTTGCGATCCCAAAATACATGAACCTGTAAAAAAAACCGAAGTTCTAACTTACCGATTACTCCTGTCTCCTTCCTGCAGTCCGACCTCCCGGGATGACACTTCAGTTCAAGTGACAGCTCCAGCCAATCACAGGCCAAGCACAGGCTGCAGCCAATCACAGGCTGCAGCGGTCACTTGGACTGCCGCGTCATCCAGGGAGGTGGGGCCCGATGTCAAGAGAGGCGCGTCACCAAGGACGCGTCACCAAGGCAACGGCCGGGAAGTTCTCGGTAAGTAGGAACTTTATCTTTTTTTTTTACAGGTTTTTCGCTGTTTTGTTCGGCATTCACTGTCGAGGGTGATGAAAGATTTAGCTCTTTCAGCACCTTGGACAGTGACGGGCGTCGACAAGCCTCATCTCTATGATGCCGGCTGCGCGAAAATCACGCAGCCGCGCATCAGACACGCATGACACACGCAGCTGTCAAATGGTTTTTGCGCTCGCAAAACGCTGCGTTGTTTGCGCGCGCAAAAACGCAACGTTCGTGTGAATCTGCCCTAACTATAGGAAAAAAAAGCAGTTCTTGTTTATGTCACGTATAACTTTTATTTTGACACTTTTTTAAAAACATTTTTATTCTTTTTTTTACTTTCTTTACTTGTCCCACTAGGGGACACTTAGACTTGCAGCTCTGATCGCTGCTGGAATACATTACACTACACACGTAGTGTAATGCATTCCAACTGTCATTGTGACATGACAGTCACACTGACAGGAAGCCTACGACGACCACACTCCGGCTGGTCCTGATAGGCTTCTGTACATGGCAGCCCGAAAGCCATTGTCTGACGTTCGGTTGCCATCGCCAGCCCCCCGTGATTTCACGTGGGGGCTGCCGAACTGCGCTAAACAATTTAAATGTGGCGATCAAAATCGAACGGCGCAATTAAGGGGTTAACTGCCAAAATCAGCGGCGATGGGCCGCTGATCGGCAACGGGGAATGCAGGGCAGACACCCTGCACAGTTAACCGCCGCTGCGGTGTAGCGCCGCGCGGCGGTTAACTGTCAAAGCACTGACGTAACTACACGTCGAGGTGCACGAAGTTACTGCACACATCGACGTGCAGTTACGTCAAGGTGCGGGAAGGGGTTAAATACATTGGACTATTTTGAGACAACAACATCAATACTTAGGATATTTAAGGTGGAAACCCACCACAGGCACTAAAAATTCGGTTCTCACATTAAGTCAATTATAGACAGAATACAGTTTGTATTGGCCAGGATCAATCGATGCCAGACTCCATGCCCTTGCAATCAACCCATCCATGGTGCCTAGGACACATTGCAATATATAATCATATATTTCTCAATTAAGTTATTAACCCCTGCCCCGTCTTCTGAGACATTTAAACTAGCAGATTCCTTTACGGGCTGACGATGGAGCGATTAGTCAGAGCTTACTAAAGATCCAGCTTTTTAAAGAGGTCTGCTTCTAGATCTGGATTTACTCAAAACCATTAATAAAAATTTATATTATTTAGGAAATATATGGTTGCATATTTATAATATACCGTGCACCTAGTTGCTAATATTCTAGGATACCTAAAGGGATTTTAAGTATTGATCAGATGCAATACAAAGCAACATGCCAATGCAAAGACCTGGTGCAAGGAAAGAAAGTTATTAAGAAAGAATTCTGAAAGACAAATAGTTTGGAAAAGCCAGGGCAGTTCTATCTGACCTCTCATTAGAACACAATTCACATTCCTTAGTTGGTAGTTTGATATCTTCATAGACTAAATTGTTCTATTATTACTTTGGCATGTGTGCCATGCACCATATTAACATCCATATCTTCTAGTGTTATTTTGTGATTCTTGTAATTTTCTATATCATTGCAGTTTCTCTGCAATTGTAGGAGTGTAAACTGACAAGAGAGCTCTGAAAAGGGAGTGACAGGGGTGTCCTGAGAAGAGAAGGACAGGGGAGCTCTTGGTATGGACTGATGAGCTATCAATTGGGACTAACAAAGGGACTCTTAAGCTGGCCATACTCTACAGATTTTGGACAGTCGTAAATGCCAATTTTGACCATTTTCTGTCAACTGTCGGAGACTTTTCATGACATGAACAAACGTGACAGACAGATATATGGAAAAGTTGATCTGCCATGTTGAATTATGTCGGTCATTTTTGGGCGCAGTCCTGTAAATTGTTCATGCCAAATGACAGATTTGCATCCCATCAATAAAAGCGCAGAACAGAGCACAGATCAAAGCAGAGTTTGATGAGCGATTTGTCACTTTAACTTATGGCGTTGTCATCCAGACCCACAACCCTAACAGACCAACCGTGAAAAACAAGTCGTTCATATAACAGACATCTAACATCCCTGTATGGCCAGGTTTAGTGTAAAGTTAAGTGTTCTGTAAAGATACTGGTTCTGTCCTCATGTAAACTAGAGGTTTGTATTTTCCCGACATGTTGGCATCCAGCTCTGTACAATGTGTGACACATGAGCAGCCTTCTCCCTCCACGCGGCCTTTCCACAGGTTGTAATTGCATATGCTAAAAAGGGTGATGCTGTTTACTAGGGCTGTATACGTGTGACCAGATGTAGTGGCCTGTAACCACAAGACAAGGCCAGCCATGGGCCTTGTCTTGTACTATGTGTGATCTATGATAAACTTAGCATCTGGTCAGAAGAAATGAGTGACTTAGCTCCGTAAAATAAGCATGAGCTGAACACAAAGTATAGAGGAGGAAAATGCCTGCACCTCGCCCAGCACAGTTTGTGTAAACATTTCCCTAAACCAGGCCTATATTTGTCTTGAAGAAAATGTTCTTGAACGTTTTCCACAATGCTCTATATTATGCTTTTTGAACACCAGACAAGTATAAAATTCTTATTTGTGATTATGTTTGAAGCTGTTTTACTGAGTCTGTTTAACATAACCCAAAATTGTGTTAACCATAGCCGTAGATCAACAGCTTGGTCTTCAATTACTGATGGCAATGACTGCACTTAAAGGAAAACAACAATCAAATATGAAAAAATTTACTATAAGGGTATGTGCACACGACCTATTTTCAGACGTAATGGAGGCGTTTTACGCCTGAAAAGAAGGCTCCAATACATCGGCAAACATCTGCCCATTGCTTGCAATGGGTCTTACGATGTTCTGTGCAGACGAGCTGTCATTTTACGAGTCGCTGTCAAAAGACCGCTCGTAAAATTACGCCCGCGCCAAAGTGCAGGACACTTCTTGGAACATAATTGGAGCCGTTTTTTATTGACTCCATGGACGCCGCAAAAAATGCGTGTACTTGTAAAAACGTCTGAAATTCAGGAGCTGTTTTCGCCTGAAAACAGCTCCGTAATTTCAGACGTATTTTGCGTTGCCCTTAGGGCACATTCAGACGTAGCGGAATTTTACGCTGCAAATGTTGGTGAGGATTTGGGGCAATTATGCAACGAATCTGCACCAACATTTGCATATTTGACAGGTAATTCAGACGTTGCAGAAAACACAGGGGACTTGCCACAGATTTCAGTTGTTGCATTGAAATTCTGCTTCTTGTCCGCAACAGTCAGTTCATGCTGCAAACTGAAAATTCCGCACCGCAGCCTATGGTCCGCAGCTGAGTTTTCCGCAACGTCTGCAGGAAGATAACTAAAAAGGTGTGGAAACCAATGGACAAACTGTCTGCAAAGGATTTCCACTGCGGACTGTCCGCAGCGGAATTCCACAGCTATTCCGAAACGTCTGAATGTGCCCTTTGTTTCACACGGGGCGAATATGCTGCGTAAAAGCATGCAACGTATCCACCCTGTGCGCCCTTCAGGGAATTTTGGGTGAAAAACTGCACAAAACTGTGGTGCAGTTTTTTCCCGGAAAGTCCGCTGCGGAAAACTGCAGCATCAGCCGGCCTGCGATTGGCTGCAGCACATCATCCCATGAGGCTGACCCTCTGACGTCATCCAGGCCTGCCTCCTGGGATGTTTCATCCCATGTGACCGCCGCTACAGCCTGTGATTGGCTGCAGCGATCACATGGGATGAAACGTCATCCCAGGACGCAGGCCTAGAGGAAAAAACACAGAAACAAGGCAAGCGTAATCTCGCGAGATTACGCTGTAAACTGTCATTTAAAACGAGATTACGCTTGCCTTGCTGTAAATCACACACAAACGTTACCGAAGTGTCAGAATTCTGAATAGACATCACGTCCTGGCTGGTAGTGATGTCTATTCACTGTCAGGACACTTGTGTAACGGCTGCTACGGGACCCGCGGCATGAGGGGGCCCGTGTCGCCCGCCGGCACGGGCCCCCACCATGGCCGGAGGCTCCGCTAGCAGCCGCTATGCTGCTACAGCGCGAGGCCACTGAACACTACGGCAGAGCAGGGAGGTATCTCCCCGCTCTGCCATTAAACAAAAGACATGTATCCCCTATACACAGGATAGGGGATACATGTGTGATCGCATTAATAGGGAGAACGGGGGACTGAAAGTCCCCTGAAGTTCTCCATCACAAACCTCGGACATCCGGGGTCTGTGTCGGCAGCTCCGTAGAAATGAATGGAGCGCCGGTCGCGCTTGTGCGCATGCGTGACCAGCGCTCCTTTCTTTTTTATTGAGCTGCGCAGACGCCGGAAGTCAGAGGTTAGTCATGGAGAACTTCAGGGGACTTTCAGTCCCCCGTTCTCCCTATCAATGCCAGCGATCACACATGTATCCCCTATCCTGTGGATAGGGGATACATGCCTTTTGTAGGACACACTGTACGTCGCATTTTTTGGGGGGGGTTGGGGACGCTGTATGGCGTTCCCTACAGGGTTTGTGCTGTATGGCGCTCCCTACAGGGGGGGGGCTGTATGGCGTTCCCTACAGGGGGGGGGCTGTATGGCGTTCCCTACAGGGGGGGGGCTGTATGGCGTTCCCTACAGGGGGGGGCTGTATGGCGTTCCCTACAGGGGGGGGGCTGTATGGCGTTCTCTACAGTGGGGGCTGTATGGCGTTAGCGCCATACAGCTCCCTCTGTAGATGACGCCATAAGTCCCCCCTGTAGATAACTCCATACAGTCCCCCCTGTAGATCACGCCATACTGCCCCCCTGTAGATAAAGCCATACAGCCCCCCCTGTAGATAACGCCACACAGCCCCCTCTGTAGATATCTACAAAGGGGGCTGTATGGCGTTATCTACAGAGGGGGCTGTATGGCGCTATCTACAGAGGGGGCTGTATGGCGCTATCTACAGGGGGGCTGTATGGCGCTATCTATAGGGGGGGCTGTATGGCGCTATCTACAGGGGGCTGTATGGCGCTATCTACAGGGGGGCTGTATGGCGTTATCTACAGGGGGGCTGTATGGCGTTATCTACAGGGGGGCTGTATGGCGTTATCTACAGGGGGGCTGTATGGCGTTATCTACAGGGGGGGCTGTAAAAAAGGCACTATCTACAAGGGGGGGGGTGTGGGTTGTGTGACACCCAGGGGATGGGGCCCCAGTCAAAAGTTTGCTATGGGGCCCAGTCTTTCCTAGTTACGCCCCTGAATCCATACCTTCCTGGTCTAGCACGGAGCTGTGCCAAAGTCGTGCCGTGCTGCATCCACGTCTGACCTGCTTCACCTCGCCTGACGTCCGCCTGCTACCTAAGTCCCAGCCGAGCCTGCCCTGCTGCTGTCTGAGCTGCCACAGGTACCTATAGAACTATAGACAATCACCTGCTCCCTGTTGGCCAGCTGCCTTACCGTCAAGGCGGTACGGCCCAGTGGGTCCACAGACCCTTTGTGACAGCTCTTCCCGGCACCCCTGGTGGTGGTGGGTACTGGGGTAATAATGGGGGTTAGTGTTAGCCTCTGCACCGGCTAACGCTAAGCCCTGCCTTAGTAATGGACGGTGTCAATTAGACAGCGGCCATTACTAAAGTTGTAGTAATAAAAGTTTAAAAGAAAAGACAAAGATATAGATAAAATATTTTATTGAAATAAAGCACCCCCAACACAACCCTCATTAACCATTTTATTGTAGAAAAAAAAGAGCCGTCATCAAAGTAGTCCTCGAAACCGATGTAGTCCAACGACCAAACCTGTAAAAAAAAAAAAAGGGAATAAAACATGTCGTAGGCTTAGATTCAGGCCCATGTGTGATACTGACTGTTATACCATGTATAGAAGCCTACTACAAAGTTGGCTTAGATACAGGGCCCCAGCATACAGTATCATACATGACCATACATACATATATATATACATACATATATACAAACAAACATACATACAAACATACATACATGCAAACATACATATATACAAACATACATACATACATGCATGCATGCAAACATGCATACAAACATACATACTTTCAAACATACATGCAAACATACATACATATATGCAAACATGCATACATACAAACATACATATATGCAAACACACATGCACATACACACACACATATATATGTATATATACATACATACACATATATATATATACATACATACAAACCTACAAACACACACATATATATATATATATATATATATATATATATATATATACACATACATACATACATGACCCCATATAGTAGTTATTCCGTTGTCCATGCTCCCAGATTTGGTGACTTCGCTTCAATGAAAAGAAAAAAAAAACTCACATAAGACGTTCCCACGAAGATCTGAACCGTCCCGTCACTTTTCTTCTTACTGCTCCCATTCACAATGAGGGTATGTTCACACGACAGCGTCCGTAACGGCTGAAATTACGGGGCTGTTTTCAGGAGAAAACAGCCCCGTCATTTCAGCCGTAACGGCATGTGCAGGCACTTGAACGCCGCTTCCATTACGGACGTAACTGGAGCTGGTTTTCCATGGAGTCCATGGAAAACGGCTCCATTTACGTCTGAAGAAGTGACATGACACTTCTTTGGCGCGGGCGTCTATTTACGCGCCGTCTTTTGACAGCGACGCGTAAATATACGCCTCGTGTGAACAGACAAACGTCAGCCCATTGCTTTCAATGGGCAGATGTTTGCCAACGCTATCAAGGCGCATTTTCGGACGTATATCAAGGCGTAAAACGCCCGAATTACGTCCGTAAATAAGCCGTGTGAACATACCCTGACAAAGCGGTGGGCGCAGATGACGTAATCACGTGAGTGTGATATGATTACGTCATCTGCGCCATAAAGAATTGTTACTGTGAATGCTAGCGGCGCCAAGTAGCAGTAAGAAGAAAAGTGACGGAACCGTTCAGCTCTCCATAGGAACGTCTTAGGTGAGTTTTTTTTAATCTTTACTGTTGTTCGCCGGGTGCCGATGCAGGACCGGTGCGGCGACTAAAGATATTACATGGGGGGTGCAGCTTAGCTGGAGGGGGAGAAGTGGCTTACCGAAACGGGGTGAATAGAGTGTTGAATAGAAGGGTTGCGTGTTGTTGAAATTCACGGTTTGTTAGTCTCAACCAGGCTTACCATGCCTGGTTGAGACGAACATTCTCCCGATGTTGCTAGAACTACAGTATCTAGCAACGTCGGGAGTACGCACACTGCAGAGCGGCTTGATTGACATCGAGCCGCTCACGCCCCTTTTTAGAAAAGATAACCAGCATTAGCTGAGCTATCAAGTTTTAAAAAAAGGTAGTTAGGGAATTAATTTTTAAAAAAAATTCACAGCAAATGTTTTATTATTTAATTCCAGCTTAGAATATCTAAAAAAAAAACATTTGACTCAACTTGGGAATAACCCTTTAATGGTAACCTCCCATCCGAATCACAACTTAAGGCCTTATTCACATGAACGTGTCCGTTTTGCGCGCGTAAAAAACGCAGCATTTTTCCTGCATTGCAGTACCGTGTGGCATCCGTGTACGGTGCGCTTCTGCGTTTTATACGCGCGTATGTCATCCGTATCTCACACGTTTTTTACATCAGCAAAAACAACAGAAGGCGGTGTTATTCTATTTCTCATAATTTCTTTAGCAACTGTTGCGCGAATCACACACAGCACACGGATGTGCGTCTGTGTGCTGTCTGTGATTTTCACACACCCATTGACTTCAATGGGTGCGTGATGCGCAAAAAACGCACGAGTATAGGACATGCAGTGAGCTTCAGGCAGTGGACACACGCTGCGTGAAAAACAATGAATGTCTGAATGGCCCCATTGAATTTCATAGGTCTGTGTGATGTCCATTTTTTTAACGCGCGGAACACGGACGTGAAATACGCTCATGTGAATAAGGCCTAATGGGAACCTGTCACCTCCGTTATGTTGACCTCACAGAGGGCAACATAAAGTAGTGACGGACACGCTTATTTTAGTGCTTATTTATTTTGTGCTAATGAGAAGCCGTTTTGAAGAACTTACAGTTTAATATTTGCAGCACACTGCTGAAGATAAGTCTGCGCTGCTAAAGAGGAGTCCGGCGTATTCATGAGCTGCTGATTACCCCCCCCCCCCCCCACACCCACTGATTGACAGATTTCCCCCTATGACTGTGCATAGCGAGAAGTCTGTCAATCGGCTGCGGCTGGGCAGGGGGAGCGGCAGCTCATGAATACTCTGTAAAGATTAAAATGTAAATTCTCCAAAACGGCTTAATATTAGCACATAAGTGTCAAACCACTGAAATCAGCCTGGCTGCCTTCAGTGAGAGCAGCATAACAGAAATATATATATGTATATATATATAAACTAAATTTGCATACTCGGTAGATTCTCTTCAATCTGATTTGTTAGATATGAATTGTGCTAAATGTTGTTCAAAAGGCAAAATCTGAGATTTGCAATATTTTCTTGCTGTCTGTGAAAAGACTATAATCTCTAGAATGAATTTTGCAGGGGATTTCCGCCTTTGCATTTTACAAGGTGAAATCCGCAACATATAGGTCATGCTCTAAAACCCATACCGATTTTTTCTGCTGTGGGTGAACGGGGTTTTGCATCGTACTGTACTTTGTTGCAGACTTCCAGTGCCGAATCCACACGAAATATGCAACAAATATATGGCTAAAACCACAAGGTCTGGAAATAACATAGCTAATAAATAGTTTTCCATGATGGAGAAGGTAAAGCAGCTATGAAATTTAACTTGAAAAGTGTGGCAGGCTTTGATGAAAGTAAATTGTCGAAAGGACAATGGTGACATCTGGTGGATTTATTTTTTACTTACATGTTAAAGGAAATGTAACACCTATATATTTTTTATACAAATTATATATTCTTCTAATCATATATATTTTACTAGTATAGAAAACACGTTACACGGGTTTGCTAGCAAAAGGAATGCAGTGGTCTGTTAATACATATAAATGCTCCCAGGGCCGGCCTTAGGTTGGATGGCGCCTTGTGCGGGATTCTCTATTGCTGCCCTCCACAAACCACAAAAATTAACCACACATATATATATATATATATATATATATATATAGACACGCACATACTGGAACATATATACTATACCTACATAGAAGCACATATTTAGACGTACAGGCAAATATACATACATATATATACGGACACACACACACACACACACACACACACACACACACACACACACACACACACGGTCATATACAAATACATATAGGTAAATATATGGACATACAGGCCCAAATATACCCACACAGGCACATATATACACAGAGCAGATAGTTACCTGCAGTCCTATGTAACACCACAGATAACACAGTGATAACTGAGTACAGATAATGTGTTAGTTGTTACCTGCAGTCCTATGTAACACCATAGATACACAGTGATAGCTCTCTCAGTATAGACAATGTAGTTATGTCACCTGCAGTCCTATGCAACACCACAGATAACAGTGATAACTCCCTGAGTACAGATAATGTAGTATATACACACACAAAAATATATACATACAGATACATATCTAGGCACTTAGACCCACAAATACACAGACACATGCAGTCCTATGTAACACCACAGATAACACAGTGATAACTCTCAGTACAGATAATGTAGTAGATGTTACCTGCAGTCCTATGTAACACCACAGATAACATACAGTGATAACTGTCTGATTACAGATAATGTATTAGTGTTACCTGCAGTCCTACGTAACACAGCAGATAACACACATAGTGATAATTCTTTGATTACAGATAATGTTTTAGTGTTACCTGCAGTCCTACATAACACCGTAGATAACACACATAGTGATAACTCTCTGATTACAGATAATGTATTAGGGTATGTGCACACATAAACTGAAAAACGTCTGAAAATACGGAGCTGTTTTCAAGGGAAAACAGCTCTTGATTTTCAGAAGTTTTTTAAGCCAATCACGTTTTTCGCTGCGTTTTTGGAGCTGTTTTTCAATAGAGTCAATGAAAAACATCTCCAAAAACGTCCCAAGATGTGACATGCAGTTCTCTTTCCCAGCCGTTTTTTTACGTGGCCGTCTCTCAAAACGGCCGCGTAAAAAAACGGTCCGTCGGAACAGAACGCCGTTTTCCCATTGTTTCTGCTTCCGATTTTGTTGGCCATTTTTCGTCCGTTTACAGCTCGAAAAATGGCCAAAAATAAGCCGTGTGAACATACCCTTAGTGTTACCTGCAGTCCTATGTAACACCACAGATAACACAGTGATAACTCTCTGATTACAGATAATGTATTCGTGTTACCTGCAGTCCTACGTAACGCCGCAGATAACACACATAGTGATAACTCTCTGATTACAGATAATGTATTAGTGTTACCTGCAGTCCTACGTAACACCACAGATAACACACAGTGGCACATGCAATATTGTTGGAATGCACATCCGCCATACATACACGCATAGTGTTAAGAGGTAAAAGGGATTGTCCGGATTTAAACTTTTTATGTGGCAGCAGGAAAGGAGGGCTTCAAATAAAAAAGCAGCCCATACTTACAAGGGCCGTTGTCAGCACCCGGTGAACCCAGGCGAGTGCCGGGGCCCACTACCCTTGGGGGGACCACTCGGCCGCCGGGTGCTGACGCAGCCGTCGTCACGGCATCACTGTCCATATATGGACAGTGATGTCAGGAGGAGAGGAGGAGTCCCAGGCAGAACGCTAGAATCGGCTCTGCTCCGGGACGCCGTCTCTGGGGAAGCCCCTGACATCACTATCCATATATGGACAGTGATGTCAGGAGCAGAGCAAGAGTCCCGGGGCAGAGTGCTAGTAGTGCTCTTCCTGGGACTTTGGCTCTGCCTCAGAAAACACTGTCCATATATGGACAGAGACGTGAGGGGCTGCTCCTGAAGCGGAATCCCCACCCAGTGTCGGCAATGCTCTGGCTGGGGATTCCACTCTTAGAGGGAACCCCAAAGGCGCAACCTACAGGGAGGGTGGCTATGTGGCACTACCAGGGAGGGTGGCTGTGTGGCACTACCAGGGAGGGGGGCTGTGTGACACTACCAGGGAGGGGGGCTGTGTGACACTACCTGGGAGGGGGGCTGTGTGCTACTACCTGGGAGGGGGGCTGTGTGGCACTATCTACAGAGGGTGCTAAACTTATGGGGGTACAAATTGGGGGCCTAACTGCTATATGGGGGCATAAACAGGGCCTAACGTCTATATGGGGGCACAAAGTGACATTTTCTGCCATTTTACTGCTGCCGTGAGTACCCCCACAAAGGGGCCTACTAAGACTTGTGTCGCCCAAGGGCCTACATAAACCTGGGGCTTCTGACATCTCGGTTCTGTGTGTACACAGAGTGACTGCAGTGGTGAAATCACATCGACAGTACATCACCGCCGCAGCTAATTACTGGTCTAAGCTGAACACCGCTGAGGCTATTAATAGGCTGCAGCGGAAGAACGTCAACATGATGTCACCGCTATATACAAACAGAGAACAGATCTGACGGGAGCCCCCAGCGCAGGAACGTCTGGGAGGAGAGAGGTAAGTATAAGTTCTTTTTTTAATTTTAACTCCTCCTGCTGCTTCAACAATGTTTAATTTGTATTCTGGACAACCGCTTTAAAGGCTATGCACACCTTTGAAATCGTTTTTTTTTCAAATAATCAGTGTGTTTTGTGCAACTTTCTAAATAAATACTTTTTATTAAAAACTATTTTTACGTTTTGAGATACAGCTGCTTTGTATTCTGTATACAAAGCAGCCGTATCTAGTGCTGAGACCTGAATCCGTCAGGTCAGCAGGTCGTGTGTCTCTGACACGCAGGATCCACCTGTTATCGATCACATCTAAGTTATGAACTGTCGACACACAGGACCCGCTGACACTGAACCCGTCAGTCCCACTGAACTGACGGACACAGGTCTCAGCGCTAGATACGGCTGCCCTGTATACAGAATACAAAGCAGCTGTATCTCAAAAAGTAAAAATAGTTTAATAAGGCTCCATTCACATGTGTGTCAGAGCTCCGTTCAGGCATTCCAGCTGAGCTTTCCGTCAGAACGGAACCCTGACTGAATCAATACTGTAGTCGACTGCGCTTTTCATTCTGTCAAAACGACGGAACCCTTGCACAACGGAGACAAACGGAAACCATTTGCACCGGATCCGTCACCATTGAATTCAATGGTGATGCAAACGGAAACCTATGGTTTCTGTTTGTTTTAGTCAGGGCTCCGTTCTGATGGAAAGCTCAGATGGAATGCCAGAACGGAGCCCTGACGCAGATGTGAACGAAGCCTAAGGGGAAACCAGCCCCGTCATTTCAGCCATAACGGCATGTGCAGGCGCTTGAACGCCGCGTCCATTACGGACGTATCTGGAGCTGGTTTTCCATGGAGTCCATGGAAAACGGCTCCATTTACGTCTGAAGAAGTGACATGACACTTCTTTGGCGCGGGTGTCTATTTACACGCCGTCTTTTGACAGCGACGCATAAATATAAGCCTCGTGTGAACAGACAAACGTCAGCCCATTGCTTTCAATGGGCAGATGTTTGCCAACGCTATTGAGGCGCATTTTCGGACGTAATTCGAGGCGTAAAATGCCCGAATTACGTCCGTAAATAAGCCGTGTGAACATACCCTAAAATGTAATTACAAAGTTGCACCAAACACTCAGATTTTTATATATATATATACAAAAAAAAAAAAAGGGATTCAAAGGTGTACATAGCTCTTCACGTAATCTGAATAGCGTTTAAAAGGGCAACAATTGGTAAATGTGCACTATGAAGGCACTGAATTCTGTGCACATTTGCCACTTATTACCCCTTTAGCGTCCTTCTGTTTGGTGGCCCCTTGGTGCCCATTTGCCATTTACTGCCCCAGTAGCCTTTAGCATCTTTTGTCACAGGAGAACAATAAAGGGGCAACAAAATGGCAAATGGGCATCAAGGGGGCACTGAATAGAAGGACACTAATTGGGCAATAAGTGGCAAATGGGCACCAAGGTGGCACTGAATCCTCTGTCCATTTGCCACTATTGCTTTTTTTAGAACCCCATTCAAACAAAGTTTATTCAGTGACTTAACTGCTGGGCTTCTGGCAAACACTGCCTGGTGGAGCTGAAGACGCCCTGGAGAAAACGTTCCCTCGGTGTCCACACCAGCCCTGAAAACGCACAGGAAGCGCTATGTCTCCTCCCTGTCTTGCGTCCTGAATGATGTCATCACGCCTGTCTCGTCATTCAGGACGCAGGACAGGGCGAGCGGATGAGCGGTAGCCATGCGTGGGGCAGCCAGTATTGAGGTCGGTGAAGTGAGTGGCACCTGACCCGTTGTCACTCCGAGTAGTGGCGATGGTGCGGGGCATGCACACTCGGTGGCGCCCCCTTACAGTGCAGTGCAGTGGGTCGCACGTACCTAAGGCCGGCCATGAATGCACCCCATAGCTGCCCCCACACCGTATAATGCCCCCCATAGCTTCCCCCACACAGTATAATGCTCCCCATAGATGCCCCCACACAGTATAATGCCCCCCCATATCAGCTCCTCCCACAGTATAATTCCCCCATAGATGCCCCCACACAGTATAATGCCCCCCATAGCTGCCCCCACAAAATATAATGCCCCCCCATATCAGCTCCTCCCACAGTATAATGCCCATCATAGCTTCCCCCACAGTATAATGCCCCCCATAGCTGCCCCCACACAGTATAATGCCCCCCATAGCTGCCCCCACATGGCATAATGCTCCCCATAGCTGCCCCCAGTCTAATGCCCCCCTCCCTCCCATACACAGTCTAATGGCCAAATATGTACGGACCAAATAGAAAAAAATAATAACATACATATTTACCTATCCCCGTTGCCACGACGGGTGGAGGATTCTTTGCCCCCTCTGCACTGTGCTCAGTGTGCTGTGAGTGGCTCGGCGAAGGCAGGCGCGATGTACTGACATCATCGCGCCTGTCTGCACCGAGTCACTCACATCGCACAGACCGGAGGAGAAGGATCCTCCACCTGGCGGGGGAATGGGGATAGGTAAGTATGTATGTTATTATTTTTCTATTAGGTCCGTACATATGGGGGCCTTATACTGTGTATGTGAGGGAGATGGGGGCATTATACTGTGTATGGGAGGGAGGGGGCATTATAGCTACGCCACTAATCACTCACATCTCCTTCCTCAGTCTTCTGGCTGTGGGCGGAGCTAACTGGCGGTTGGGCTGTGGGCGGAGCTCTATGTGGGTGGAGCTCTATGTTGGCTTCAGACACCATGTCCTTCTCGGTTATATAATAGATTCTTTCTTTATATGATTATGGGTGAGCCATCTTGCTGTGAACAGCAGTTCCAGAGATTTGCTTTACAGCAATAGCGACTGCAGCATGTAAGTGGTAAGAGCTCCCTGTCACCTCAAATACTTCTCATTAGGAAACATTGTACAGGGAGGGGGTGAGCTCTATTATCAATATTATTTTCTTGTATTATCTGCCCCCAACTCGACAGTACGTGGTCACAAGCGGTGGCAAAATTTGCATGTGTTAATTAAGGCCATGATCACACACGCAGTTTTGGGCTCAGTTTGTTTTTAGCCAAACACTGGAGTAGACACAGAACAAAAGGAGATATACCCCTGAGGAAGCTAGGTTTCTCCTGGCGATACGCGTAGAGCTGGTCTTTGTTTTTTAAGTGTGCGCCCCTCTGCCTGGCTTGTGTCTATTGTCTTATGCTTATGATGTTTTCGATATGTACCTTTTTGCGTTGTATGTCACATTTATTCATGATCTTATCCTATTTTAGGAATTACCACATGTATTGAAGTGGGATCCTTATTAGGGCCATTTATGTGTCCGGCGGGTCTGATTTAGTTTGGGGCTCGTGCGCACTTTACTGTGTATCTTATTATGGATCACTGTTTGAAGTTTTGTATACATTGTTTTTAACTTGCTTGTCTTCTCCTTTTTGGTGTCAATAAAAATTGTGTTACTGTTTTGATACAATTTTGGATGTGCATGTCAAATTTTTTTGCCCTACTTTCACTGCCAGTTTTTAACAGAAGAAAGGAGATAAATCAGACTTTCTTTTTTTTCAGATCCACTTCCATTTTTGGTGCTAAACCTGTATCAAAGTTACGTGTGTGAAACAGACCTTAATATGTTAGTGACCGCTCATATGTGTTTTCACGGCGGTCACTAACAGGCTTTATTCCAATGCAATTGTCTTTTTACGACATTGTATTAGAATAAAATAGCGCCGCCGGGAGAAGATAGCTCCCTGCTCAAAGCTACTGAAGGTAGCTGAGGGCTTGGAGCACTGACTGGGGACCCTTGTTTGCGGTTCCCAAACTGGCGATCACCATTAGGGCTTATTCAGACGAACGTTCTATACGTCCGTGCAACGCGCGTGATTTTCACGTACGTCGCACGGACCTATATTAGTCTATGGGGCCGTGCAAACATGTGCGTGATTTTTACGCAGCGTTGGTCTGCTGCGTAAAAGTCACGACATGTCCGTTCTTTGAGCGTTTTTCGCGCATCACGCACCCATTGAAGTCAATGGGTGCGTGAAAAACACGCATGCCACATGGAAGCACTTCCGTGCGAACAGCGTGATTCGCGCAACAGCAGTGAAGAGGATGAATGAAAACAGAAAAGCACCACGTGCTTTTCTGTTTACAAACATCCAAACGGAGTGTTATAATTATGGAGGCTGCGCGAAAAGCACGCAGCCGCGCATCATATGCTGAGGCCACACGGAGCTGTTAAGTGCATTTTGCGCACACAAAACGCCGCGTTTTTTGCGTGTGCAAAATGCACACGCTTGTGTGAATCCAGCCTTACAATGAAGTGCAAAGTAAAAAAAAAAGCTTTTTATCTCCTCTTACCATGAATGTTTGATGAGAGGAGGTAAAAAAAAGAATTGTTAGGCCCCCACTGCCACAGATCGCCGCCACCCTGGCAGGGAAAAAAACAAAACGGAGCACGCATGCGCTGTGAGTGTAAGGCAGAGTCTGCCTGTAAATAGAAACTGATCAAGGACCGTTATAATTGGTCCCTGATCACATGGTCACTGTGATATACCTATCAATGCGAACATAGTCACATATTTAGTAAATACAGCACAGGATTTATGCTGTTTCCCAGCCTCCTCTCGCTGTAGTTGATTTGTGATAGGAAAGAGAGATACTGCTACAAATGTTGTGCTGTCAGACTGTGAAAAACACCACATATTCGTGTTCGCAGATTACCCGTAATGACCCCTGTATTACCAATGATTTTTTTTGCTGATTACGCTGTTACATAGTTAGTACGGCTGAAAAAAGACACGTCCATCAGGTTCAACCAAGGGACGGGAAAAGGGAAGGGAAACATTTCTATACATATAAGCTAATATTTTTTTTGTTCTAGGAAATTATCTAAGCCTTTTTTAAAGCCATCTATTGTCCCTGCTGTGACCAGCTCCTGCGGTAGACTATTCCATTGAATATTTTGTTATAATAGCGGTTATCCGTAATTTCTTAGCATTTTTGTGTTATATTGAAAAAAAAATTAAATACAAAAAAAAGTTAATTTGCTAATTAGTGTAGCGAAAAATGAATCGCAGGATGTTCACTGAAGAGCAGACGTACACCTTGCTGTGTTCCAGCATTTCAGGCAGCGAAACGGACGCTGCGTCAGAAGCAGAACTTAGTTCAGAAAGCGACACAAGTTCTGCTTCTGCCACTGGACCACCCCCCCACCCCAGCCCTATGCTGGTGGATGCAGCTGTCACTGTTGAAGCGTAATAAGCAGTGTCTAGTAATGCAGCCCCTCTTGCAATGTGGGATCCTGCAGTTTCTCCCCCCCCCCAAATTTCGGCATTTATAGCCACTCCAGGCATCAACACTGATGTCGCAAATTTTACCCCCTATGACTTTTTTTCATTTGTTCATAGGCGATCAGGTCCAGTAGACAAATTTATATGGCAGGCAATTTGTGACCGAAAATCCCAGGTTTTACTATGCCAGAGGATGGATCCCCACAACCGTCTCGGAGATTAAATTTTTTGGGGGAATTACCCTAAACATGGGGTTAGTAAAAAAAGCCTTCCATCCGGTCCTACTGGGCTACTAGCGCTATCCACAGCACCCGTTTTTGCAGCTGTCGTGGCCCGAATGCGCTATGAAACAATAATGCGTTTCATGCAGTTCTCTGATAATTTTCAAATCCCCCCAAGAAGTGACTCAGGCTATGATCGCCTCAACAAATTGAGACCCCTTATCTCCCTCCTAAGAGAGTCATTTTTAAAGTTACACACCCCAGGCCAAAAGCTATCGGTAGACGAGTCTCTTATGAGATTCAAGGGCCATCTATCCTTTCGGCAATTTATCCCCTCAAAAAGAGCCTGATACAGTATGAAACTTTATAAGGTGTGCCAGAGAACTATGGGCTACACCTGTGGCTTTTTTATTTATGAGGGCAGGGACCGCCAACTTAATCCCCCAGGCCACCCAGAGGATATTGGCATTAGTGGGAAAATCGTCTGGGAACTCATGGCGCCATTCATACAGAAAGGGTACCCCTGTATAAGTCCCTCCATGCTGCTAGTACAGGGTCCTGTGGGACAGTGCGTCAAAATAGAGTCGGCTTCCCTCAACAACTGGTGTCCAAACGCATAACAGGGGGTGCGTCACTCTTATTTGCAAGTGACCTGTTGCTTGCTGTCAAGTGGAGTGACAAAAAGGAGGTTTACATGCTGACCACCCTGCATGACGACACCAGTGGCTGTGAGGGGTGCTACCACTGATTAAAGGAAACAGGTCTGTATAGTCGACTATAATAAATTCATGGGGGGTAGATTTATCTGACCAAGTCCTACCTTACCTAGTCAAACGTAAACCTAGGGCTTGCTATATAACGGTAGCGATCTACCTCATCCAGATGGCTACATTTAGAAGCTATGTGCTCTACAAGATAAAAGGAACGCACAGTTTCCTGCAGCACCAGGAAAAAATTATTGAGCACCTCTTGTTTGACTCCCCCGACCTGGAGAATCCTTCGAGTCAGAGGATCTCATAAGGCTCACTGAGCACCACTTCTTTCACCCCGTCCCTGCCACTGAGAATAAACAATACCCCCAAAAGTGATACCGGGTTTGTAGTAAACATGGAAGGAGGAGGGATACCCAGTTTTACTGCCCCATGTGCCCTTCAAATCCAGGCCTGTGCAACTACCCCTGTTTTGAGACATATCACACCAATTCTAATTATTAATTTTATATAACATTTAGGGAACACCAAAAAGGGTGGGATGGGAGGATTAATTTTAGGGAGTGAATTTCATTTATTCATATTTTTTGTTTACTTTCTGGGCTTTTCAAGGGAGGGAGGGATTCTCATTGGGAGGTAGTAAAGTGTGTTTATTTCAGACTGTAAAACTAATTTTACTCCTTTGATTTGTTTATACGATTCTTGGACTATTAAATCCAGGACTCGATCACTCACAAATTAATATATATATTTTTTTATTAACAGTTTAAAGTGCAGGAGCCCACATCTGTCCATTCAGGACATGGACCCCACAATTGTTCTTGAAATTAAAATTAACATGGGCATTGCATTTATTAGTAGATAAATCCAACACGTGCAGCCCATGAATTAGCGGAAGTCATGAATTTTAGTAATTATTACAAGAATAAACTGAGGATGTATTTCCTTTTTCTTATGACTATGTCCTGCCACATACAGCTGTTACATTCCTACTTCTGTACCGTGATATGGGCATGATTTTTTTTTTTGGAGGATCTCTAATAAATCGAGCTGTTCCTTACTAATACACCATGGGCTTGGTTTGTGTTTTTACTGGACATATTACACCCGACAGTTCTTCTGGAAATACTGACATTTTGGGTAGTGATCCTTTACTGTTCTTATAGATGGTTTTGGACACTGCCCCTTTATATACTTTAACCGATTGATTGTTTTGAGCACATAGCGGTTCCTACCTTGCCGGGCAGGAACCTATTATGGTGTACCGTGTCACTTGGCATGTTCGTCCCTCATAGAGGTATGATGGAGCTAAAGAGACGTTGTACAACCAGTCACTGGAAGAAGAAAAATAAAGCTTTCCATGACAGCCCTACAGGTGTTCTTCTGTCTAGTGAACAAACTCCAGTTTGCCACATAGTTTGAAACATTTTCCACCATTTTTTTGAAGATATTGCCCATCATAATGCCACAGATGCGTGACAACTGCTTCTTTAGCAAGACAGTCAGAACTACAAGCAAATGCATATATAGCAACATGCACCGTTAAGCCTCATGCACTCATCCTTCACCGCTTTCACGTCTGTTTAAAACTGATCCGTGTGTCCGTTGTGGCATCCATGTGATTTCCGTTGTCACTCCGCATCCGTTCCGGTGTTCCGTTTTAAACGGACATTGTGCTTCCTTTGTCTTCCGTTTTAAACGGTCCGTTAAAAACCATCTTGTGTTATGAATACTGGGATCTTTTCACGCCGTGTCGGTGCTTGGCACCAGATCCCTGCAAACCGGAGGGCACACCGATTCCTTCCCTGTGCTGTCCATTGTTTTGAAGGACCCATAGGCTTCAAGGGGCGAGATGGACACTGAAAAACGGACAGCAGTAGTACATGTTCTACTTTTGACGGAACGGATGCACGGAGCCATAAAAACCAATGGAAGTGTGCATGGCCCCATAGAAATGGATAGCACCCTGAAGAAAATAACTGAAGAGGGCATGAGGCCTTATGAATACACAGCTTCACTTCTCTTTTGTACGCCGCCCAAATTTAGAAGTGTGGCATATTTCTAACAATAGAACCTTTTAACAAATGTTTCCTCTATTTCATGTGGAAATGTAATAAGAGTTTTAAGAAAACATATACCCATATAGTCTGTAATACTACCCACTATTTCATCCTAAAAAAAAAAAAAAAATTTGTCAGCATGCTCACTACACCACTAGATGAATACCTTTAGGGGTTTAGTTTTTTAAATGGGCTGATTTCTGGGTGTTTTGTTTTGTTCAGGCAGTTCAATGCCTCTAAATGCATGATATGGGGTCTAGAATTTATTCAATTGTGCCCTGAAAGCCGCTCACTCTTTGTGGCCCAGCCACACGTCTAGCAAGCAGATTGCGGCCACAGTGGGGGTATTTTTGAACACAGGAGAAACAGGGTAATAGATTTTGGGGTGTTTCTTCATTCTCATGTTTGCTTTACAAAGAAATCTGTCTTTAAAATGAGATATTCTTTAAAAAAAAAAATTATTTATCTTTTTTTAAACCTGTTTTGCATGAATTTTTACTGGAAAAAACTGGGATTAAAATGCATAATCACCACTTAATACCAGAAGGGGTGTCGATTTTAAAAATCGGGCAATTTAGGGATGTTTCCATCATTCTGACACCTATGAAAACCTTGCTTGGTGCAGGAAAACAAAATGTACGTACAAATTTTAAGAATGTATACATTTTGAAGTCTTCTAAATTGTTCAAAAAGGTATTTATTTTCTTCAAAAGTGCTGCCAAAAGAAAGTCAAAGATGGAAATATTTATTTCATAAGAAGTGTGCAGTATGTATGTACATATGTGACATATTGAAGTTCAAGATAGGGAAAATTTTAATTTACAAAACTATACATTTAACTTAATTAATTTACGCAAATCGTGTCAGTCTTTTACCACCTAAATAAAGTACACCATGTGACAAAATTTTTTTTCCCAGAACGACTTGGATTTGTAGAACTACTGCAAAGTTATTGTCGGATGGTCATGAAAGTCCAAACAAGCGTTGTCATTAAGGGGTTTAAGCCAAAAATCGGCAAACAAATAGTACGGTTCAATGACCTCCTATAGGATTAATTTATAGGCCAACTGCCACCAGTGTGATTGCAGTAGCGTCAGACTACCACTTCCTCTCACCGGCAACATGGGGAATGTGGTAGTCAGAGACAGACTATATTAGACACCAGAAGTCTAGTGATTAAAGTGAGCAGACACAGGCTGGGGATGTCACTACCATTTGTCCATCCACTCACCGGACGCAATATCTAGTTAAGTTTGTTGTTTTTATTTTATTTTTTAAATAAGTGGCTTTACCATTTTGCAATAATTACATTTATTAGACGGTGTTAAATTCTACAACTTTCGAATATACTTTGTTTCAATTCCGCATTTAAGATTTCTGCTTGTGGTTATTGTATAGAAATTTGTGCTTACAATTGGAGACTAAAAAAAACTGTCCTGATCATGTTTGATAAAGACATTATCAGGTGAGGTAATGGTATAAACCACAGCCCCCCAACATAGGATAGCTGATAAATGTCAATTTGCTAGATGCCCCGCCAATTACTAGAATGGAGTCCAGAGCACGCAGTGAGGAGGAATATGAATAGAGTGGCAGTCGAGCATTCACTGAGCCAGCGATGAGTCTCCATCAGTCCCATAGATATTGACTGGAGCAGCACATGCCTGACTACCACTCCATTCAAAGCTCTCTTCACTGTGGTTATGGGATGGGGGCTCGGGACCTCTGTTCTAATAATTGGTGAGGACCCCAGCAATCAAACATTTATCACCTGTCCAAAGGATAGGTGATTAATGTTACTCCTGGCCCAACCCCTTTCACAATGCGGTCACGATGGGGGATCAGCTGATCTGCCAGGGCTCCAATAACATTAAACAGCTTATTTTGCTGGGGGAACCAAAGTCAGCAAAGCATATCCCATGCGGCCGCTGCAAGGAAAATGTAGTTTTACATGGCGACCATTTAGATGGCTGTCCACATTATACAAGGACCGGTATCACCCACCAGAACAGGAGCAGATTTCCATTCTGGCTCATAGGGGCAGGTGGGAGGAAGAGACCCTGCTAAATGATGTCCAAAAGCACTAATAAGGCATATTTACAGATGTTGTGTTCATTAGCATGTGAAGTGTTAAAATTGTTGCTCAATTTTTAATGTAACCCAGCAAGTCCATGAGAACGAAGGAGTTTAGCCAGATCATATTTAATTTCTCACCTAGATTTACCTGAGGAAGCTATCGTTACTTGTAAAATAAAGATAAAATTAGGAGAGAGGGAGTAATCACACTTTATTATTTCCATAAAAATATTTCAGAAACAGATTTACAGGACAAGTGAAAATGCAGAGCCAACTCAATGGTAGCAAACATAATGCATATATAAATAATAATATATTCACAAGTATAATTGGTGGACACGTTAGAATCATTCACAGAGGTAATCCCAAAGAAATCACAGTCCTTATTGCAGTCTAAAGCCTCATAAAATATTAGTTCGAATTATACAAAAGTTTAAAAACAGACATTATTGACCCTTGGAAAATCTGCAAGATATACTTAAAAATGGATAAAAGCTGTTAAATTGCTGCACTACACGTTTTCCAGCAGCGCAGGCTTTACTCTCGGACTTCTCAGAGTGGTGGCCTTCACATTTAAAGGTGGCTATACACACTCGACAGCTGTCAGCTGACTGCTTTTGTTAGGCCAACAGCTATCTCTTCTGACTTCTCCATACACCTGCACAGTCGGGGAAAGCAGCCGCTGGATCGGGCTTGGCCAACGTAAGCAACGCTCATGACACTTAACAAGGGGTTTCCCAGAATCGACTATTATTGCTTGATTGCTGGGGACCCTCACCAAATCTCAAGAACAAGGGTCCCAAAAACCCCCATTCCTCCTCACTGCACACCCCCCCACCCCCGTAGGGGCTTGAATGAGGCAGCGGTCAAGCATGAACTGGCAGCTCTATTCAATATACTCAGCTGTTTATGTCATGCCCATAGACTGAGTAAAGCGGCAGCCCGCATGCTCGATCGACGCTCCATTCTATATCCACCTCACTACTTTTCAGGACCCCTGTTATCGCGATCGGCGGGAGTCCTCAATGTAACAACCATAGCAGTGCTTGAAAACCGTAAGAAGCATACAAATTTTCATCTGCCACCCCATACATCTTTGTTACGCTGGGCGAGCGTGCACTTGAAAAAAAACCTGTATACGTTTAAGAAATTGTAAGGCCTTGTTCACACATGTTAATTCTATATAGGTAAACAGAGGAAAATAAACATGCAGCAAACTGAAAAGTGTAAACGAGGCCTTTACAGGAGGAGGCGAACGCATCTGCTGGGGCTTCAAAGTGTGCGTCAAGAAGACAACGGCCACAAGTTGCGATAATGTAGATACCATACTGTAACAGCAAATACAGAGAGTACAAAACATTAATATACAAAACTTTTGATTACTGAATTTACTTCCAAGCACAAATGCAGCAAACTCAGTGTAGATGAGAACAATGCAAGATATATTCTTAAAAACACACACTTTGATAAATATGGCATAACCTGAGACACATTAATACATTTGTCAAACCCATAAGAATGTGGCATACAATAAAACCCACATAAGTGTGGGTGCAAAACCAACATGTATCATGGGTCATGCAACAGACATGTCTGTTTCTGTAACTTCCATAGAAATAAATGTAGAGCTGCACGGCCACCCCTCCATTCATTCTTCGCCTGGATGCGGGAGCTGCCTTCTGGAGATAGCTGTAGGTCCCAGAGCAGGGACTCGCCTCTATCAGACATTTATGGCATATCCCGTGGATGCAGTTAATTCATGAAATAATTGTTGGTGTTTTAGAGTGCCCCTGTTACAAGTTTGGAAGGGGGGGGGTGGGTGGGTTAGTGGTTCCTGCCATCTAGAGGAAGGCACCAATCTGTTTCTCAGCAGCATTCTTTTCAGCAATGCTGATTGGAAGAGAGCAGAGGGTGCAGCATATGTTTAGATCACAGTATACCTTCACAAGCACAGGAGTGTAATCTTTTAGCACATCACAAACCCTTAACATTTTAAGAATAAAGGGGGGGGGGGGCCTAGGTACTAGAAATGTTAGGATGGTGGTGGAAAATCCCATGACTAAGCAAAAGTGAATTACTTTAGATTAACCTGACGTGTTAAGGTAAGGAGAAAAACCTCCCTCCAATATATCCCAGCTTATTCTATTGCAGTAGGGTGAGGAGGGACCAAAAAGGTGTAGCCACGAAAAAAAACTTAAAAAAAAAAACACATATCACCTTTATTTAAAAACTGCATTAGAAAACAGGTCATTAATAACCGAGAAGAAAAAGAGAAATGTAGAAAAGCTCTCAGGAACAATAAAATAAGTCACTGTTAGCAGTCTATTTTTTTATATGCCACCATGCTGCTGACTTTATGGATTGTAGTAGTGAAGGAGCGAAGCCGAACTTCTTCAGAGTTGGAAACAAACTGAGGTCCAGACTCCTCCCACTTCTCTGGCACGTCGGAATCTTTATCTGTGTAGATCAGCAAGTCAAAAGCACCTGTATTGTTGAGAAGTGAACAATGTTCATGAAACAAAAACAAAGAAATGTAGTCGGAGTTCACATGTGGTAGTAGTGGTGAAACAGGAAGCCACACTACAGCATATGAACCCAGCAGAAGTGCAGTTCTCTCAAAAGGAACACTTCCGGCAGAAAAAGGTATTTTAGACCGGGTCGGTTTCATCCCACAAGGAGGGGAAAGATAATACATATAGAATACTTGAAAGGGGTGTTTGAAGTATTCTGCCTCTAGCTGGCAGAGACCACTAATTTATACAATATGCTGGCACATCCTCAACCTCCACTGTTCTTCTTGGCAGTTAGTTTGCCCTACATGTGGTCAGCCCTCCAACAAATAAATTTTTCCAATAAGTCTATAGATGCTACGTATTGCTCTCCCATGGCAAAAATAGCGTTTAAGGCCAGGATCAGAGTTTTTGTGCAAGTTTGTGTCTCTTTTGAACTAAAGCCAAAAGTGAATCCAAAAAGGAAGGAAAAAGGTATAAAGGAAAGACAGACATTCTTTTTTTGTGTTTGGCTAAAAAAAAAAAAAAAAAAAAAAACTGGCACAAAAGCTGCATAAAAACTGGGTGCGTGATCCTGGCCTAAGGCCTCATGCACACTCATGGTGGCCGTCCGTAGCCACCCGCATGTTTGTACCGTGCCAAAGTATGGTTCGTAAAAAGCAAAACATAGGACATGTCCTATCTTTTGCTGAGGCTTTCTACAGCCCAGACACCTTCCCGCAAATATACGGGAAAGTGTCCATGGTTAATAGAAGTGAATGGTCCAAAATTGCAGACCGTAATTACAGATGAATTCTACAGTCGTGTGCAAGTGTTTTTTTCCTCTCTGTCCACTATCAGCAATGGAACAAAGCAAAAGACCTGACTGAATTCAAAACATTCAGGGACTCTGCTGTGGGGGTGCAACAAAATATATCCCTAAGAGCACATCCAAAGCTTGATAAACACCAATAAATTATGTAGCTCTTCCAAACACTTCTTATTCATGAACAGTCGTCCTTCTTTGTCACTTTATGGAAGCTGATCTCCAAATTTATATCGCGGGCCCACGAATATTTACAAGATCAGATAAGAAGAGAGGTATAGGTCTGCCTGATCTAGCTCTACCACTCTGTTAATGTGTATTGCTTTCCAGTAGACTGGCAACGCCAACCAAAAAACAAAACAAAATATTGGCTCACTCTAGGGAACTAAATCTCATCAATCCCTTTATGCCAACTAATAGTCAGAGTCACCTCCCTGTCTGCCAAAATTATTTACCAAATCCACTCAATTATTTATTAACTCCACTCAAAATAAGTCACCTTCCCATCCCCTGCTATCCAGACACGAGACAGGTTTTCGCCTTCTAGCATGAACCCAAATGTGGGCTATCCAGATTGTCAGTTGAAATTCAAGGCCATGTCATCTGTTAATGGAGTGATTCCCACATCAGAAGCTAAACCCCTCCTAAGGCCCAATGCACACGACCATGCTCCTAATCATGGTCCGTGATTATGGGCACGGACTCCCGCGGTGGACCGTGCTCCCATTATAAAGTAGGAGAGCATGGTCCGTAAAATAAAAAATAAATAAATAGGACGTCCTATTTTTAAGACTCCATGCACAAGGCCGTAGAATTCGTCCACAATTACAGACCAATTCACTTCTATTGACCACGGACACCTTCCCATATATTTGCGGGACGGTGTCCGGGCCGTAAAAAGCCTCAGCAAAAGATAGGACGTGTCCTATCTTTTTACTGACCGTGCTGCCAATTGTATGGGAGAAAGGCCCGAAAATGCGGCTGGCTGTCCGCGGCCGCCCGTGCCCGAAATAGAGTACCGAGATGCACGAGGCCTAACGGAAGATTTCTACGGCCCTGACACCTACCCATAGATATACGGGAAGGTGTCCGTAATTGCTACGGACACCATTCCATACTTTTACAGATGGGCGTCCGTGCTGTAGAAATGACAGAACACGTCCTTTGTCCGTAATTACCGTATGGACTCCCCATAGAAGACGATGGGTGCTTCCATAATTACGGACGGCTACACTCGTAGCCCTCCGTAATTACGGAAGTGTTGCTAGGCAACACCAGGTTTTCAGATGTTGCATACCATTTGTGGTTTTCTTTTTGCAGATCCGTAAATACGGATGCACTACGGACCGTAAATACGGATGCACTATCGATCGTATCTGCTGACGACTGACCAGTTATAGTAGTCTGTAAATAATAAATAGTTATTTAGTATTATTTACAGACGGTATTAACGGATGGATGAAAAATACGATCGTGTGCTTTGGGCCTAAGGCCCCCCCATGCACACGACAGTAGAATTTGTCCGTAATTGCGGCCCGCAATTAAAGACCAATGAACTTCGTATGGGAGCACGGAAGTGCGGGTGGCTGTCTGCGCCTGCCAGCTGTGACCGTAATCGTGAGCACAGCCGTGTGCATGAGGCCTAAATGTGGATATGAACTCTCATATACCATGCGATAAAGCTTGCCCTAAAATCCCTTATAAAAACATCCAGATTACAACACCGCACCTACGTTCTATAAGAAATTGCTGAAAATGACGGTTTCTGATTATAATGCTCTACTTTATGCTTCAGCCTGGAATATAAATTCACAGCTAAAGTTCACAGAGAAGACCATCTCATATTAGAGTCTACATTTCCCCATCTAAGAAACAAAAAAAATGGATACTTCGTACCAAAATATTTGCTGGAAATGTCAGATTTAACCCCTTGCGTACCTTCGCCGTAATGCTTATTGCAGCGTGCCTTCGCCTTACTATTACGGAGCAGGAATAAACTGTCACTATGTGAAATCACATAGTGACATAACAGCGGCGGCAGCTGTCATTGACAGCTAACCGTCTCTGCTACCGGCCTGGGGACCAATTAGCAGTCCCCAATGCCGGCGATTGCTGTGATTGGTCAGTCTCTGAAGACTGACCAATCACAGCCGTCTGTGACGTAGTCTGCAGGAGAAAGTTCCTGTCACTTTCTCTGATCTCCTCATTTCCGTGAGATACGTGAGGAGATCAGAGAAAGCGGTGTAAAAAAAAAACCAAAAACACTATTTTTATTAACCCCTTCCCGAAAATGGGCGTATAGTAACGCCCTGAGGATGAAGCGGGCACAGGAGCTGTGCTCGCTCCATCTTCATCGGATGTCGGCTGTAATATACAGCCGACATCTCACTGCAACTACAGCGATCACTGTCCTCTCCGATCGCTGTAGTTTAACCCCTTAAATGCCGCTGTCAATAGCAACAGCGGCATTTAAGTGATTGATACAGAGGGAGGGGGCTCCCTCTGCACCCCATTGCCTCCCCCGCGAAAAATCGTGGGGTTCTGATGGTTGCAATGGCAACCAGGAAGCCTAGCAACGGCTTCCTGGTTGCCAGGTACGGGAGCCTATTAGGTCCTGCCCAAGGCAGGACGTAATAGGCTCAACTGTCAATACACTGCACTACATAAGTACATACAGAAGTAGTGCAGTGTATTGTACAGGGGATCAGAAGATCAGATCTTCCAGTCCCCTAGTATGTGTAAAATAAAAAGTGAAAAAAAGTAAAAAAAAAGTTTTAGATAAATAAATAAAAGTTTTACGTAATAAAAACAAATAGCCTTGCTTCCCTGATCAAGCCATTTATAATTAGAAAAAAAATGAAAAAAAAAAAAAGACAAAAACTAGACATAATAGGTATCGCCGCGTTCGCATTGGCCTGACCTAACAAAATATCATATTATTTATCCCGCACGGTGAACACCGCAAAAAAAAATACCATAAAAAACAATGGCAGAATTTCCTTTTTTGGTCACGTTGTTTCCAAAAAAATGGAATAAAAAGTGATCAAAAAAAGTCGCGCGTAGCCAAACATGGTACCAATAAAAACTACAGTGTGTCACGCAAAAAACAAGCCCTCACAAAGCTCCGTCGACAAAAAAATAAAAAAAGTTATGGCTCTCAGGACATGGTGACACTAAAACATTTTATTTAGAAAAAAGTGTTTTTATTTTGTAAAAGTAGTAAAACAAATAAAAACTATATCAATTTGGTATTGCCATAATCGTATCGAACCGCAGAATAAAGTAAACATGTTGTTTATGCTGCACAGAGAACCCCGGTAAAAAATTATAAAAAAAATAGTGAAAGAATTTCTGTTTTTTGGTCTCCTCACCTCACAAAAATATGGAATAAAAACTGATCAAATTATCGCATGTACCCCAAAATGATACTAATAAAAACGACAGCTCGTCCCATGAAAATCAAGCGCTCACACAGCTAGTCAACGGAAAAATAAAAAGTTCTGACTCGTGGAACGCAATAATGCAAAACGACGGCCCAGACTAATTTATATGTGCAGTTCTTCACCTAAAACCCCACGTCATCATTTGCAGCCCCCACTGGTAGACCCTGTAAATGCAGCGAAAACTATGACATTTTGGGGTCTGTGCTACATATGGGGCTAGTGATGAAGATTAGGCAATGCTGGAGTGCAGATATTTTGTACAATACCATGGACATCCTTTAGAAGTGCAACTCCAGCACCCAAAAATCCAGTCTGTGCATGAAGGATTGGTTCAAAGCGTACGTCACTATCCAGGGATAATTAATTTAATTATTCATTGTCCCCATTACTACATCATCCTATTATGACCTGTTGCACTCCGCCCAGCTTACATATACCCTGATGTACTCCGCCCAGCTTACATATACCCTGATGTACTCCGCCCAGCTTACATATACCCTGATGTACTCCGCCCAGCTTACATATACCCTGATGTACTCCGCCCAGCTTACATATACCCTGATGTACTCCGCCCAGCTTACATATGCCCCCACATTATAAACTGAAACACCAGTAAAACACTAAACAAAACTACTACCAAGCCAAATGGCGCTCCTTCTGGGCCTGGCAGTGTGCCCAAACAGAAGTTTATGACCACATATGGGGTATTACCGTACTCTGGAGAACCGCTTAACAATTTATGGGGCGTATGTCTCCAGTGGTACAAGCTGGGCCAAATACATTGGGCACTGAAATAGCATATATGTGGAAAATGTCAATTTTCAATCTGCAACATCCACTGTGCACTAATTTCTGCAAAACCTTTGGGGGTCAAAATGCTCACTACACTTCTAGAGGAATTCCTTGAGGGGTGTAGTTTCCTAAAAGGGGTCACTTCTCGGGAGTTTTCACTGTACTGGTACCTCAGCGCAATGCAACATGGCGTCAAAAACAAATTTTGTCAAATCTCCACTCCAAAAACGAAATTGCACTTTTTCCGTTTAGACCCTTGCCGTATGTCCAAATAGACGTTTACAACCACATATGGGGTATTTCCGTACTCAGGAGAAATTGTGTAACACATTTTGGGGTGTCTTTGCTCCTGTATTCCTTGTGGAAATGAAAAATTCTGAGCTAAATCTACAGGTTATTGGGGAAAAAAATTTCTCATTTTCACGGACCAATTCTAATAAAATCTATAAAACACCTGAGGGCTCAAAATGCTCACTACACCTCTAATTTAATTCTTTCAGGGGTATAGTCTCCAAATTGGGATTACATCTGGGGAATTTCTACTGTACTTGTACTTCAGGGACTCTGCAAATGCGACATGGCCCCCAGAAACCAATTCAGCAAAATCTGAGCTGCAAAATCCAAAAGGTGCTCCGTCCCTTCTGAGCCCTGCCGTGGGTCCAAACAGCAGTTTATTACCACATATGGGGTATTAACGTAATCAGGAGAAATTGCTTTACAAATGTTGAGGTGCTTGAGTTTTTTCCAAAAAAAAGTCTCTCTTCATCTTCACAGACTAATTCCAATAAATTCAGCAAAAAACCTGTGGGGTCAAAATGCCAACTATACCACTAGAAAAATTCCTTGAGGGGTATAGTTTCCAAAATGGGGTCACTTTTGGGGGCATTCCACTGTTTAGGTCCCTCCAGGGCGTTGCAAACGTGACACGGCACCGAAAACCATTCCAGTAAAATCAGAGCTCCAAAATCCAAACGGGGGTTATTCCCTTCTGAGCCCTGCTGTGGGTCCAAACAGCAGTTTATTACCACATATGGGGTATTTCCGTAATCGCGAGAAATTGCTTTACAAATGTTGGGGTGCTTTCTCTCCTTTATTTCTTGCAAAAATTAGAAATTTTTACGTTTTTCCAGAAAAAAAAGTAGATTTTCATTTTCACAGACTAACTCCAGAAAATATAGCAAAATACGTGTGGGATCAAAATGCTAACTATACCCCTAGATAAATTCCCTGAGGGGTGTAGTTTAAAAAATGGGGGTCACCACTGTTTTGGCACCACAAGACCTCTTCAAACCTGACATGGTGCCTAAAATATATTCTGAAAAAAGGAGGCCCCAAAATCCAAGAGGTGCTCCTTTGCTTCTGAGGCCTGTGTTTCAGTCCATTAGCGCACTAGGGCCACATGTGGGATATTTCTAAAAACTGCAGAATCTGGGCAATAAATATTGAGTTGCGTTTCTCAGGTAAAACCTTCTGTGGTACAGAAGAAAATGTATTACAAATGAATTTTGTAAAAAAAAAAATGAAATTTGAACATTTCAGCTCTACTTTCTTTCAATTCCTGTAAAACACCTAAAGGGTTGATACACTTTCTGAATGCTGTTTTGGATACTTTGAGGGGTGCAGTTTTAAAAATGGGGTGTTTTATGGGGGTTTCTAATATATAGGGCACTCAAAACCACTTCAGAACTGAACTCGTCCCTGAAAAAAAAAATCGCTTTTTGAAATTCTTAAAAATATGAGAAATTGCTGCTAAAGTTCTAAACCTTGTAACGTCCTAGAAAAATAAAAGGATGTTCAAAAAAAACGATGCAAACATAAAGTAGACATATGGGGGATGTTAATTAGTAACTATTTTGTGTGGTATTACTATCTGTTTTACAAGCAGATACATTTAAATTTGGAAAAATCATAATTTCTTCATATTTTCTCTAAATTTTGGTGTTTTTCACAAATAAGCAATGAATTTATTGACCAAATTTTTGCACTAACCTAAAGTACAATATGTCACGAGAAAACAATCTCAGAATCGCTTGGATAGGTAAAAGCATTCCAGAGTTATTACCACATAAAGTGATACATGTCAGATTTGAAAAAATGGGTCTGGTCCTCAAGGCCAAAATGAGCTGGGTACTCAAGGGGTTAAGAAGGTACATATGTCAACATGTGGTGGACTTGCCCTAAGGTTCGTACCTTTTGGGGGTGCACTTCTGCACATGAAACAGATCCCCACCCCCGGGGTATAGTTCAGTAGATTGGTATTATGTAAGAAGCCTTTATCTCTCCTTACATGTGGCTGCAACATTAAAGTGTAAAAAGCCGTATTATCAGTGGAGGTGTGATGCTCTAATTGAGTCACCGCACTTCAATCCCCCATGGTCAGCCAGGGAGTTTTAACAGTGCACACGAACAGGAAGTACTTTACATGGAAAGAATTACCACAGCGGCCAATATGGCGCACGTAAACTACCCTCCATTTTTTCATTGGGTAGCAGCTGTACATTGTAAGACAAGTGGATTGGCAGAGAGAAGACAAGAACTGGGAAACAAAACGGATGGCCTCTGAAGGTTGTCTTTGGTTTTTAATCCAATGCCTTTAACCCCTTCCCGCTCCTTGACGTACTATTACGTCATGGCAGCTGTGTCGTTAGCGCTCCATGCCGTAATAGTACGTCTCGGGAGTAACGGCCGTTTCGGCCGTCCTCCCGACACATACAGGAGCTGTGACGCTGCTGTCTTGTTCAGCAGCTGTCACAGCTCCTACAGCGGGGACCGATCGCTGTGTCCCCGCTGATTAACCCCTTAAAAGCTGCGTTCTATAGAGATCGCGGCTTTTTAGGGGTTAAGCTGCCATCGCCGGCCTGCTACGCGATAGCGGCCGGCGATGGTGACTATGGCAACCGGACACCAAACAATGGCGTCCGGCTATGCCATAGACGGAAGCCTAGTGGGTCCTGACAACGTCAGGACCCACTATGCTTGCTGTTAGTGAGTAGCTGACAGTTCTAATACACTGCACTACGCATGTAGTGCAGTGTATTAGAATAGCGATCAGGGCCTCCTGCCCTCAAGTCCCCTAGTGGGACAAAGTAATAAAGTAAAAAAAAAGTTAAAAAAAGATGTGTAAAAATAAGAAAATAAAAGATTTAAAAGTATTAAAAGTAAAAATCCCCCTTTTTCCCTCATCAGTCCCTTATTATTAATAAAAATATATAAACAAACAAATAAACTATACATAATTGGTATCGCCGCGTCCGTAACGGCCTGAACTACAAAATTATTTCATTATTTATCCCGCACGGTGAACGCCGTAAAATAAAATAATAATAAACCGTACCACAATCACAATTGTTTGGTCACTTCACCTCCCAAAAAATGGAATAAAAAGAGATCAAAAAGTTGCATGTACCTAATAATGGTACTGATCGAAACTACAGTTCGTTACGCAAAAAATAAGTCCTCGCACGGCTTTATTGATGGAAAAATAAAAACGTTCTGGCTCTTAGAATAAGGTAACACAAAAAGTGAATAATTTTTTACAAAACGTATTTTATTGTGCAAACGCCATAAGACATAAAAAAAAACTATAAACATCTGGTATCGCCGTAATCGTATCGCCCCGTAGAATAAAGTGAATATGTCAGTTATAGCGCACGGTGAACGCTGTAAAAAAAAAAAACGAAAAAAAAAAACCAAATCGTACAATTGCTGTTTTTTAGTCACCACGCCACCTAAAAATAGAATAAAAACTGATCAAAAAGCCGCATGCACCCCAAGAAAACTACAATTGATTCCTCAAGGGGTCTAGTTTACAAATTGGGGTCACTTTTGGGGGGTTCCCAATGTTTTGGCACCACAAGATCTCTTCAAACCGGACATGGTGCCTAATAAAAAAGAGGCTTCAAAATCCACTAGGTGCTCCTTTGCTTCGGAGGCCGGTGCTTCAGTCCATCACCGCCCGAGGGCCACATGTGGGATATTTCTCAAAACTGCAGAATCTGGGCAATACGTATTAAGTTGCGTTTCACTGATAAATCCTTTTGTGTTATAAAAAAAATGGTATAAAGAGGATTTTCTGACAAAAAAAAATATGTAAATTTCACCTCTACTTTGCTCTAAATTTTTGTGAAACACCTAAAGGGTTCATAAACTTTCTAAATGCTGTTGTGAATACTTTGAGGGGTCTGGTTTCTAAAATGGGGTATTTCATAGGGGTTTCTAATATATGGGCCCCTCAAAGCAACTTCAGAACTGAACTGGAACCTAAAAAAATAAATAAATGAGGCAATACTTCGCTTCTTACATTATACTGATAATGAGCAGTACCCACCCCGAGATGACCCCAGTTTTGACCGTTTGTATAAACGGAGACCCCTATTAGACCGTTCCAGTGCCCGGTTTTCCCCAGCATACACTCCGAGAAGTGTATTTCTATTGATGAGTCCCTGGTACATTTTAAAGGGAGGGTTCAATTCCGCCAGTACCTGCCGTGTAAGAGGGCAAGGTATGGCGTGAAGATGTATAAGCTGTGACAGTGCATCAGGGTATACCTACAGGTTTAGGATATATGAAGGAAAGGCCACCCCCAAACCAGACTGCATCCTGGACTACAATAGGTACATGGGAGGGATGGACTTGTAAGATCAAGCCCCGAAGCCCTACAGCGTCATGCGGTGTGGTATAAGAAGCTGGCCGGGCACATCATACAGATGGCATTGTACAATGCATACATGCTACGTCGATGTGCAGGCCAGACGGGAACTTTCCTGGAATTTCAAGAGGTGATTATCAAGAACCTAATCTTTAGGGACCAAGAAGGGGGGGCACCCAGTACTTCTGGAAGTGGGGCCACACGCATCGTACCAGGGCGGCAACACTTTCCAGGGGAAGTTCCCCAAACTGGCAAGAAGGGAAAAAGTCAAAAGAGGTGCAAAGTCTGCTATAAGAGGGCGATAATGCATGACGCAATATATCAATGTGACACGTGTCCCGAATAACCAGAGCTCTGTATGAAAGTGTTTTAAAATTGATCATACATCCCTTGGTTTATAATTGACCCCAATTTTACTTACCCTGATGCACTCCACACAGCTTATCCCCCCTCGTCTTTCCCCTCTGGGCCCTGCTGTGTGTCCAGGCAGCTGATAACAGCCACATGTAGGGTATTGCCATACCCGGGAGAACCCACATTACAGTTTATGGGGTGTATGTCTCCGGTCAAAATGCTCACTACACCTCTAGATGAATGCCTTAAGGGTGTAGTTTTTAAAACGGGGTCACTTCTGGCGGGTTTCAACTGTACTGGTACCTCAGGGGCTTCTGCATACATGACTTCGCACTAGAAAATCCCCAGTAGGCCAAATGGTGGTCCTTTCCTTCTGAGCCCTCCCATGGGCCCAAACGGCAGTTTATCATAACAAATGGGGTATTGCGGCACTCAGAACAAATTGCGCAACAGAATGGGGTATTTTGTTTCTTGTGAAAATAAGAAATTTTCAGCCAAAACTACATATTATTTGAAAAAAATAATTTAGTTTTCATTCCCAGCCCAATTCAAATAAGTTCCGTGAAAAAACTATGGGGTCAAAATGGTCACAACACCCATAAATGAATTCCTTGAGGGGTGTAGTTTCCAAAATGGGGTCATTTGTGGTGGGTTTCCATTGCTTTGATACCTCTGGGGCTCTGCAAATGCGACATGGCACCCGAAAACCAAACCAGCAAAATCTGTACTCCAAAGAACACACAGCGCTCCTTCCCTTCTGAGGCCTCCCATGGGCCCAAACGGCAGTTTATTGCCACAAATGGGGTATTGATGCACTCAGGAGAAATTGGGCAACAAAATTGAGTATTTTGTTCCCTGTGAAAATAAGAAATTTTGGTAAAAAAATTACATCTTATTGGAAAAAATGTCATTTTTTTTAATGTCACAGCCCAATTGAAATAGGTGCTGTGAATAAACTGTGGGGTCAAAATGCTAACAACAACCATAAATGAATTCCTTGAGGGGTGTAGTTTCCAAAATGGGGTCATTTGTGGTGGGTTTCCATTGCTTTGATACCTCTGCAAATGCGACATGGCACCCGAAAACCAATCCAACAAAATCTGGACTCCAACAAACATATAGCGCTCCTTTCCTTCTGAGCCCTCCCATGGGCCCAAACTGCAGTTTATCACCACAAATGGGGTATTGCCACACTAAGGACAAATTGGGCAACAAAATGGGGTATTTTGTTCCCTGTGAAAATAAGAAATTTTGATCACAAATGACATTTTATTGGAAAAAATGACATTTTTTTCATTTCAGAGCCCAATTCAAATACGTGCTGTGAAAAAACTGTGCGGTCAAAATGGTAACAACAACCCTAAATGAATTCCTTGAGGGGTGTAGTTTCCAAAATGGGGTCACTATTGGGAGATTCCTACTGTTTTGGCACCTCAACACCTCTTCAAACCTGGCATGCTGCCTAAAATATGTTCTAATAAAAAAGAGGACTCAAAATGCACTAGGTGCTTCTTTGCTTCTAGGGCTTGTGTTTTAGTCCACGAGCGCACTAGAGACACATGTGGGACATTTCTAAAAACTGCAGAATCTGGACAATACATATTTAGTAGTGTTTCTCTGGTAAAACCTTCTGTGTTACAGAAAAAAAAAATGAATAAAATTGAAATTCAGCAAGAAAAATTAAATTTGCAAATTTCACCTCCACTTTGCTTTAATTCCTGTGAAATGCCTGAAGGGTTAAAAAACTTTATAACTGCTGTTTTGAATACTTTGAGGGGTCTAGTTTTTAAAATGGGGTGTTTTATCAGGGTTTCTAATACATAGGCCCCACAAAGCCACTTCAGAACTCAAGAGGTACCTTAAAAAAAAGGCTTTTGAAATTTTCTTAAAAATATGAGAAATTGCTGTTTATGTTCTAAGCCTTGTAACGTCCAAGAAAAACAAAAGAATGTTCAAAAAACGATGCCAATCTAAAGTAGACATATGGGAAATGTGAACTAGTAACTATTTTGGGTGGTATAACCGTCTGTTTTACAAGCAGATGCATTTAAATTCTGAAAAATGCAATTTTTTGAAAATTTTCTCTACATTTTGCAATTTTTCACCAATAAACACTGAATATATCGACCAAATTTTACCACGAACATGAAGCCCAATGTGTCACGAGAAAACAATCTCAGAATCGCTTGGGTAGGTTTAAGCATTCCGACGTTATTACCACATAAAGTGAAATATGTCAGATTTGAAAAATGGGCTCTGAGCCTTAAGGCCAAAACTAGGCTGCGTCCTTAAGGGGTTAAGGACGCAGCTACTTTTGGACCAAATGACAGCCTCATTTTTAAAATCTGACATGTGTTACTTTGTGGTAATAACTCTGGAACGCTTTTACCTATCTAAGCGATTCGGAGATTATTTTCTCATGACATTTTGTACTTTAGGTTAGTGAAAAAATGTGGCCGTTAAATTCAATATTTTTTTGTGAAAAACCAAAATTTTGAGAAAATGTGCAAAAATTAGCATTTTTCTAAATTCAAATGTATCTGCTTGTAAGACAGATAGTTATACCACACAAAATAGTTACTAGTTTATATTTCCTATATGTCTACTTTATATTTGCATCGTTTTTTGAACATATTTTTATTTTTCTAGGACGTTACAAGGCTTATAAGTTTAGCAGCAATTTCTCACATTTTCAAGAAAATTTCAAAAAAGCCTATTTTTTTTAGGGAACAGTTCAGATCTGAAGTAGCTTTGAGGGCCTTATATATTAGGAACCCCCACAAATCACCCCATTTTAAAAACTGCACCCCTTAAAGTATTCAAAACAGCATTTAGAAAGTTTCTTAACCCTTTATGCGTGTCACAGGAATTAAAGCAAAGTGGAAGGGAAATTTGCAAATTTCATTTTTTTTTCTTCGAAATTCCATTTTAATCCATTTTTCCTGTAATACTGAAGGTTTTTTTTTTACCAGAGAAACACAACTGAATATTTATTGCCCAGATTCTGCAGTTTTTAGAAATATCCCACATGTGGCCCTAGTGCGCTAATGGACTGAAACAAAAGCCCCAGAAGCAAAGGAGCACCTAGAGAATTTTTCAGCCTTCCTTTTCTTAAATTATATTTCAGGTACCATGTCAGGTTAGAAGAGGTCTTGTGGTGTAAAAACAAAGGAAACCCCCCAAAAGTGACTCCATTTGGGAAACTACACCCATAGAGGAATTCATCTAGCGGTGTAGTGAGCATTTTGACCCCACAGGTGTTTCATAGATTTCATTAGAATTGGGCAGTAAAAATGAAAAAATGACATTTACCAATAAGATGTAGCTATACCTCAGAATTTTTAAACTTTAACAAATAAATGAGGAAAAGCACCTCAACATTGGTAAAGCAACTTTTCCAGAGTACGGAAATACCCAACATGTGGTCATAAACTGCTGTTTGGGCAAGCGGCAGGACTCGGAAGGGAAGGCACGCTATTTAGCTTTTGGAGTACAGATTTTGCTGGTTTGATTTCTCGGCACCATGTCGCATTTGTAAAGCTCCTAAGGTACCAGTACAGTGGAAACCCCCCAAAAGTGACTCAATTTGGGAAACTACACCCCTAGAGGAATTCATCTAGGGGTGTAGTGATCATTTTGACCCCACAGGTGTCAGATTTTATTAGAAATGAGTAGGGAAATCGAGTAGGGAAATACCCCACATGTGGTCATAAGTTGCTATTTGGACACACAGCAAGGCTCTAAAGGGAAGGAGCGCCATTTAGTATTTGGAGTGGAGATTTTATAAGATTCGTTTTTCGACACCATGTTGCATGGAGCTATAGTACAAGTACAGTGGTACCCCCGAAAAATTACCCCATTTTGGAAACTAGATCCCTCAAAGAATTTATCTAGGGGTGTAGTGAGCATTTTGACCGCACAAGTGTTTTGCAAAAATGAGTAAACCATTGATGTTGCAGATTGTGAAAAACGGCAATTTTCAGATATGCCATTTCAGTGCCCAATGTGTTGTGCCCAGCTTGTACCACCGGAGACACACCTCATAAATTGTTAAGCGGGTTCTCCAGAATACAGTAATACCCCATATGTGGTCATAAATTGCCGTTTGGGAACACTGCCAGGCTCAGTTGGACCACCATTTGGCTTTTGAAGCACAGATTTTGCTTGGTGTTTTAGTGGTATTTTAGCTTAAAATGTGGAGGTATATGTAAGCTGGGCGGAGTACATCAGGGTATATGTAAACTGGGCGGAGTACATCAGGGTATATGTAAGCTAGGCGGAGTACATCAGGGTATATGTAATATGTGCAGAGTACATCATGGTATATGTAAGCTGGGCGGAGTACATCAGGGTATATGTAAGCTGGACGGAGTACATCAGGGTATATGTAAGCTAGGCAGAGTACATCAGGGTATATGTAAGCTAGGCAGAGTACATCAGGGTATATGTAAGCTAGGCAGAGTACATCAGGGTATATGTAAGCTAGGCAGAGTACATCAGGGTATATGTAAGCTAGGCAGAGTACATCAGGGTATATGTAAGCTGGGTGGAGTGCATCAGGGCATAATAGGGAGAATGAATAATCAATGGATTGGTGTGGTACGCTTTGAACCAATCCTTTATGCACAGGCCGGGTTATTGGGTATTATATAATATATCTGCGCTCCAGTATTGCCTAATCTTTGACTTCTTCACTAGCCCTATAAGCCGCACAAGGCCCTAAAGTTTCCTCATCTCCGCTGCATCTACAGGATCCACCTGTGGGTTCCAGCAAGTGATGATGTGGGGTATTTAGTGAAATTCTACTGGACCTAAAAAATGTGTCTGGGCCGTCATTTAGCATCATTGCGTTTTGAGAGTCATAACGTGTTATTTTTCCGTTGATGGAGCTGTGTGAGGGCGCGTTTTTTGCGGAACGAGCTGTAATTTTTATTGGTTCCATTTTGAGGTACATGCGATTTTTTTTTATCATTATTTATTCAATTTTTTGGGAGACGAGGAAACCAAAGAACAGCCATTCTAGAACGTTTTTTATTTTTTACATCGTTCACCGTGCAGTATAAACAAACATGTTAACTTTATTCTGCGGGTCAATACAAATACAGCGACACCAAATTTATAGTTTTTTTTACGTTTCACTAGGTTCCCACAATAAAAATACCCTTTTCTAAAAAAATCATGTTTTAGGCCCCATGCACACGACCGTAAATACTCCCGTAATCACGGGCCCATAGACTTCTATTGGCCACGGGTACCTCCCCGTTTGCTTACGGGAATGTGCCTGTGCTGTTGAAAAATATAGAACATGTCCTATGTCAGGCCGTAATTACAGCACGGGCAGGCCCATAGAAGTCTATGGGGCTCCAGTAATTACGGGTGACTACGTGTGTGTGCACCCGTAATTACGGGAGCGTTGCTAGGCGACGTCCGTGTATAGTCACTGTCCAGGGTGCTGAAAGAGTTGATCGGCAGTAACTTTCAGCACCAGGGACAGTGACTGCCGATCACAATATAGATAAAGCTGTTAAAAAAAAAAAAAAACCACGTTCATACTTACCCAGAACTCCCTGCTTCTTCCTCCAGTTCGGCCTCCTGGGATGAGGTTACAGCCCATGTGACCGCTGCAGCCAATCACAGGTCAATCACTGGCTGCAGCGGTTACATGGACTGCGTGTCATCCAGGGAGGTCGGACTGGATGTCAAGAGAGGGACGTGTCACCAAGACAACGGCCGGGTAAGTATGAATTTCTTTTACTTTTACCTCGGAAAGGGCTGCCCCTTCTCTCTATCCTGCACTGATAGAGAGAAGGGGCTGCCGATTAGTGCAGTGTAATTTTGCAGAGAAAACATGCCCGTAAATACGGGTGGAATACGGGTGACACCGGACCTGTATTTACAGGCACGGGTCCGTAAATACTGGTGCAATACGGGTTGAATACGTGTGACCAAGTACCCGTATTTACGGGTGGACAAAAATACGGTCGTGTGCATGGCGCCATTTTCTGACAGCCAGAACTTTTTTATTTTTTAGTGGATATCGCTGCGGGAGGGCTTGTTTTAGGCATGACGAACTGTAGTTTCTATTGGTACCATTTTGCATTACTTGCAACTTTTTATTAAACATTTTTTTGGAGACAAGATGACCAAAAAATAAAATGCTGTCGTTCTGTATTAAAAGTTTTTACGGTGTTCACCGTGCGGTAAAAATAACGTGATATTTTTATAGATCAGGCCGTTCTAAACACGGCGATACCCATTATGTATAGTTTTTTTTTTTTCATGTTTTCATTTCTAATAATAAAAGGAGTTGATCAGGGAAACAGGGCGATTATTGTTTTCATTAGTTAAAATTTTTATTTATTTATTTCACACATTTTTTTTAACTTTTTTTTATTACACTGACCTGGGGATTTGAAGATCTGGTCTTCTGATCCCCGGTACGATACACAGCACTACTTACGTAGTGCAGTGTATCGGAACGGTCATTCTTCATTTGACAGTTAGCCTATTACGTCATGCCTCGGGCAGGACCTAATAGGTTACCGTACCTGAGCAACCAGGAAGCCTAGCAACGGCTTCCTGGTTGCCATAGCAACCATTGCCACCCGCGATCCATAGCGGGGGTACGGAGGGAGCTCGCTCCCTCTGTCAACCACTTCAATGCGGTGGACGCCATTGACAGCTGCATTGAAGGGGGTTAAATGGCTGTGATCGGCGGTAACGGCCATCGCAGCGGGAGGTCAGCTGTGTATGATAGCTGACAGCTTCTGTGCCGGCTTTATCTACAGGGCGTGACTGTACGCCCGTGTGCGGGAACGCACTTTGAATTTGGACGTACAGTCATGCCCAAAAGCGGGAAGGGGTTAAATACCGTTACAGAAAAAAGGAGGAATACTACAACAGTATTTTCAGTTATCTGTATAGTAATAAAATAATTGTACTATTGTAAGACATCTTTTTACACTACTTACATGCGGTTTCCAGCAGTGGAAGAAAAGTTACGGTTGCTGTGATTTGTCGAATAACTGATCGGATTTCTTCCTGAATAACTTTTGGAGACTTCTCTCTGACAATACTGAAACGAAAAGCATATTTTACCAGTGAGCACGACAAGCGGAAAAAAGCAAATATAGATGATCATTGTATGTCACGGTAAGCGGGTCATTCATGCGTTCTGCCGTATTATTACACCATCCAATCTGTGGGTGTAACGAGCAGCCGACATCCTGCTGAAAAGGGAGAACGCCAATCCTGGTTGTTTAGTCCCATATGTGCCACAGTTACTATTGGCTGCAACTCCCTGTCAACTCATCCGGAAAATTGCAGGGGGATGGTAGGTTGGCATGGGCCTAGCAAAGGCCCTCTGGCCTGCCATGTGTATAGGCCTATTGGGTCCAGAAAATACTACAAGCAAACAACTTGTTAGATCATGTTCATACAACAGCCTCTAATTTCGAAGTGTTTTTAGAGCTGATTTTTTCAAGTTTTTTTTTTCTTCTTAAATTCAATGGGAAAAAAAAAAATCAGCTCTAAAAACACTTCGAAATTAGAGGCTGTTGTATGAACATGATCTAACAAGTTGTTTGCTTGTAGTATTTTCTGTAGTTTTTTTTTCCTTCCAAATTTAGCAGTGTAAAAACGCGCCTTGTATAAGCTACAGTGTTTATCCCATTTAAATAACTAGGAAGCCATTTTCATGTGTATTTCGGAGCACGAGTGCTTTACGCTACGAAATTCACCCAAAAATATGCCGTGTGAACATGGCCTAAGCATTACATAGTGGGGGTGCAGCTTACCCCAAGCCAATGAAATGCACTTCATTTAAACTACAGGACCCAAAGCACAATCTTTAAACTCGTGGATGCATCGGCACTGATATATTTTTTTTGCCTGGAACCCGTCATCTAAATCAGAAACGCAGACTGGGCACACTCCAGTAGCACAGAGCTAGTCACACTGTAACTGCATGGCTAAACGTAGCGAACGCATGATCGCCCTCTCCATTTCACATTGCCCAAGGAGGTTCCAGCTATTTTGTACTCTACCCCATGAGTTTCTATGCCCAGGAATTTTATCACACACAGCAGTTACCCATCATCCTTCACAGTTTTATCACATTCTATATCAAACTGCCATCGCTCAAGAATTTCACGGTCGTCGATACTTGAAATCACCACCACTAATTTCTGGACTTGACATTTGTACAGCCAATCTGAAATGACAAACAAGAATATTACTAGAACAGAACAACAGAACATACAGCCTAGCCTTGGACACAAACTTGATACAATCAGGCCCCATGCACACGACCGTATTCGGTCCGTGATATACGGGCCGCATGTCGACCGCATTTCACGGACCGAACACTGCAGGGAGCCGGGCTTCTAGATTCATAGGTTATCTATGACGCTAGGTGTCACTACCTCTCCGCGGAACTACTGTCCTGTACTGAAAACATGATTACAGTACGGGACAGTTGTCCACATCGAGGCGGTGACACCTAGCATCATAGATAACTGATGCTAGGAGCCCGGCTCCCTGCACTGTGTTTGGTCGAGGAAATGCGGCCGACATACTGACCATATATCACGTACCGAACACTGTCATGTGTATGGGGCCTTAAGTCGTGTGAACATACCTGATTTTCAGCGAAAAACGGCTTCGAATACGGGGGCTGAACGCCTCCATACATCCGCCCATTGATTGTTATGGGAAAAACTTTGGGCGTTTGTAGAAACGACGGGTAAAAAAAAAAAAAAAAAAAAAAAAGCCCCGTAAAAAAGTGCATGTCGCTTCTTGAGCCCTTTTTCATTGTTTCAATAGGAAAACAGCTCCAGCTTTATTTTTCGTGGTTTTGTAAACCCCTTGCAGCCGCCATTTTTTATTTTTTTCTTCCCAAGCCTTCCAGCTAGGGTTGCGCTATTTTTTCCAACAGTTTGGGCAATTTTCTATTTGAATCTCAAGGGTCTTATTTTTTTCCCACTATTTTCAAGCGGGCACTCTGGGGCGAGGTGATATAGTGTCTGAAGTGTGAGCAGGACCCTGTGCGGTACCGGCCCCACCATGGGGTTTTAATAAAGAACATTAAGGCCGGATTCACACGACCGTGATTGGATTGTGAAAAACGGTCCATGGCACAGCCGGATTTCCTGGCCCGATCACAGTACATGTGAACGGGACTCCTGGCATCAGCCATTTAGGCTGCAGTTACACGACAGTAAAAAAAAATGGCCACTACAGACTGATCAAATGTCAGTTTTTCATGTGCATTTTGCATCAGCGTCTCCAGATTCTCATCCATTTCCAGTCAGTTTTTCATAGCCATTAAAAAAAACAAGCAAACATGGATTTCATTTGTCAGTTTTTTTTTTATTTATCCCCTTAATGACCAGCCTATTTTAAACCTTAATGACCAAGGTATTTTTTTTACGTTTTTCCGTCGTCGCTTTCCAAAAACTATAACGTTTTTATTTTTGCGTCGACATAGCTGTATAAGGTCTTGCTCCCAAATTTGTATCGTTTTTGTATGTTTTACACAGTAAAAACAGTTTTTTTCTCAAAATTATTTGTTTTTGTGTCTCCATATTTGAAGAGCCATAACTTTTACTTTTTCGCCGATGCAGTTGTACGAGGGCTTTTTTTTGCGGGACGACTTGTAGTTTTTATTGGTACCATTTTGGAGTAGATGCGACTTTTTGATCACTTTTCATCACACTTTTCTTAAGTCAGGATTCACAGAAAACAGCAATTTTGCCATAGTTTACGGCGTTCACCGTGTGGGTTAAATAATGTAATCGCTTTATAGTCGGGGTCGTTACGGATGCGGCAATACCAAATATACATAACTTTTTTACTTTACTTTTAATAGTAAAGCAGTTTGTAAGGGGAAAAAGTGGGTTTTTCTTTTTTTTACTTTACTAGTCCCACTAGGGGACTTCACTATGCGATCCTCCGATCGCTGTTGTAATACACTGAAGTACTTTTGTATTGCAGTGTATTACTGCCTGTCCGTTTAAAACGCTCCGGCATGATCTAGCAGGCATTCACTACAGGCAGACCTGGGGGCCTTTATTAGGCCCCCGGCTGCCATCGGAGACACCGACACTCGGCGATCTTATTGCCGGGTGTCGGTGGGATGAGAGGGAGCTCCCTCCCTCTCTCCTAAACCACTCAGATGCGGTGCATGCTATTGAGCACCACATCTGAGGGGTTAAACGGGTGAGATCGATACTTCTATCGATCTCACCTGTTCGAGCAGGGATGCCCCCAGCCCTCAGCTACCTCTGGCAGCTGGGAGCAGCAGATTTGACAGCTCCCTGCTCTGTTTATTCTGATGCAGCGCCATAAAAAGGCTTATGCATCAGAATAAAGCCCATTAGTGGCCGCCGTGAAAAGGCGTATTGGCAGTCACTAACGGGTTAATCCCCTGAAACCAGCAGTGACCCTGTAGATCGTGCCCCCATATAGTCACAGTGCCAGTGCCCACATATAGTCAACACCCATATAATCATAGAGACAGTGCCCACAAATATAGTGCCAAATACCCTTGCAGATAGCACCGCCATGTAGATCGCAGAAACCCTCCTCCCTTGTAGATAGCAACCCCACATGTAGGTCTCACCCCCAACCCCCACCACCTTCCTTGTAGAGATCGCCACTGTAGCTGCCACTAGTAGCTGAATCCCCGGCCAGCAGCTGCTGACGCTTTGGCCGGGGATTCAGCTCCTAGTGGGAGCTACTGTGGTGCAATCTGCAAGCAGGGGTGGCGCGATCTACAGCGGGGCGCTATCGCTTTATACGAGGAGTCTTTGCTTCCCCGCGGAACTGCCGTTTCGTACGCAATAATTTTGTTCAGTACAGAACAGCAGCGACGAGGCAGACATCGCCTCCAGCCGCTGCAGATTCAGATAAATGTCCTGGAACGGCTGGAGTCGATGTCTGTTGACTCTTCCGTCGCTCCGGTGAATAACCTGTGGGAGGAGGTCCTGTCACAGCGTGATCTCACGAGATTGGTCAGAGTCATACACTTTTCTTTACAACGCCCACTTGGTGAAAAGTTTAAAAAAAAAAAAAAAAAAAAAGTTGGGCATTAACGACAAATTAGCATAAAACTAAAAAATGACCTCATAACTTGGTCAAAAAAACAAACCAAACAACTGTTACCTACACTAAAGCGTCTATTAGATTAGGTAGGATATATGGCAGTCATAAACTGGTGCCTATAACTTTAATCTGCGGGTCAACAGGATTACGGTGGTGCCAAATTTATCGTTTATTTTAGGACGTAAAAAAAATAAATACATTTGTGCGGTCATATTCTGAAGGGCATAACTTTGATATTTCCATCTACGAGGGCTTGTTTTTGGAGGGGCGAGCTGTAGATTTATTTGGTACCATTTCTTGTGGAGCTAAGGTGACCAAAAAAGCAATGCTGGTGTGGATTTATTTTTACTGCGTTCACCCTGCGGGTTAAATAAAGTTATATTCAAAATTAACTCTAGGAGGAAAATGGAGAAAAGGTTTTTTTTTTAAACTTAAAAATTGTAAAGTTTGTTTTTAATGTACAAAAAACGTAAAAATATTATTTAGTCCCCCCTCCCTAGATATTTAGATTGCTGGTACTGTACACTGCGATCCCTATGTTTTCCAGTGTATTGTAATTTTTTCCAACTCCTATTAAGCCCTGCCTGTGGCAGGGCTTAAATGGAGCACATTAGGCCCCCAGGCTGCCGTGACAACCATCGGCACCTCACAAACGCGTTGCGGGGGAGGGGGAGACGGGATGACGGAGGGGGCTTCCTCCATTTTTTTTTACAGCTTAAATACGTCAAATGTCAGAAAAAAGGTAAAGCCAAGAAAACCCCCTTGTGGCTGTGATCACATCTTGCAGTCAGTTCGCGTTCTTTTGCCGCTATTTCTTGCAAATCATAAAACGATTTCCACGATTTTCTGAAAAACGTGGCAATAAAACAAAAAACACAAAATTGACTGACATGTGAACACAGCCTAAAACTTTATTTCTACCTCTTAAAGTAGTTCAACCTGAGACATGGCCCCTTACCACAAAAGGTTGCACAACCGATTCAAAGGGTATATTTTTTCATATAGACATTTCAGCAGCTAGGTTGTTCAGCCAGCCACTGACTTCTATGAAAGAACATGTGACCATAACCTTTAAAATGCAATATGAACAGATTGGCAGTAGAGCACATTTTAGAAAAATCTCTTAAACACAACTCTGGTGTGTAGTTTCTGATCTAAAAGTCATGTAAAAAAAATACCTTTCAGCTGTTCCACCACTGTATTCAAATAGTTCTTGAGATCTGGGTCTGTAGAGACTAGTATGGTTAGGCCATACTTCTGTTCACGAGTAAAACTCTCTGAAGGATAAATCCCACGCTGATATAAAATACTATTGATGCCAAAATCTGGAAAAAAATAATCATTTTTACATTGTTATGAAGAAAGATGCATTACACCACAGATCATAAGCAATGGAGGCTGTATGTTCCCTGAACTTACAACATATATCATATGTGTACCTCGCTATTAAAATAGAGCGAATTAGTGACAAAAAAAAACCCAAAACAAAACTGCAGCGTAACGAAATGTTCTTTGTGACCAGTTTTGGTGGTAAATAGTAATAGGTGCCACCAGCCCTTCTACTGTATTAGTGAGTGACCACCATCAGATCTCCCGAAAAGCACAAGACATACCCTGGTGGACGCAATCAGTCGCTACTAAAAATATTTGGAATGCTTGTCATAAAAATTAAAGATTCATAATAAAGACTTTTTTCCAACCAGAATTCCCCTTTAACCCCTTCCAGCTACTTTTGGACTTAGACATAGCCTCATTTTTCAAAACGGACATGTCACTTTATGTGGTAATAACTTTGGGATGCTTTCACCTATCCAAGCAATTGCGAGATTGTTTTCTCGTGACACATTGTACTATGTCAGGGGTAAAATTTGGTCAATACATTGTGTTTATGTGTGAAATACACCAAAATTTCAAGAATATTTGCAAAAATTAGCATTTTTCTAAATATAAAATGTATTGGCTTGTAAAACTGATAGTAATAAAAACAGGCAAAATAGTTACTAGTTAACATTTCCCATATGTCTACTTTATGTCGGCATCGTTTTTTGAACATCATTTTATTTTTCTAGGACGTTACAAGGCTTAGAACTTAGAGGGAATGAGTCACTAGAAATCTTTTTTTTAGTTAAACATTATTTAAGCGATTAGACACACAAGTCAGGAAACATTATAAATTAGATTCTAATTTATAACATTTCCATGCGCTGGCCACTAGAGGGAGCAGTTCCCAAAATTGCAGCATGGTCAATGTGGTAAAGCAACCTCATTGCTTTATGCTGCAAACTTGGGGTAGACACACACTCTCTCTAGTGTCCTCAAACAATCCCCCCTCCCTTATTCTGGCTAGTGCCAGGAGAAGGAGAGGTTTGAATCTTCAAACCTCCTACACTGTGTGCCGCCATTTTCTGAGCGACTGCACAGTGTAGGAGGATTAGATACAGTGCTCAGCAGACAGTATAACACAAACATAATACACACATACATTACCTTCTCCTGCCGCCGACGTCACCTCTGCTCCTATTCCTTGCGCCTTCGATTCCTTAAACATATGGCTGGAAGTCATCATCTTCCGGTCCACATGAAAACGGCGCCGGATTTCGCTCTGCGAACGAGCTTTGTTTTGGTCTGTGTGGGAGCGGCGCATGCGCTGTTCCCACACAGACGGCGTACGCTTCAGAGAATGGAACAGCTCCCGTTCACATTCTCTATGGGGATGTATGTGCCGTATTCCATCTCTGTATGAGTCGTTAATCGACACATACAGAGATGAAAAAAATAAATGGCAGCCCCCATAGAGAAGTAAATGTAAGAACAAAGTAAAAAGTAGAACATGAGAACACAAAATGAGTAAAATTCAGGTTATTATATAAAAAGCAAGAGAATTTTTTATATATATATTATATATATATGTCATGACAACTTCCCGTTAAGCAGCAATTTCTCATGTTTTCAAGAAAATGTCAAAAGCCCATTTTTATAGGGTCCAGTTCGGGAGCAGGTAATTTATGTTAGTGTTATACTGTTTGCTGAGCCCTGTATCTAATCCTCCTAGCACTGTGCAGTCGCTCAGAAAATGGCGGCACACAGCGTAGGAGGTTGGAAGCTTCAAACCCCTCTTTCTCCTGGCACTAGCCAGAAGAGGGGAGGGGGATTGTGTGACACTAGAGGAGAGTGTGTCCACCCCAAATTTGCAAGATAAATCTATGAGGTTGCTTTACCAGTGACAATGCTTAAATTTTGGGAACTGCTCCCTCTAGTGGCCAGCACATGGAAATGTTATAAATTAGATTCTAATTTATATTTCCTGACTTGTTAACAATGTGTAATCACTTAAATACTAATCGTTTAACTGAAAATAAATAAATTCTAGTGACACATTGCCTTTAACGACCCGAGCTATAAAGTTATTACATTATTTAACCCGCTCAGCGAATGCCGTCAAAAACAAAACACAATGCAAAAATTACGGTTTTCTGTGAATCCCGCCTTAAAAAAAAACAACCCAACTGTTAAAGTGATCAAAAAGTCACATGTGGTACCAATAAAAACGACAAGTCATCCCGGAAAAAAAAAAAAAAGCTGCATCGGCAGAAATATAAAAGTTATGGCTTTTCAAATATGGAGACAACAAATAACAATAAAAAAAAGTATTTACTGTGCAAAAGTAGTAAAACGAAAACAAACTATATAAATTTAGTATCGTTGCAACCATAACAACCCGCTGAATAAAGTTAGTGTTAATTATACCACACGGTAAACCGCTTAAATTTAGGATGCAAAAAAGTGTGACAAAATTGCAGGTTTTTTTCTATAAGTTTATCAATAAATTCTATGTACCCCAAAATGGTGCTATTAAAAAATACAACTTGTCCCGCAAAAAAACAAGACCTTATACAGCTATGTCGATGCAAAAATAAAAAAAGTTATAGCTCTTTGAATGAGACTATGGGAAAAAAAACAAAAAAAAAACCTTGGTCATTAAGGGGTTAATGAAAACTGCAGCATCAGGCCGGATTCACACGAGCGTGTGCATTTTGCACGCGCAAAAGGTCCATAAGAGCTCCGTGTGTCATCAGCATATGATGCGTGGCTGCGTGATTTTTCGCGCAGCCGCCATCATTATGACACTGTTTTTATGTTTGTAAACAGAAAAGCATGTGGTGCTTTTCTGTTTTCATAGTTTTGACTACTGTAGCGCGCAACACACGGTAGTGCGTCCGTGCGCGGTTTTCACGCACCCATTGACTTCAATGGGTGCGTGACGCGCGAAAATAGGAATTAGACCTACCGGTAATTGTATTTCCAGGAATCCATCATGACAGCACCACAGGAGGTTGGCCTATTGACCTCTATAGGGACGGGAAGACAGAGGTTAAAAGGCCCCTCCCACCACTCACTTGCCAGTGTTTTTCAATTACTACACCAGGATGGATGCAACCCTATTTTATTTCTAGGGATAATAACTGACATGTTAATTGCACAAATCAGAATTCAATAAGGGAGGGAATGTAAGGGTGCGGTCATGATGGATTCCTGGAAATACAATTACCGGTAGCTCTAATTCCTACTTTCCAGTACATCCCTCATGACAGCACTACAGGAGCAATACCAAATTATAATGCTCAGGGCGGGACTATGGATTGAAGGACTTTCCGTCCAAAACTTAAATCCGTATCGGACAGAACATCGAGTCTATGTTTGCAAAACGTATGATGGCTTGACCAAGTGGCAGCTCTGCAGATTTGGTCCATAGAGGCTTCTCTTCTTTCTGCCCAGGATGCCGAAACTGCCCTCGTTGAATGGGCTCTGATGCCTTGTGGGGCACATAGTCCTTGGGACTTGTAGGCTTCTTGTATGGTAGTTTTTACCCATCTCGCTAGAGAGCCTTTTGAGGCTTTCTTTCCTCTATTCTTTCCCCCAAACAGGACAAATAGATTTTTATCTGGTCTCCAGGAGGAGGTTCTATCCAGATACTGAAGAATTGTTCGCCTGACATCCAGGCAATGGAATTTTTCTTCTTGTTGGTTTTTTGGATCTGGATAAAAGGAAGGTAGAATTATTTATTGTTCTCTATGGAAAGCAGTAGATACCTTTGGAATAAAGGAAGGGTCCAGCTTTAGGATGATCTTATTCTCTTGTACTTTTAGGTACGGTTCTATGACTGACAGAGATTGGATTTCTCCAATCCTTCTTGCTGAAGTAATAGCGACTAAGAATGCAGCTTTTAGAGTTAAAAAAAAATGCATACCAATTGTGTCGAGCGGCTCAAAGGAGGGCTCACAAAGAGTCGTTAACACTACATTCAAATCCCAGGTAGGAACGGATTTAGTTAGGGAAGGTTTCAGTTTAGAGACCGCTTGAGTGAATCTTCTGATCCACCGATGTTCAGCCAGGGGAGTGTTAAAAAAATTACCTAAGGCTGAAATCTGCACTTTTAAGGTACTAGGGCTAAGCCCTTTTTTGAATCCCGATTGTAAAAAAATCTAGGATTTTCGCGATGTTGGGAGAAAAGGTGTCTGGTCCTGGGTCTCCATACCAGGTACAGAATTTCTTCCAAATTTTTTGATAGATTTTTGAGGTAACTTCTTTATGACTTGATAAGATAGTTGAAATTACCTCATCTGACAGACCGTGGTTCCTCAAGATCTGCCTTTCAGGATCCAGGCTGACAATTTCAGAGTTTCTATTCCCTGAAAGAATAAGGGACCCTGGGAGAGAAGATTCTCCCTGACTGGGAGCATGATAGGGTCTTCCAACGCTAGGTATTTTACGATTGGAAACCAACTTCTTTTTGGCCAATAGGGAAGAATAATGATGATCTTTGTCAAATCTTCCTGGATTTTTCTTAATACCATTGGTATTAGAGGAAACGGAGGAAAGGCATAGGCCAGATCCATGCCCCAGGGTTGGGACAATGCATCTACTCCCACTGGGTTGTCTCTGAGATTTAGGGAGAAGAATGTCTCTACTTGGGAGTTTCTCCTTGTGGCAAACAGTTTCATTTGTGGATAACCCCATCTTCGGATTAAGGACAGAAAGACTTCCCTGTTTAGGGACCATTCTCCAGGGACTCCCTTGTCTATGTTGTTTGTGCAGAGCCACCACAGGAGGGATGATTTCAGTGTCTCGGAAATTTGAATTCAGGGAGTTCTGTTTTCGATTCCACTGGGACAAGCTCAGATTCTGTAAGGGTCTGGAGTGAAATTGACTCGATGGAATAGATTGGATGCAAGACGTCATCATTCCCAACATCCGCATACATTCTCTTATGGAACAGGCGTCTTTCCCCCAAAATGTCCTTACTTCTGCCAGTAGGAGTATTTGTTTCTCTCTTGGGAGGAAGGAATGTTGAAGGGAGGAGTCTAGTAGTACTCCTAAGAAGACCTTCTGTTTTTGGGGAGGAAGGCTCGACTTCTGAAAGTTGATTATCCATCCCAATTCCTGTAGTAGGGAAAGAACCTGTGACCGATGACTGTCTAAGATAGACGGAGTATCTGCTGTCAACAAGAAGTCGTCTAAATATGGGATAATAACTATGCCCTGACTTCTTACGAATGCCATGATCTCTGCCATAATTTTTGTAAAAATTCTGGGGGCGGAGGAAATGCCGAAAGGGAGGCAGACAAACTGGAAGTGGAGAATGGAAGGACCGTCCTGAATTGCGAATCTGTGGAACCTCTGGTAAGCAGGGTGGATAGGAACGTGATAATACGCATCCTTTAAAATCGATCGTACACATTGATGCCTCTTCCCTTATTAGAGGAATAGTCGAACTGATAGACTCCATCTTGAATTTTCGATATTTCACCCACTTGTTTAGGACCTTCAGGTCGATTATTGTCCTGTAGGAACCGTTTGGTTTTTTGACGAAGATGATTTTTGAATAGTGGTCTTTGCATTTTTCGTTGTGGGGAACTGGAGAAATGGCTCTCAATTTGAGTAGTTTTTGGACGTCCCGGATAAGGATCTGATGAAGGTCTTTTGCTTGGTACTGGGTTATTAGAAATTGGTCTTGAGGAATGGAGGAAAATTCTATTTTGTACCCTTCTTCTATGATCTTTAGAACCCAGGGGTTCTGGGTTATTCTCGACCATTTGGGATAAAATTGTAGGAGTCTTCCTCCTACGCTCTTGTTGTCATTGCTTTGAGGGCTGAAATGAATTATTGGGGTTAAGGAGATATCCTCGACCCCTTCTTCTTTTGGGGTAACTCCAGCGACCGGACTTCCCTTTCCCGCTGTAGTTCTGGAAGGTAGAATCCCTCTGTTGGCGAAACCTCCCAAACTGTGGGGGTTTTTTTGGTTTCTCTTCAGGAAACCCCTTTTTCCTATCTGCTGCATTCTCCAGAATGTTATCCAGGAGAGGGCCGAACATCAGAGACCCTGTAAACGGGATAGAACATAATTTGTTCTTGGACTTCGTATCTCCTGACCATATTTTGAGCCATAATGCGCTTCTAACAGCATTTGAGAGAGCCCCATTCCTGGCAGCAAATCTAATAGATTCCGCTGAAGCGTCTACCAAGAATCCGGTTGCCATCTTTAGTAAGGGTAGAGATTCTAATAGATCTTGTCGTGATGTCTTCATCAAATGGGTCTCCAGCTGGTTTAACCATATAAACATTGCTCTTGCTACTGATGTGGCCGCTATATTAGTCGAGATCAAAGCAGAGGAAGATTTCCACGCTCTTTTCAGTAGCCAGTCTGCCTTTCGGTCCATGGCATCCTTCAACTGCGAGGAACCTTCAAATGGGATTGCGTTTTGTTTTTTTAGCAACCCTGGCTACTGGGACATCTACTTTTGGGATCTCATCCCAAGGTTTAGTGTCTTCTGGATCAAAGAGAAGTCTGTTTTTAAAATCTCTTGAAATGAAGAGCCTTTTTTCTGAATCTTCCGATTCAGTTGTCACCATTCTTTTGAGATTTTCGTTTACCGGAAAAACCTTCGTTTTCTTTTCCGTTAGACCTCCAAACATCTCATCTTGGATGGTATGTGGTTGGTCTTCTTCGGGAATATCCATGGTTTCCCGTATTGCCTGAATTAAGGTATCAGACATCTCGGAAGAGAAGATTTTTTTTTTCTCTTGAGTGGAAGAAGTTGAAGGCAAGAGTTCCTCCCCTTCTTCTAACTCACCCTCCGATAGGTAATAACACTCCTGCTCCGAGTCAGACCCCTGAGAGGGAGGACAATATTTTTGATCCACTTCCATCCGTGGTCTTTTTGCCCGGGAGTGAGAGGGAGTTTCTTGAGGAGGGGCGAGGGAGGCTACTGACTGACTCACTTCTTCACGAATCATAGCCCTAAGTTCAGACATGAACGTTTGTCCTCTTTTAGTATTTTTGCAATACAATCCTTACACAATTGTTTCTTATGTGACTCTGGCAATTTTGTTGCACAAGTCGCACATTTTTTAACCTTCTTTGTATCAGTTTGTCTCTGAGAGGAATCTTTATCCTAGAGAAAACAGAAGGTAGGTAAAGTATGGTGTGCATACATAAGGAGTCATAACCCTTACCCCAAGGGTGAGACTCACGTGACCCTGGGACATATCTGGAGTTCCGTCAGGATGAGGAAGTTCCATACCGCGACAGGTAACAGGCAATGCAATATGCAATCCACAAAAATAATCCAAGTTAGAGTTATCAGCTCTAACTACATACCTGTGCGTGTCCCTTTAAATGCGGGAGTTTTGAATTTCCCGCCTTCCAAGATGGCCACGGACCGGAAGTAGCCCGACGTCATTTCCGGTCGGCTATTCGTTGGAGTGCAGCCGCCATAGCCGGCGACTGAGGCTTGCTTTGCGGCGCAGCGAGGATCCCTGCCGATGCGTCCAAACTTATGGAGCTGCTGGTCCCCACCTGGTCACGCAGCCAGGCCGAAGCCTGCTTGGGAATCCCCAACCCCCACACACTACCCGAACCCTGCCTAGGATTCCTCCGGTAGGTGTCTTAGGGTGGGAGCTAAGGGATCTCTCGTTTGAGGGGTGTTAGCCTAGGCTTTAGGGGGAAGAGAAGGGGAGTGCACGGACCCCCCGATCTTGCCCCCTGCCCGAGTTTTTTCCTGCAGTAACACAGGAGCGACGTCTCTCTGCTCCTGACCCTGTGGGGACAGGAAGAACACTGGCAAGTGGGTGGTGGGAGGGGCCTTTTAACCTCTCTGTCTGCCTGCCCCTACAGAGGTCAATATGGCAACCTCCTGTGGTGCTGTCATGAGGGATGTACTGGAAAAATGGGCAAATATAGGAAAGGTCGTGAGTTTTACGCAGCGGACATACGCTGCGTGAAAATCACAGACAGTCTTAACGGCCCCATTGACTAACAAAGGTCCGTGCAACGCGCGTGAAAATCACGCGCGTAGCACGGACATATTATACATTTGTCTGAATAAGCCCTCAGGGTCATAAAATGGAGTTGTGTTTCCGTGTTAACCCCTTAATGACAGCCCATACGATTTTTCACTGCGCTTTATCATAAGCCTGGCACGGGTGTCCTGTGCCATCTAGACTGGGTGTCAGTTTCCTGCTCGCACAGCCAGGATCGGAGTTAGCTCCGATCCATGTAGTTTAAATGGGTTTTCTGGAAGCAATTAACTAATTTCTATTTCACTGCACATATAAAAATAACGTAATTTGTAATATACTTATGTTTTGATTTAATCTTCTAACACCAGATTCCAGCGCTGGTCACGTGATGTGTCTCCAGTAGCAAAATCCTTACTTCCGGCGCTAGCCCGTCCACGATCTGAGTTCCGTTTTCCGGCGGGCTAAATATACGGGTACGTCATTCCTGATGTCGCTATACACTAAGAGAAGTGGTGGACCGGATACTCCCTTTCTTCAGATAGTTTCCTGTCTGCCGCTAGGGGAGAGAAACACTGCTAGTCTCTGAGCATGCGTGGTAAACACTGCTAGTCTGAGCATGCGTGGTTTCTACACTAGCTGTGTTTACCACGCATGCCCACTCCTGCGCTATCACAGCACCTGCATGTCGTTTTCTCCCCCTAGCAGCGGACCGGAAACTATCAGAAGAAAACAGATGTCGGGCAGCCAGTTGCTATTAGCGCTCTGACAAGGACTCCGGCGCTAGGGGCTTCCACATGGACCCAGAGAAGAGCCTATACTAGCGCTCTGCCCAGAACTCAGGCTCTGGGGAAGACCCTGACAACACCGTCCATATACGGGCAGTGATGTCAGGGGATTCCACAGAGTCCCAGAGCAGAGCCTATGCACTCTGCGACTCTGGCATCAAATGAAGTTTTTTTTTTTTGTTTTTTTTACCATTATGTAAGGTCTTATTCACACGAACGTGTTTAACGGCCGTGAAAATCACGCGCGTCGCACGGACCTATGTTAGTCATTGGGGCCGTTCAGACATTCCATTATTTTCACGAAGTGTGTGTCTGCTTCGTAAAACTCACGACATGTCCTATACTTGGCCGTTTTTCACGCATCACGCACCCATTGTAGTCAATGGGTGCGTGAAAATCACATGCAGCACACGGAAGCACTTCCGTGTGTCGCGCAACAGTAGATCAAGAAATGAAGGAAAATATAAAACTTTTCCTTCATTTCTTATTCTAAACCGCGTGTCATAAGGATGGCATATGCGTGTAAAGTATAATAAAAGCAATCAAACAATCAGTGAAAAAAAAAAAATTGCTTGATCCACCTTTGAAAACGATATATATTTTTTTTAAAATAAAAGTGTAATATTATAAAAAAAATAAATTGTACTTGTTCAGATACAGCTGCTTTATATCTTGTATACAGAGCAGCTGAAACCTGTATCCGTCAAGTCAGCAGGACTGACGGGCTCAGTGACAGCGGGTCCTGAGGGTCTACGACATGCAGGAGCCACCTTTTATCGATCACATCGAAAGGCCTGTTCACATCAGCGTTGCCCTCCGTTGAGGGGAGGTTTCTGTCAGGGAAACTCCTTAACGGAAAGGCAAACAGAAACCTTAGCATTCTGTTTGCATCTCCATGGATCTCAACGACGACGGAATCTTTGCCATTGGTTTCCGTTTGTCACCGTTGTGAAAGGGTTCAGTTGTTTTGACAGTCGGAATCAATAGTGCAACGATTTTCCGGCCAATGCACAGACGTGTGCATGGACCCATAGAAATGAATGGGTCCGCAATTCACCTGCAGATTTGCGGCCGCAAAAACACTAATCCGTCGGTTTAAAATTGATGACCTATCCGTGGATAGGCCATCAATAGTTGATCAGTGGGGGTACAAGTTTCGGCACCCCAACCGATCAGCTGTTCAACCCCTTCTCGACATTTGTCGTAAGTATATGACCTGGAAAGCCAGTGAGACACGCAAAATGTCGTATACTTACGCCAAATGTTTGGCACCGGCTCAGAAGCTGAGCCGGTGCCATCATCGCCGGATCTCAGCTGTATCTTACAGCTGATATCCGGCTGTAATAGCGGGGACCGAAATTAGCTTCGATCCCCGCCATTAACCCCTTCAATGCAGCGTTCAAACGCAATGGCAACCGGAGGCCTAATACTGGCCTCCCGGTCTGCCTAGCACAGAAGCCGGTCAAGAACCGCCCGGCGGCGGAGCCCGATCGGCTTCCGTAGCCGCCGGCAAGATGGCGCCGGCTCAGGAGCTGATCCGGTGTCATCAGTGGTGGAAGTCAGCTGTATGTTACAGCTGACATCCACCTGTAATGGCAGGAATCGGAGCTAGCTCCGATCCCTGCCATTAACCCCTTCGATGCAGCAATCGAAAGCGACAGGCAATCAGGACTGGCGACTGCTGCTATGGCAACAGGAGACACAATGGCCTCCTGCTCTGCCATTATGGAAGCCGATTAGGCCCCGCCGGGAGGCGAAGCCTAATCGGCTTGCTGTCAGTGAATAACTGACAGATCTAATACATTGCACTACGTAGGTAGGGCAATGTATTAGAAAAAAAAAAATAATCTGACAGTTGGACCTTCAAGTCCCCTAGTGGGACTTGAAAAAAAGTGGAAAAAAAAAAAAAAAAAAAAAAAGTTTGAAAACAATAAAAAAAAACTTTCAAGTAATAAAATTAAACACAATCGCCCTTTTTCCCTTATCAA